>NC_057351.1:64381916-64687705 GCF_016509475.1 Prionailurus bengalensis | reverse complement strand
TATTAGAAACTTGACCCCACATCTATTTCTGTTTGGATGCAGGGCAAGGACAAATGACTGAGTGGCTTACTCAGCAGGTATTAGTTCCTCAGGAGAGGCAGTGTTGCAAAGAGGCTAAGAGAAATGAACCCTGAGATCAAACGGCATGGACTTGAATCCTGACATGTCTGTTTACTGCCTGGGTCATCTTGGGCATAACATTTAACCTCCCCATGTTCCTGTTTGCTCATATATAACACAGACATGGTAAAGGCAAGCACAATGACTAAATGATAATATACAAGGCGTGTAGAACACAGTCTGCTGTATCTCAGCATCTTGTGTTAGTTATTTTTAATTTTTTTAAAAAATTATTATTTTTTAATTTAAATACAAGCTAGTTAATATATAGTATTATAACAATTTCAGGAATAGAATTTAGTGATTCATCACTTAACATATAACACCCAGGGCTCATCCCAACAGTGTCGTCCTTAATGCCCATTGCCCATTTAGCCCATCCCCTCACCAAACACCCCTCCAGCAACACTCATTTCTGTGTGTTTAAGAGTCTGTTGTGATCTTGTGTTAGTTATTATCAATTGGGCACCATCACTTACCAGCTGTGACTTTGGACAAGTATATTCCCTCTCTGGACCTCAGTTGCTTCATCTGTACCCCAAACTCTGAGGTCTCCAAGCCACCTTCTAAGAGTAACATCATGTGATTCTCCATGGTATGACCACACAGCATGGTGCTGAAGTATGTTTTGTATGCTCTTGATGTTGACAACAGAGCCCCAGATTTGCCTAGCAAAACCCACTGCTTTCAAGCTTTGATGGCTTGAACTCAATCTGGACTCAATGCATTCTGGTTTCATTGAAGACTGTGTAGATCCCTAGATGGGATCAGAAAAAAATAAAGATTTTTTGCATGTTTTCTATTCTCTCATTCCCTTTTGATTTTTTAATATTTTAACAGATAATTTGCATGAAGTGAAGCCAGGATTCCTTGCACTCTCCCTTGCATATGGGTTCACCAGCCACTCCTGTGAAATGTCTGATAAATGCCCCCATATGTGCATAAACATATTTCTGGTTTCTGCCTTCTTGATCTCAAGTTGTCTGTTCCTTTCAGCCTTTTTGTTTCTTTCTCTAGTTTCCCCTAAGACTTCAGAGTCTTTTCTACTAAATAGGCCACAGTTTACTTTCATCCTGATGAACCACTTAAAAGAAAAACCAGACATTATTTATCTAGAAACAGGACTGTGGCAAAGAGTGGGGGCAAATGAGGAGATCAGGAGACACTTTCAGTTGCTATAACAACCATATGTAATATCTGTATTCTCTTTCTTTTTTGCTTTTAGTAGCGTATCTAATCTATCTTTTGGTTTCTGGTTATAAAAGTCACCTGGGATCATTTTACAAAAGGACACGTGATTTTTAACAATACCTGAAAAAGAAACAGAAATGCAACAATGGCTATCAAGTAACATGGGTCTCCTGCCTGCCAGATACTTGACTGGGTGTTAATATATGTAATTTTATTGTAATTTTCTGGTTTCTTCTAGAACACTGTAGGATATATTTCTTTTTGGAGAATACAGTATTAATCTGATGCACTTATAGGTGGAGCCATTAGGTAACTCCCAATGCATGTTCTGAGCTTCTTAGAAGAAGCACTTTTATGGATTGGCAGGTGTTAGGCAGGGGAGAGCAGTTTTATCAGTGCCCTTTCATGATTTCTCCAGTGACTTCTGTTCATTTTATACAATTAAAGCTGTGTTTGGTCACATAATTGTATATCTTCTTTGTCAAAAGGAATCCTGATCTGTGTGTGTGACACTATTACCTTTACAATGCTTAATTAGAAAAGAATGTAAACCACAGTTATACTTCAGTGCATTCAGTTTTGTTCCTACTATGTGCAAAACACTGTACTCAGTGCCAGATTCAGTGAGTAGATACAACCTGCAGCCTTCTGGAATTCATATTCCAGCAGGAGAGAGAGTAACATACATGAATAATACAAATAATCTTATAATTGTGCTAAGTCCTAGGAGAGATGTGCCATGATTAAAGGAGGCTGAGGACCTTACTTTCTTTAGAACAAATTTACTATAACAGAGACTTACCTGCCATTGTATAATTGTTCTTTCTCATGGCCCCCTTTTTTGCATTTTAAATCAATTCACAAATATTCAAGGAACACCTATGTGTTGGGCTCTCTGTTCACAGGATTGACACTGGTAAATAAGACAGGACCCTCAATCAAAGATATATTGTATGGGGCGCCTGGGTGGCTCAGTTGGTTGAGCGTCTGACTTTGGCTCAGGTCATGATCTCGCAGTGTGTGAATTCGAGCCCCGCGTCGGGCTGTGCTGACAGCTCAGAGCCTGGAACCTGCTTCGGATTCTGTGTCTCCCTCTCTCTCTGCCCCTCCCCTGCTCATGCTCTGTCTCTCTCTGTTTCAAAAATAAATAAACATTAAAAAATTTAAAAAAAAAGATATATTGTACATAGAGGCGCCTAGGTGGCACCTAGGTGGCTCAGTTGGTTAAGTGTCCGACTTCGGCTCAGGTCATGATCTCACAGATCAGGAGTTCCAGCCTGCATGGGGCTCTGCGCTGACAGCTCAGAGCCTAGATCCTGCTTTGGATTCTGTGTCTCTCCCCGCCCTCTCCCTCTGCCCCTCTCTCACTTGCGCTCTCTCTCAAAAAATGAATAAAAACATTAAATTGTTTTTAAAAGATGTATTGTACATATATACACATGGAGTAGTAAGAGTGTGATTTCCAAAGGTACGTCTCCTTTTCTGATTTCTACCATGTTGTTTGCTCCTTATTGTAGGCAAAGCCAAAGTCATCAACTCATGGCCCAAGACATCACCCGAACAGCCAGAGCTAGGTTTTCAAAGATTTTATTTTTTCACTCCTCTTAAAACCCTTTGGGGTTCTCTATAGGGAACAGTAATGGGAACAGTAATGACCATCCCTGCTGACCTTTCCATGGCCCACTCCACCCTCCCCCTCACATTTTTGTCCAACTACATGGAACTACTGTAGAATGGCAAGATGTCAAACGTGAGTGGTCTACTCCAGTCAGCGATGGAGGGAGGGAAAGCTGTTGGTAGGAATTGATAGTACAGAGTCTAAAAGTCATAAAATATTATAGTGAAATGACAGCTATTTCTTTATGGGGCGAATCATACCTGCATACTTTCCCCTCTTCCTTCTTCACATCTGTGTCCCACCCCACACCTCCCTCCCATTCGAGTGAAAGTATGCCAGTGACTTTGCCCAGGGCCACTAAGATCCTCTGACCCCTTTTTTATCTTTAGGCGTAGGAGCAGCAGCAATGCACAGGGGCAGTAATCTCAATGATGCACATGGAAATTGTAGTGATTTGTGGCAAAGGTGGTGGGGATCTGGAGTTCTGAATGCTGTCCTTTTCAGCAGCTCTTCTGTTACACATGGAAAGCTCTTGAGTAAGCTGTTCATGTTTGCTGCTGAGATAGCAACAGGCAGGAGAAGACAATTAGTTAACCAGAATTGAAATCAGGGGATCCGTTGAGGATTTCTGTTCCTTTCTAGACCCGTTTAGTTTTCAAATTCCTGGAGTCATGATATTAGAGAGTTTCAAAAACTGTGGCTGTGATCAAGTGCCAAGAGTAGTCAAAGACACGCAGAGAGAAGGCTGTGAACAAAACAGTGGGGCTGCGTGGAAGGACTCTTCCCACAAAGTCCATCCCACTGTCTAGATTTCCAGCTCCTTTAAAGACATCTTCTATTCCTGACAAGGGCAAAACAAAACAACACAGCTCTAAGGCTCTTCCAAAAGTGTGACCGTGTTTTCAAAGACAAGAAAAAGCCTGCATGTGTTCGCCCAAGTAAGCTGTGCAAGGACTCATTTTTCTAGATTTTATTCTTAAAATGTATGAGAGGAGAAATAATAGCCGGAATGTGGTTGCACGCTTAGGGTAACAACAGGGCTGTTGAAGATGGTAATCTTAGTGAATCTTGTTAATGCTTTAACAAACAGACAATAATCACAATCAGCACATTGATTCTTTGAATGGAAGCAGCCACGGAAGTGCTGCTTAAAATAGTGTGTTGATTTTCACATTAAAGTAGGCCAAACTCTCTCTGTTTACAGTATTAATTTGCTTAGCAAGCCCTTTATTTCATTGACAGTAAGGAGATAAGCTTCAGCCCAGCTGTGACTGAATTATCAATCAAGCAACAAGTATCTGTTGTCTCCTGTCTGTGTGCTAAGGATTGCTAGGCACCGTGGTGGATACATCACATAAATAATATATAATAACTCCAGTTTTGAAGGAGATTGAGGAGTTATGGTAGCTAATATAAAAGTTAAATGCTACCTTGTGGAAATGAGCACATAGCATGCGGAATGAGAACGGAGAGAATGGCATAGTGCTTTGCAGTGTACTGTGGGTTCTCACTGGATGTTTTAGGTTAGGTATATTTGTGTAGGAAAAATGCAGAGTTTCTCATAATTGGGGAAAAACTTGGCTATAGGAAGAAATAATGGGGTTTCCTGCAGTTTACAGAAACTTGACCCTGGTAAGGTGGGATAGATGAGGGTTGGGGATGATGAAGGAGAGAAGAGGAGGAGAAGATATGCAGTGGGGGGAGAGAGGGAGACTGACCCGTACTGGAAGCCTTTCAATGTGATGAAGAAGAGAATTATCATAAATTCCAGCTCAATGGAGTCTGAGATGTTTAATTTTTGAGGTTTGATTTTACTACTTTATTCTTCTTGAAGAAAGAAACGTTGATGGAACATGGTTTTTCTATTTTGGGTCAACAGCACACGTATTGGAAGGAGGCTGGGGACAGGCGACAGGGGAGAGTAGACAAGGATGAGGGTTTTTCTCACCTGTTGATTGTGCCTCAGCTGCCCAGTTTGCAAAATGGATGGGAGATAACTCGGTCACAAAGCATTATCATGGTGGTGTCCTTTGTGTAGTATAGGCACTGGCTAGAAATGTTCTAAATGAAAGAAGAGTGAGGTGCCCTTTCTAAGGTACCACAACATCCAAGAGAGGGCATGAAACCACGCCATGGGGAGCGACTGTTTTTGAAGAAGGCTTTGCAGTTGGTAGATGAGTTACAGGACAGAGAGGTGGGGCTCAGAGGAGCTGAAATTCAGTCAGGACATAAGGCCGCAGTGTGATCTGAAAGATTGCAGTAACAGGCCTGGGGGAGGAGGGCATGCCAATAATAATGGCCATGCCAACACCGGTGGACATGAATGCATAAAGAGCTGCAGTACAAGATAGCTCGTAATTGGAATAGGTAGGGTAAGGAGCGGGAGAAAGTCTCCAGGGCCTAGCAACCTCTGTGTGGTGTTTGCAACAAGGGAGCCTTGAAAAGTGATTTCAACTTCTAGTTCTTTCCACTTCTATGAGGTACCTAGAATAGGCAAATCCATAGAGACAGAAAGTGAAACAGAGGTTACCGGGGTTGGTGAGGGGTGGAAATAGGGAGTTACTACATCATTGGTCCAGAGTATCTGTTTGGAATGGCAGTACCATTTGAAAACAGATAGTGGTGATGGTTAAACAATATCGAGAATGCATTCAATGCCACTGAATTACACACCTAAAAATCCCTAAAATGGCAAATCTTATGTTTATTTTAACACACACACACACACACACACACACACACACACACACACACACAAGAACAGCCCTTTCAGGATTACCAGAAACACTACCTGCTTGAAAAAAAACTCTAGGGCTCAAAGTCTATAAAGAAATCTTTTCAATCTTGTGTTGTGTGTAGGCCAAACTGTGAGTAGAAGTTGATATCGGACAGGTCCTAAGATCTTTTTATTTTTATGGTCATGTCACAGTTCTGTGTTGCACAGAAGGATTTCTCAGCCATGCAAGGCCACCACTGTAGTGTTGATTTACTCTTGCAATTCTAAATAAATTGCTCCCAGCCTTTATTCCTGTGGGAAGACTTCGGAAGGTTTTTGGTTAATCATTTAAATTACAATTATCTCTTCAAGTTATTTAACTCTGTCACTGTCTGGAGACCTTTTTGCATTTTCCATTTTAATGATATTTGAAATATCAAGCTTGATTTTAAAAAATGCTGATTATTTGTGACTCTGCAAATAAAAGCAACCATAAGATGAAGCCTCCCACTTTTTTGAAAAATTTACTCTGCCTCTAAGGGCTGTTGAATGGCTAGGTTTTTCAGATTTTCTCACTGTTGGCGGTTCTACTGAGGATGTTGGCATTCTCTTGACTCACAATAAAGTCTCAGTTTCTGGATCATAAAACAATTCTTTTAATCATTCTTTTGTTGTTTGTGAAACTCTTCCCTTCTTCCCTGATCATTTGGTCTTTTTTCTCTAGAATATATAGAATTCTTGGATGTTCCTGAAGAAATCATTTAAGTCTGCTGCAGTTCTAGGGGATGGGATCTTCTCTGTAACTCAGAACAGCATAATTCCATCTCCAATAAATAAACTAACATTGACACCCACAGAAACTCCCACTTGATCGGGGCAGAACTTTTGTGAACTTCAGAAAATGCTCAATGGTCTCTCATGTAGAATCCAACAATAGCACTAGTGCTAGTGATGGGGAAACCAAAATCAATAAAGTAAAGAGATTTCAGCCAAGGCCTCAAAGAGGTTATTCGGGGCAGTGAGAAAGGAGAATTAGAAGAGCTGTTGGAGAGGGTCTTAAAGATCTCCGTCTGAGGGCTTGTTCAGAGAAGCCTCTTGAACGTAAGATGACAAGTCTACACTCCCATTTTCAAATTAAATGGCAAGTTGGAAAAAGTGGCTAAAACACAAAAACCTAAATCATGTTTATATGAAATATTTTCCTAGTTAATAACTTTTACTCCATCTCTACCTGGTTTCTCCGTAATGAACAAAGGCAGTTGCGTTATCATTCAGGCTCATGTGGAGCCTTTGACAAGAGTTATTTGTATATTATTTTTCCTCCCTCGTAATTCTAGTGCCCAATTGAGCCCAATCATTGTATTTCTCTTACTATTGGAGGAAATGGCAGCTCTTGCTTGAGACTGACTGATTTATTCCATGTTCTTTCATCCTGCGGCAACTAAATTCTAGTTAAATTTATTTTTCAACAAAGGTAGTCAGCCTCTGAGAGATTCTCTTTTGAATGAATGACAGCAGACGGTTCTACGACCATTCATTTGCTTATATCTATTTGCTGTATCTAGACAGCTATTATCATGCATGTGGTACTTCAGAACAGTTTTACCCAGTGCGCTGTCAGTGGCAACCAGCTCAAGGCACCTGCTCCACTGGACTTGTGCTTGGCATCTTGAATCATAACTGAAACTTTTGATATTGCCTTGATATTTTACAAGTTCATGTTTGGAGACAGGTGATGGAAAATAGCATCCTCATTTGCAAATAATTTACTGGTTTAAAGGGGCTTTAGATGTGTGATATGTTTTCAGCAACCATCTTATGAACACCTTGGCACAAATGAAATGGTTTCCTCCTCAGAGCCTTGTCACTAGAAATAGTGGCACCACCTGGGAGTAAAACTCAGGAAACTTGATCAAATACTGAGCTGATAGCTAAAGGGCAGTGAGGAGAAATGCCAGAGAACTAATGTTAATCCGCATTATGAGGCAAGGAGAAGCCTTGGGGAAATGCTCCGTCTCCAAGTTAAAGGGATGTTAGAGTTAATGAAATCCCAGCTAGGAAAATGCGTCCTGGAAAAATGATTTGGCAATCATTTGGTAATCCCCTCTGTTGTGGTTGGGATTTTTGTCTGCGTGCTTGTTTTTTGCTAAGCACATTATATGGATTTTGTCATTAGATTTGATCCTCACAAAGCAATGTTGTTACTTCCATTTTGCAGAAGGAATACTCAGGTTCATCGAGGCTCAGAAACTTGTCCAAAGCCAAACGAGTGTACATGGCAGAGATATAGTCAACCACTTCAGGCCTGATGATTCCAAAATATTAGCCACACTGCCCATTTGCCTTGTCTCTGCTAGTGAAAGTTCACTCTTGCTTTGGGCAGGCTTCCCCAATCGTGGAAGGAGAATGGAGCATAGTGTCAGCCCTTGATCCTGCTCTCCCATTTGAGGATCCTATTGCTCGTGTGTAAATCCTTCCTCATGGAGAGCATGATTTAAGTTAAGTTTATCTGGAAGAAGGAATTAATACTCCTGACCAGAAAAACAAGTGTGGTGGATTTTTTTTTGATGCCCATGGAGATATGTAAGACTTTCTGCTTACCCTGAAGAGCGTACAGTCTAGTGGAAACATCGACAGAAAGTAAAGGAAGATGTGTTGAAGACCTCTTCAGTTCCAGTCACTTTCCTAGCTGTTTTGCAGAACTACTTTTATGCAATCATTGAAACATCTGAAGAAAATTTTTATTTTCAAGACACTAAATACATTTTTATTGAGCCTTTTAGTTTACAACATGAGGTGAAAGGAAAGTCAGTACTCTTTAACTACTATTTTACACAGCTGTAGGAAAATATTTCAGACCTTAGGGCATTATAATGGATTACATTTAGGGAAAGTTGGGGATTAGGTAAACAGTATCTGAATTCTTGAATTTTCAAGTTGACTCTTTCCTTACAATATTAACGAGCTCTGATTAGTTACATGTTTCTTCAAGGCTATGCTTTATTGTTGTTGATGTCTTTATATCTGAAGCATTGCTATTTTAGTCACTATCCACTAATTCTACTTCAAGGGTGAGTTGTGCATTTGATGGAATTTTGGCATTGGGCTGTGAGAAAAGGTTCCAAGATGATACATTATTGGCCCAAGGTTACACAACTGGTAAATGAGAGAGGCAAGATTTACATCCAGGTGTGCCTGACTCCAAAACCAATCTTTATTGCCATATTCACCCAACTCCCTATTATATAAGAGTGTGACATCAGATCTGAAGGGAGAAGTGGGTCCAACCTACTAGTTGGAAGAGATCAAGCAAGGTGGTGTGGCTTTGAACCAAGCAACCCATATGGAAAGGTAGAATTAGAGCATGAGGGCAGAGGGGAGATCAGTCCACATAGAAAGGAAGCATAAGTGAAGTGACAGTGAATCAGAAAGGCAAGAGGTGTATACGGAAGACATCATCAGAGGTTATTCTGTTGTTTGGGTGCCTCTGTGTCTTCAAGAAAATGATTCCATCTTTATATTCCCTTTAGAATTAATCAGACAGTAGGCAAAGTTATGCCATGTGGGAAAGATACCCAGAAAGGACACACAGACACTTAAGAAAATGAACTAAAAGACATACCAGTTACATAGAAATGACTAACTACAAAGAACATGTCTTCTAAGAAAATTGAAGTTATGGTGGGGTCAGAACCTATGCAGGGTTAAGCAGATATATCCTGGAAAATTAGAATTTGAAGCATGGGACTGAAAGCAGAGGGAACTGTATGCAAGGAAAGTGCATTCATTGGTCCAAGAAATCTAGGGACAAGAAATGCCCTAAATGACAACATAGAATCCTGAACCAGTTAATTTCTCTTACCTGGCAAGATCTGGCTCATTATCAACAAGCTTTCTTGAAGAGCCAATGTACCATGGGCATTTTTTGCAATTACATATCTTCTCTGAATAATCAGTCTGTCATGAACACGATTCAGGTTGGCATCTTATTTGCTGTCCAAGCCACCAAAGATCTGTAAATCATGTTAACCACTGCTGGGCTCAAATGAGCAGGTGGGGGAAGAAAAGGCTACTTGCCCATGGCGCTGAGTTGTACACTGCTCTCTTGCTGTTGCTATTTATGGCAAGCAGAGTGCTTATAAGTATTCTCCCAATTTGCTCATTAGTTCCTAACAAATCTTTTAGACTCTTTATTCTGTCATGGACAGACTGTGTCCCGTCTGCTTGGAATTGATTCATTAATACAATTATGTTGAGGTCACAGATCCTCCTCATAACTGGGATACAGGGAAATGCCCACAATTAAAGGAGATAAAATCCCCATCCATCAAAAGAAGTGCCCCAGCAATGAGCAGAACTGTTGTGTCCCCTCTTGTTGGCGTTTCATAATGAGGCTGGAGACATGGAGACAGGCTGTCCACACATGTGCAGGGAATGGGTCCGAAGGAAGATTTACGACTTCATCCCAGAGGCTGAAAATGGTTTAGATCAAATTACTGGGATGCAAAAGATTATAGAGGTTCTTCTCTCTTACAGGTCATGGGAGGTCAGATTAGTTTTTGTTTCTCATTAAATCTGATTACAGTCTGGAGTCCCAGAATTTTAATAAAGTGGAAAGCTGTCTGTCTTAAGATTTTCTTATTTAGGAACCATAGTAATCTGAGTGGTCCAGGGAAATTTTCAAAGATGCTGACCACGTGTCCTCAAAGTCCTAACATGTCACCTTTTCTAGGCTGATGATCTAAGTGTTTAATTGCAGTTTTTAAATTTAGAAGCAGGCATTGGAGGGTTTGTTTTGTTTTGTTTTGTTTTGTTTTGTTTTGTTTTGTTTTAGACAGGGTGAAGTAAGCCTTGGTTTCCTTGGAGGAGGTCAGGCTTAAAGTGAGCTTAAAATGAAGAGGGCTATGGTATGACTCAAGAGACTACCAAAGCAATGACATACACAATAAGGAAAGAAAAGAAACAATTAGGTCAAAGAGGAGATAATAAAGTCAAGCAGAGATAAATGTGACCTTAAATAGGTATTTAATCAGATTGGATCATGTTTAATCATGTGTTATAGACATTTGCTGACATGTTCGTTTATTGGCAAATCACCTTAGGGACGAAGGAAGGAAGAACATTCCAATTTAGAAGCATTGGTAGCCTTTCTTCTGGGACCTGAAGCATTTCCCATAATGATGGTTTAATACAATCTTGGTCAATTACCTTTCTGTGAGAGCTGGGGATATGTGCCACCTTGCTGGAAATGTTAAAATCCCATTAAACTTCGGTTATTAGTGCAGAGGGGGAAAAAAAGAAACACACAACTGAGTGATTCAATTAAGACAAGCTACCAGATGTCTGTGGCACTGAATTAGTTTTCCTGTTATGACCAAGAAATACTGATTTTCAACTTAGCTTAAAGCCTGTTTTCCCCCTCATTCACTATTATTTTTAGCTTCCCAGCCCTCTCATGCCCCCCCCCACCCCAGTTGCCAGATTTTCAAAGTTTTAGCCCATATCCAAACACAGTAAGCCATTTCTTCTGTATAAAAACATGATACAGTCACCACCTGGCGAGTAGTGTCGAAGACAGAGTATCTACATCCCCTCACCAGAGTGTGGATGGGAAGACATTGCCCATGTTTGAGATGTTGCTTTTTGGGACTAGGGGACTGAATGAAACTTCCTGACTCATGTGTAGAGCACATTTGTGTATAGCTTACTAGCAATTTCTAAGAAACAGATCATGTGTATCTCCAAATCCTTTGCAAAATGAGCCACAATTGCAATGTTTATTGGAAAAGGGAGAAAATCACCTCCAAAGAATGCTGAATTTTAGGTCCAGCTTTGCTAACGTTCATTGGTGGGTAAAGTGCTTAATCCTTGAGAACACCAGTGGTTTTTTCTTCGATAAATTTAAGAGAGAGTGATCTGTGATTTCTACAGATCCTTCTAGCAGCTATGTTACATAATTTTGTGAAATGATTCCACAAACACCAGGAAAAACCAAAACAAACAAACGCACAAAAATCTTAGAATCTGCATGTTAGATACGTAGATTTTCCCATAATGATAATTCTTATATGACTCTCTTGTCATTCTTTGTGTCTATATGTCCCTTAATTATTAATTTTGGAGAAAATCTAGCTTGATTTTAATTGTATTGTGATACTGAGGACTTTGAATGGATTTATTCTGATTAGTCATTAGTTCATAACTGACTGATATTACACTGGCAACATAAAATCAGACTGGTCTAGAGAGAGAGCTTACATGAAGCTCAATATTGGTTGTCTGTGTCATTGAGAGGGAGATCCAGACAGGCAGGCTCTTCTGACCTAATGTTTCTCAGGATGCCCTTCTAGTGAGAGCAGACACTGTAAGGTTGGATGCTTGAAGTTGGTCCTGACTTCCAATGGCACAGCCAAAGCGATTTTCATGTTGAAGTGGCCAAATATCACTATAATCCTTGCAAATTTCTGGCTGAGCTAATTGGTGAAGCTTCCAGGCCTTTATGGAAATAAAGAAAATGGTCATTTTTGTTTTGAGAGAGCTGGAAAGAGTGGACAGTGACAGAAAATTTAGCTCTCAACCATTGCAGTTAGCTGGCCAAAATGCTGACAGTTCCCTTGATCAGGTTGGAGAACTGCTGTCTGCTCCGTGAGTTTCATAAAGAAAAAAAAAAAATGACGCATTTTATTTTTTTTATTTTTTTTCCAACATTTATTTTTGGGACAGAGAGAGACAGAGCATGAATGGGGGAGGGGCAGAGAGAGAGGGAGACACAGAATCGGAAACAGGCTCCAGGCTCTGAGCCATCAGCCCAGAGCCTGACGCGGGGCTCGAACTCACGGACAGCGAGATCGTGACCTGGCTGAAGTCGGACGCTTAACCGACTGCGCCACCCAGGCGCCCCCAAAATGACACATTTTATACGTACCCTGACTGGTTGTTTATCAAGTTTGGATCTTTTTCTTTCCTATTTTATTTTTGTTTTTATTATTTTTTGGTTTTGCTCGAACATAACTTTGCAAGTTGATGGATCACCTACTCTTAGATTGGATTACCTTTTTGTTTCTTTTGTACTTCCCACCAGTGGTAACTACACCAGTGCTCAGATCAAACTGGCTACTAGTTCCCAAGAAAAAGTAGCCAGAGGAGAGTTGACACTATTAATTATACACTTCCGTCCTTTTCAGTCTTTTGTACTCAGGTATGAACACTTCAGAGCTAGCTTAAGAACAGTCTCCAGTTTGGGACAAAAACATATGTTTCAAAACTGATCAGCCTCGATTCTGTTTTATGCTAGCTATTTGGCAGGTTTCCCATGGCATACCTGATCCTAACATTGAAATCAGACTTGCAGAGGCAGTAAGACTTAGGTACATGCAATAGAGGCTTATCTCCACTTCAGACAGTGGTCAGAGTTGGGAACTCTAGGTTGGAACATGCCATACTTATTGGGACCACCGAACACGTCTGTCTTCTTGGGGCCGCTGTGCTCCACAAGAACAGTGGTGACAAATGTTTCACAAGCACACTAACACTAAAAGGCATGGTGCAAAGGAGTTTTCATACATTATATTATTTAATCTTCACTCTGACCATCGTAGGTAGGTGTAAGTGCTGTCTCCGTTTTGCAGATGGGGAGTCAGTCTTTGAAAGGGCAACGTGCTCACATCACCCAGCTAATAAAATGGTAAATCAGATTGTAACTCTGACTTGCTGTCTCCAGGGCACCCAAATTTAAACATGAAACTATATCTTAGAGGTCAAAGAAGATTCTCACGGTTTGAATTAAACATTCTAAAAATTATCCAGTCATAATACCATCTTTAACTCAGGACAGACCCCAGATTTGTTTATAATCTTGGCATTAATTTATGACACATTATGTTCATTGAATGTGCCTCGTGCTAGTTGCTGGGGTATAAAAATGAGTTTAGACATTTTTTATATTTCTTGCTCTCAAAGTGTTCTGCCTTGTTGACTTTTAATCTGTTCATTTCAAGATTCTCTAGTTGAACCTACTTTGAATAATTAGTATTCACACAGTTGCAGTCCATTTTAGTTTCTTTTTTACTGGTTATTGAACAAGTATGGTTGTCTGCCATATTGCATCATTACCATATGCACAGTATTTCATCTGTTCTAAGAATTCAGCATCATTTGTGGGAGAACTGTGATTTTAAGGACCAATCGCTTCACTTTTTAATGGGGAGATGTAACCTCATTTAGAATCTTTTACCACGTGCCCACTTCTAAGTTGGAAAATGCTTTGGTTCTCTAATTAAACACTTTGGGCCTCATTCAGTTTGTTTGCTTGTTGTCTTACCTTTTTTGTTTCTTTTTTTCTGGTCTGTTTGTTTCTGCCCCATGATTTTTAGAAGTTTGAAAAAAGTGAAAAAGAGAGAGGGGATATTGTGGGTGTAAAGCAATATATTTTCTCATCTTGAATGTGAGGGAAAGCAGTAACAGTGAACAGAAGGGGCTTGTCAGAATGACTGATGTTGTCTGTGCATCTCTAACAATGTCTAAAATGACATCAACAACACTGAGGATTTACTTAGCATTATTCCAACTTGAGTGTTTTCTTCTGCTTCCCTTCATGCCCAATTCATAGCTTATCTCCAGCTATAAATTCAGGCTGTAAGACAAGTGTTAAATTGGTGCCTCACTTTGGACCATGAGACAGGATTTTTCCTCTTTTTGTTTTTATTGGGCTATTGTGCTGTCAGTGTCAATACTTTCATTCACTATAGCTATTCATTTATGAATCACTGAATATTAGGGTTTTGTGTTCTTTCCTTCTTCAGAATCTCTCTCTCTCGCTCTGTCTCTCAAACACACACACACACACACACACACACACACACACACACGTACATGCACACAGAGTCAAATGTCCTATTTTTATCTGTAATTAATTTGAGTAGCTTCTTCTTCCCCCTTCCTGGTTTAGCGATCAGAGAAGCAGAACCCTGACTTTAGACCAGAACTTCTGTCAACTTTCTGCTCAGCAGTTCTTGTTCTGAAATGGGGGGGGGGGGAGGGAGCGAGAATTAAAAAAAAAAAAACAGACTTCTGATAGTTTTGCTTGAAGGAGAAAACAAACATGGGGGAAATATCAGGATTGACCAAGGTCAGGAAAGGCAGGCGCTTGGTTGTATTGGGCTTAGGGGGTGAGAATGGAGAGATGAAAATAAGGATGTAATTCGAAAACTATTTTCCCTTAGGAGATGACATCTTTCTGCCCTCTGGAGTGTATGAGGTCACAGCCAGGCTCCACAGCACTTCTCAAGCCTGGCACTGAGCACAGACTGGCACACCTGCCTTCACGGAGGTGTCCAGTGGTTGTCTTTCTCCCCTTGGCAGATGCCCATACACCAGCCAGCGTCCCCATGAGGATGGGCTTGCCTTCATTTCCTTTTCTTCTGCTGTTATAAAAATCACACATGAGCAAATTTTTGTTGGAAAAGATTTTTAAAAAACGATACAAGTATTGGTGTTCTGTGGTCTGTTCCCAAACCATGGTTCTTTTGCCAAAGGTTACTATGGCAAAATACTATGTATTTTTTTCAGATAGTTTACATTTGTTATGTCTGGAGATGGATATGCAAGGAAACAAAAAATGTTATTTTGTGTTGTTTTTAAAATAACTAGTTTCATCCTGTATGTACTGTTCCATAGTTGTGTCTTTTCTCTAAATGACATTTCATGGACAATTGCCATGATGTTACGGAAAGAACACTTTGTGATTTTTACTACAGGATCGCGTTTTATAATGTGGTTAAGTCACAGTTAGCCACATTACCATTAATATATTTAACAACGTGGTGATAACAGCCACCACCCAGCCTTCTCTGTCGTGCTTTTCTTGAAACACCTGAGAAGCCAGATGGCAATGGCCCAGACACATCATCGTATGGATTTTGCATAATTCATGGAGAGCAGGGAGAATGCTTACGTTCTTGTGGCAGCTTAGCTCTGAACCCCTGCTCTACCTAAATCTGGGCATTTTATGGATCATCTCAACATTCTACATGTTTTTGTGCAATCAGGAATGTCTCTGAGGATAGCCAGGAAGGAATTCTATTTTATGAGCTCCTACTATATGCCAGCCACAGTTATGGATGAGCTCATGTCATCCTATGGTAATCCTGAGAAACAGGTGATAATGACCCCAGTTGAAAAGGGAAAATGAAGCTCAGGGAAAGGAAGTAACCTGCCCGAGACTGCACGCAGATACTCAGTAAGTGGTGCATTATAAATTTAAATACTCTGGCTCCAAAGACATTTGTGATTTCCACTATGCCATATTACCTTCTAGTTTGAACTTCATGTTCGAACTGCTGGTTATTTTGCTCTTTACCTCTTCATTTCTTCATACAGACCCCTAAGCAAAGCTATCATACCCCCAGTTTCCTCTGCTCCTTTGCATAAGTCAATGCTTGCTGCTTTTTGCGCTGGAGACTTGAAATATGGAACCTAGGGATTTTCTCACTGTGGTCTTCCCTACAAGGGAGCGTGTTACAAGAAGGGATGTTCTATGGAAATTAAATGGGTTTTCTTGAATGCGGTTAGCCGGCTTTTCGCATTTTCAGTTGTAGCAATTTGGTGCCAGTGATGCATGGCTGGTTTAAGCAATCGTGCTTTGCCTCTCAAGTTAGTCATCTCTGGTTTTGTGGAAAGAATCCTCCCTTAGAGAAATAACAGGTGGGAAAGATCTATTAGGTTATCCTTTGCATTATGAGATTGCTTACTGCTGTGAATTTGCTGGGTCTTTGCTTTATCCCTGTTTCGAGTGACCCACGTTATAAGTCTTTGGTCTTTTTCTATAAACTAATAAGTATCACTGTTGCGATTTGCTTAGTCTGAATGGCCTCTTACTTATTTTGAATCTGCCAGTCTAAATCAGACTCTTACCATCAGAGAATAGAATAATATAGTACTATACAATCATCTCTCCCAGGCACTTGGCTACAGGCAGGTGAGTTTCTTTTATTAGTTTGTTTCTCTATTCATGCATTTATTTATTCACTCAGCAAGTGCAAATTAAGTGCCTTCTATGTGTATAACACTATAAGAAATACCTTATGACCTACCATTATGTGATGTGGTTTATGATATACGATGATGCAAGGTAGTCAACATCCAACACCCACCCTCAAAGAGTTCAGCTAATTGTTTATTTCTGATGCTAAATATACTCACTTGCAAAGGTAATGCCAATATGAAGTGGAATTAATAACAATGATAACAAGGAGATAGGTTACAAAGAAGGCCATGATTAAAAGCCCGGTATTTATCCTAGATGGCATATGCTTTGTGTTCTGTAAAGGTCGACAGAATAAACTGGAAAAGACCATAAAAGGCTGTACCGAGTGGTAGGTTTCAGGATAGGTGTGAGCAGTCTTGCCTCTCAACGGATAACTCCATACACAGACACTCTCCAGATTTCTTCATTTTTCCACAACTGTGCTGTCTTGATGATCAAGACACATTATTTTATCTATCTACAAATTAATTCAATTTAATTTGTTACAGAGCTACTTGTTTGGTCCTTAGGGAATATAACAAGTACGCAGCAGCTGTGTGGAATCAACACTTTCTTCTTAGCTCTACTGACCAGCTTTGGGACGTGGACAACTAGGCTAACCTCTCTGGGCATAAGACTTTAAATACGTAAAATGAAAAGTTTGACGAGGCTTCTAACAATTCTTGAGGTTTTGTTTTGTTCTGTTTTTTTTTGGCAAAGGATTTATTTGGACTGTTTAATTTGATTGTCTCAACAATGCTGTAAGACAGGCACAACACTCTCCATTTTACTAATAAAACAAAAATAAGGCCAAGCAAGGCAGTGTAACTTTCTCAAGTCCTTAGACATAGTAAGGTGTGTCTGCTTTATAATTCCCTTAATAGGTTTAATAGGATTTCTCCTAGGGACCATTCAAATAAAACCTTATATAAACCATATCCTTTCTCTAAAACCAGATATATGCCTCAGCTGAGTGCCGGAAATGTACAAAGCAGCAAGAATCTGTAGGTAAATAATAACAGCATCTCAATATTTCTTTGTTGTATGTGTCCATCTGAATATCTTTGATTATTCATCTCTGAACTCTAATTCTTTTGCACAGTTGTGAAGGCATACTTCAAAACCCACAATAAACTTTTGATATTTTACCTTATTTTTTCACTTCCTGTACTAGCAGGTTCAGCTCCTTTGGAGGATTGTCTACTGCTTTCATTTTACTGGCTGTGTGCTGCATTTCTTAGCATATACAGCAGTCAGGAAAGATTAGCTGATGCCACAGTAACAAACGACTCTGAATTATCAGAAGCTTAAATCAGGAAATGTTTGTATCTTATTTACATTATGTGACAAGTGTGAGTCCTCTGGGGGCCCTGCTCTGCGTGACTATCATTCAGGGACCCAGACATTGAGGAGTTCACCACCTGTAACCGCAAGTTCTGAGGCTAGGGAAGAAAGCTGTGGAGGGTCTCACATTATAATTAAGTGTTCTCATCTGGAAGCCATATATGTCACTTCTTGTCACCGCCCATTGCCCACATCTAGTCATGTGTCCTTAGGTGCCTAGAAACAATCAAGATGCTGCTGTACTCAGGATATGGTTATTATTACAAGAGAAAGATGTTATTGATATTGCAGGTATCTTCAGAAATTAAAAGGAAGTAGAAGTGACAAGGGCATAAAGACCTCATAGGTACTGTTTACCTAGCTATCACTTCATCTGTGTAGTCCCCATTGATCTGTTTATCCTTTCACATTATATAGATTTTCATAAAGTCCCTTACAACCTTAGGGAATAAGATAGGGACAATTTTTAAAACAAAAATGCTGATGGATGTGAAGTAAGTCAGTGAAGGAAAATGATAAAGTCCTAGAATAAATCTGTCATGGGCATTTGTACATGGTATTATTCTCTTCAGCTAATATATTATTCCCCACATTCACTACAGACTTTCTAGTAGCTAAAGCAAAAAATATATATACACGTGTATTTATAAGATTAACAATGCTCATTTGATTTAAAAAATGTAGTTAAGAAGACGAATCTTATTCCTGATGCTGAGAGCTGAGTGTGATTTTTTTTTCTTAGAACTCTGAAACTCTGCAGGAATCATTTCCTTTAAGAGCTATAACAGCTTTTCCTTATAATGCCATCCAATATTTAGATGGATGGCTTGTGGAAGAGTGGCACTTCTTTGGTAGCTAACTAAGTACAGGGTAAATAGATAGTTCTCAGGTCTGGCTTGGTTCCAGTAAGAGACATCTTGTACTCATCTGTCCATAGCATCCATTCAGCAGACACTTATTGAGCTTGTGATATGCTGGGCACTGTGCTTGATTTGGGAAATACCAAGATCAGATGCTCATTGTGTAGCTGGATTGACCTATTGCATAATTACCATTGGGGGAGAGCATCTTGCTCTTGTCAAATGTGGAGTGATGGTTGAATTTGTTCAGCATAAAACTACCCTAAGAGTGAGTCTCATCTATATCATCTGAATGTATGCAGCAATAAGAGAGCATATTTGGTGATGAGATCCTAATCCTAACTTCTCATTAACTGCATCCAGCGGCAGAGGCATAACCATTTCTTGCTTTGACCAGTCCTGGAGGCCAAAGAAGTCCAAATCCAGTACAGCTTGTTGATGTTTTTGTTTGTTTTCTTGCCCTTCTAACCTTCTGGACTTTTTATACTCTTTTCTCCCCTGCTTCTGCCCTTCTCATGTAGTGCTTCAGCCATAAAGAAGCACTCTTTCCTTCCTGATCTCTGCATTCTCAGAACTATCGCAAGGGCTTTGGATACACTGTGTTTGTTCACTTTCTAAATCAGTCTCCCTCTCCTTCCGCCTTTTACATGTCCTTCTGATCTTAACTGAGATATCACCTTCTGCCTTTACACTTCTTTGAGTCTCCACATGGTTAATTTGAGCCACTCCTCTGTTCACCCCCACAATTTGATTCCTCATTAAGTTAGATATGCTAAGCATGGTAATTGACCCATAGCATTTACTCAACACACATTAATGGTTTGATTCCTAGTCTTAGTATGATTATACCTTCAATATATATGTTAATTATTGAGAACTAAAATTGAGTTTTCTGTCCAGCATATCTTTCCCTGGTTGGTTATTTTGGATGCACCACTGCCATTCAGGCCATTCTTGGCTCTTCTAGTTCTCTCTTTCTGATTCTTTCTCCCACACACCTGAGGTAGTTTCATACTTGCCAGCTCCCTATTTCTGAGGTCTGGTCACTAACTCCTGACCTGTCCTTTTCTGAAACCTAGACCCTGATGTGACCCCCTAAAAGGTAAGCAATACCTGTGTATCCCAAAGGAATTTCTCTGCATTCTTCAGAGAATTTGGTAAAGTGGGGTAGGGGGTAGGGAGTGGAGGAAAGGACTCTGCCAATACTACGATCAGATGAGGTTAAGCAGTCTTCTAAAATGCCAAGTCTTGGAATGCATTTTGGGCTTCCCTTTCTGGGGTAGGCATTTTTGCTTTGGGCCTGTTTAAGCATGCTTTCTTCTGGGAACGTGACCCTGATGGTCCCTTCCCCACTTCCAGACCATGTGGTTATAGTAGAGTAGATCCCACACACCTGATCCTGAGGGACACAGACTCTGGTCTGTCAGTAAGGGCATAGCATCCCTCTTGGCCAGAAACACAGGTTCAAAAGAAGGGAGGTGACAAAGGCCAGACCTTTCGAGCCAAAGAGACTCAATTTCTAGATTTTTGCTGGAACTAATGAATCATAGGGCTGCTGAGCAGGTCAGATATAAACCCAGGACAAAAGTATAGCAGCCTGATGAGAATTTGCTTAAGTATAATCCAACAGCAATGAAAGCTGAGCTGAGAGGTGAGAGGCCGATTCCTGGCAACATTTGAGCATCTGGAGGCAGTCAGACCTGAGGATTCTCCCCTTAAAATTCTCAGATGCATGGGTAATATATCTTCTTTGTTGTTGAAGCTTGATAGAGTTGGGTTTCTGTCATTTATGTCTAAAAGGGTTCTAACTAAGGCTCTACCTATTAAGGCAGAGGAAAAAACTATATCTGCAATACTTTATTTCCAAATAGATGAGTGACTGTTAGTCAACCCACAGTGAAATGATGGCCTGTTTAGAACTTGAGTTTTCCCTGCTTTAAAATTGTGCCCATGGCAGTGGTCACAGGTGGTCAGGAGGATTTGGTTTTTGAGTCATGCATGAAGGAGCACAAAGGGGGCATTATATGGCTAATGGATTCCTCCTTGGGATTCCCTTCTCTGCTTCCTACTGAAATGTAAAAGCCTACACAATGCAGATGGCATATTTCATTAATACAAACAGAAGTCCAGGCAACAGATGCTTCAGGGACTGAGGGGAAAGGAGATTTCTATATTTCTCCAACAGCAACAACTCCGATGACAAATTTCTCCCACTGAGCATATTGAACCAAGAGCAAAGAAACATGTAGTTTTCAAGCCTTAGGCACTCTATGGTATTTAAAAGTAGGAAGATCAAAACCAGCATTTTTTGATAAAGAATGTTTATGCAGAGGAAACTGTAGGGAAAAGGAATGAGTAGAAAAGTGAGGCACGCTCTGTGAATTTCCCGGGGCTTTGGGATGGGCAGGACTTACAGTGTTCTATGTCTGTCTAGAGAGGGTATATTAATAAACCTTAGTCGGGGCTACTGTCCTCTACAATGACAAAAGCCAAGCCAGGACAATTATTTGCACATCAAGGTCTGGGTTAGGATGTTTCCTGTTCCTTTGTTTCTTATATTGTTTTTGGGAAATGTAATGCAGAAATGATTAATTACAGAGCAGACCCAATTCTCTTTCTGCTTATGATCAGGTTAAATCAAATGCCCAAGTTTAAATTATGAAGCTGTGTCAAGGTATAGTGATTAAAGAATTATAAAAATTATACAATACTTTCTGATCATATTCTCCTGAGCTCATTGTAGCTTTGGACAACTGCCCAGTCAGGAGTATGGAAAGAGAGAGGTATGGGGACAGAAAGAATACAATAGGCAGAAAAGTGCTTCTGTACCATTTTGGTGCTATTTTACTGAAGAGGGAACATTGATAGCTAGCATCTGGAGGCAATATTATGGCAATTTTTGTGGCTTCTCAGCAGGGTACTCATTATGATGGCAGTGATCACAGGACATCTTTCAGCTCAGAAAATGTAAAGATTTATATTACTCTTTGCAGTTGTGCATATGTGTGTATAAGTATGTATGTGTGTGTGTGTGTGTAAGTATGTGTACCTGTATATTCATTCTTTACTTGACCCTCTAATTGTGTGTGCATTTTTAGCCTATTCAGTTTTCAGAGTAGAAAAAGCTGAGGTAGGCCAAAGAACCACAATCCGTAGCTTTGCATCTAATAGACAGATGGTCAGACTCCTCTGGTTTTTTAAGGCTTTCTCTTTCTTTCCTTTTTCTTTTTAGAGCAGAAGTAAAACGCTAATGAAATGCCCGGTGAGATATAGGAAGCAAAATAAAATACCTTTAACAAATCCCAGTTAAATTCCTTCTTTATGTGTAACTCAAAAGAGGTGATACCATTAAAATTGTGAATCACTTATGATTTCATGCTGCTGCTGGAAACCAGGCTTCACGAGGTACAAGTTGCTTGTTCCTGCTGTCCTGGCCCAGAACCCTACCTAACACCTTTCCCATTCCCATGACTTCACAGAATTCAGAGGTCTTCTCAGATCCAGCTCCAGCTCCAGCTCCAGGGAAGTGAGATATGCATATTGGTTTCTATGAGAAAGGCCACAGGTTTTTCCTTCTGAACTTTACATTGTCTCATACCCACAGTATTTGAGAGACTAATAACATAAAATAATTTAGCCTTAATAATGACAAGTGTCTAAAATGCAATGGCCGCTGTTAACCATTCATTAATTCATTCATTCTGTACTTATAACAAATACAGATTTTGTGATGTATTATGACAGTCATCAGTGGAAAATGGTGAACAAGATATGTATGGTTTCTTAAGATCTACAAAGGAAAGCTCCCTTTCTGTGTTGTCCAATCCATGTTGAAGACATTGACTATTCCGTGGGAAGGAAAGAAGATAATAATTAGAGTCATGGTAAATTAAGAATTGCATACTCAAAAGACTGAAGAAACTGAGTAGTTACATATATGTACAAAGTAGGTCATCTTGAGGTTGATAGGGTGTGATGTGACTCGTCATTAACTGGAGAATGTCATGCTTAAAGACATTCAAGTTATTTTTATTTTAAAGAAAGTGGAGTCAACTTTTCCTGAACATAACACATACACACATGCATATGCACATTTAGTCGATGAAGACAGACTTCAGGAAATATTTTATTTAACTTTCTTAAATTTGAGGTTATTGCTTTCTTTCAAGAATACATGTTCATTGTTTCTCAGCAGAAAGAATTAGTATTTTCTTAAGGAGGGAGAATTTTGAAGTAACATTAAGAATCTTGGCAGATAAACTTTGGCTCTTATGTGGGTATTTTCTTGATCTTTCTCTTGAATCCTCTGTAGGAGTTAGATCTTAAAACAATTTCAGGAGGGAGTGATCAAGATCCAGCCCACTAACCACTGAAATCGTGGGTTAAGACTAGTGCTCACTCCTCTGGGTAATGTTCAGCTTGAATAGCTACAGATAAGAAATGTTCCCCTACCGACTAGGATGACTTAAACTAACCCAGCTGAAGGCGGATTTTTGGGCTTTCTTTTTGACATTCTCAAAGCTGTCTTCTTTTGTATCCCCCAGACACATAGCTTTGACTCTGTCATAAAGCCTGTCCCAGAGACTATTTAGTTACCTGTTATTATAGATTACAAAGACTGAAACACTCATATTTGAATCTATGTGAGGTAAATAGACCTAAGTGCTCGTTATTAAGCTTAAACCTGAGTAATCCACAGAAATGTCTGGAAGGAAACTTGCTTTTAGTTAGTATGGGGGTTATGTGACTCAGAAAGATTGTAACCTCTCAGGAGACAAAACGTTTTCTCCCCTTGGCAGGTATAAATGTGAAAGAATTGTCATTTGTTGTTGTGATTGCAACAAAATTAGAGGTAGCAGTAAATAATCACATTCTGTTGAAATTACATATTTTATTGTCTGTAAGGTAAATGAGGTCAGGAATCATACCTATTTTGCTAATTATATCTCCTACTACAAATACAATGCCTGGCATATAGTAGGCACTTAATGCATGATTATTAAACCCATAGAGAACTAATGAATGAATTAATTTACTTTCATCTATAATGGCCTTATGGCTTTTTATTTATACAATCCTATGGTTCTTTGGTTCAACAATTTTAAGGGGAATGCATTTCAAACACATACTAGCACTGTTCAATAGAATTTTCTACAATAATAGAAACGTTCTATAACTACTCTGTTCAGTGTGGCATTAGCCACATGTAGCTATGAGCACTTTAAGTGTGACTAGCGTGACTGAGAAACTGAATTTTTAACTAAGCTTAAGTTTAGCTTTACTTAATTTAAATACAAATAGCCACATGTGGCAAGTGGTTGTCATAGTGCTTGCCACATAGACCATTTCTTAACTTAGAGAATAATGTTAAACTACTGATTGGGAGCTCCGTGTTTGGACCTGTTTATGGAAAGGGTCATATTTTAGGAGGTGAATGTACAGGCCTCTTGTATTTTCTGGTAGTTCCTCCCTCAAGAGAAGATGGGCTTTGAGTCTAAGTTGAAATATTATGTGCATGTAGCTAATAGAGGAAGAAAACATTTTGTATGAAAATGTCCTTAGTGGAATGGACACTATATCTTTGTTTGTTTGTTTGTTTGTTTGTTTTGCAAAAACTTATATGGGGGCCTAATTCAGTACCTTGCACGTGGTTGGTCTTTCATGAATAGTTACTGAAGAAGAATGAAATTTGGTCTTGTACCCCAATGTTTATAGCAGCACTCTCAACAATAGCCAAATTATGGAAAGAGCCTAAATGTCCATCAACTGATGAATGGATAAAGAAATTGTGGTTTATATACACAATGGAGTACTACGTGGCAATGAGAAAGAATGAAATATGGCCCTTTGCAGCAACATGGATGGAACTGGAGAGTGTTATGCTAAGTGAAATAAGCCATTCAGAGAAAGACAGATACCATATGGTTTCACTCTTATGTGGATCCTGAGAAACTTAACAGAAACCCATGGGGGAGGGGAAGGAAAAAAAAAAGAGGTTAGAGAGGGAGAGAGCCAAAGCATAAGAGACTCTTAAAAACTGAGAACAAACTGAGGGTTGATGGGGGGTGAGGGGGAAGGGAGGGTGGGTGATGGGTATTGAAGAGGGCACCTTTTGGGATGAGCACTGGGTGTCGTATGGAAACCAATTTGACAATAAACTTCATATATTGAAAAAAAAAACGCTTCAGATTAAAAAAAAAAATTGGTGTCAGCTGATGTGAGTTCTAGTCCTGTCTCTGCCATGCACTTAGAGATCTTGGGTCTAATACTTCAGAGTTCTCAGTTTAGTTTTCTTATTTGGGAAACAAGAATATTAACAAATGCTTCCCAAGAGTAATGCTCAAGGATTGCATGGAAGAAAGTATACATACATGTGTGAAGGTTACCAAGAGTAGATCTAAGTGTTGTCAGTCTGGAACTTCAGATTGATATCTCCAAGAAACTGACTTCAATTCCAGGAAAAAAGTTATTCAAAAGTACTGGGAGTTAGACCACAAGACATCAGCTAAATTCCCTCATTCCTTATAAAATGATGTCATGTGCAAGAACAAGGTGTTGGGTGAGCCCAAGCAGAGAACTGCACCTTTTCTAATTGGAAAAACCTCCCTGCCTTGTGATACTCACTCCTTTGTCAGGTCTCTCTCTCTCTCTCTCTCTCTCTCTCTCTCTCTCTCTCTCTCTCTCTCTTCTTATAACAGATAAAGATCGCCTAGAAACCTCATGGGGGAAACAACAAAACAAAAATATTGATCTAGATCATAGGAGGAACTCACCACAATACATTCAGAAAAATGACTAGTTCTTTAGTGTGGCAAGGAGCTCCTGGAAAATTGTAGTTGTTTCTGGGTCCCTAGGTATCTGCTGAGTGGCAGTCTGGATGTTCAGAGAAGAGCCATAGGATTAAGGGGCTGATATGGATTGACTTGGGAAGAAACATGGAAAGAAATATAGACAAGTGGGCAAAGAAAGGCCTAACAAGAGATATCATAACTGCTTGCCAATAGTTGTGTAACTTAATATAAAGAACAACCTGGGTAGTAGCCAGAAAATACACATATTACAAAAGTTGTTTGCTCTTCAGCTTATCTGATGATTGTCTACCTACGACACAGGACCTGATCTGCACAGATCCTGTGATGATAGTGGTTTGCAGAAAATGCTGTTACACAGTAGGATTAGCAGATATTCATTGATCATCTAACTGTGCAACAGGCACAGAATGGGGAATTTTCACTTATTTCCTATCATTTTTACAATGTTGCAGTGATGGTAGACTTTTGTATGAGTTGATCCTGGAGGCTAAGAGATGGCCCACTCAAATAGAAATAGAGAAGCGTTTAATGAAGGGACTCTTCAAGGCTTATTGTCAGACTCAAAGGAAACTAATCAGCAATGAGGAAGCACATAGACACTAGCAAGAGTGTGCAACTATCATTCCTAGGCCTGAATCGACAAGAAGAGAATATGGTGACCAGAATGGACAGGGAGTCATAGCAGTGGCAGAGGAAGGGAATAGGAAAGTGGTAAACACAGACAGAGGAACGGAGCCACTGCTTATCAGTGGCCTGGGAGAGAGGCAGATGGGAAGGAGAGAGGAATAAAAACTTTGGTCTGTCTCTCTCCAGCCTTGCAACTCCTGCCATTTCTTTCCCTTGACCCAACCAGAAACCAGGGGACCCAGTTGATACAGCCCCAAATGTCAGCATCCTTTGGCACACAGTATGAAGAAGGAGGGTAGGAAAGAATCTGGAGGGACAAATGAAAATTATCCAGCCAATACTTTGCCTTTATTTTGCAAATAGGGAACTTGAAACCCAGAATGAAGAAATGATTTGACTAATAGCATGCAACGGAGGGATCAAATAAAAGGTTTCTGATTCCAGAAATTTTATTTATTTAAGTTTCCATTTTAAAATGAAGTGCTATGGGGCGCCTGGGTGGTGCAGTCGGTTGAGCGTCCGACTTCAGCCAGGTCACGATCCCGCGGTCCGTGAGTTCGAGCCCCGCGTCGGGTTCTGGGCTGATGGCTCAGAGCCTGGAGCCTGTTTCCGATTCTGTGTCTCCCTCTCTCTCTGCCCCTCCCCCGTTCATGCTCTCTCTCTGGCCCCCCAAAAAATAAATAAACGTTGAAAAAAAAATTAAAAAAAAATAAATAAAATGAAGTGCTATGTTAGACTTTATTGGGCTAGGTTTATGAATTGTATTCTCCCAGCACAGAGTTTTATTCAGTTCCTTGCTTGAAGACTACATCCTAACACTGACCAGTCATTTCCCAGAACTTTCCATTTATCACAGAGCATATGGTGAGAGTAGTGTTTATTTCCTCATCTTTGAGCACAGATCTCAATACCAAGAAAAGGTATTGTCTTTAGAGTAGATGAATTGTTTAATACACTATGAGAGTTGGTGAGAATTAGTGTTGGGATAGCATAGAAAAGTGAATGGGGAATATCAGATGGGAGGTCTAACTGGGAATTGGGGGGTGAGGAGTTCATGGAAAGAATCTTGGGTTAAGAGTGTGTTTCTGACTGGTTATGTTAGGAATTGGGCCTTTAAAAACATTGATAATTGGGGTGCCTAGGTGGCTCAGTTGGTTGAGTTTCTGACTTTTGGTTTCAGCTCAGGTCATGGTTTCACAGTTTGTGAGTTCAAACCCCACATCAGGCTCTGCACTGACAGCACAGAGCCTACTTGAGATTTCTCTCTCTCTCTCTCTCTCTCTCTCTCTCTCCCCCTTTCCCTCTGACCCTCCCCTGTTCTCTCTCTTTCTCTCGCACACAAAGTAAATAAAAATTTTTAAAAAATACTCCTTTAAAAATATTAACAAATAAATAAATAAAAATATTGATAATTTTAGTAAATCTTTATATTATTTTAAAAAATTTTTAAAGTTTATTATTTTGAGAGAGAGAGAGAGAGGGAGATAGCATAAGTGGGGGAGGAACAGAGAAAGAGAGAGAGAGAATCCCAAGGAAGCTCTGCAGTGTGGGCACACAGCTCAATGCAGGGCTCGAACTCACAAACCGTGGAATGACTTGAGCTGAAATCAAGAGTCAGTTGTTCAACCAACTGAACCACCCAGGTACCCCAGAAAATACTTAAAAGAGTGCATATAATAAGGCAAGCTGTGTTCTAAAGCTTGTATACATAAGCTCTGTGTTCCTTAGCAATTTGAGAAGTGCTATATATGAGAAAATGGAGGCATTAAAGAAACTGAAAGTCATACCAATAATATATGGTAAATAGGATTTGAATCTAGTCATCTGGCTTACCTTGTGGCCAATTCCTTCTACTTTTTAGCATTTATTAAAGCAACACACAAAGCCTTAAGGTTCTTACTCCTCATTTCTTAAGTGGGGTGAAACATAACTTTGTCTTCTGTAGTACAATAATAACATAACGATATAATATCTACATGGAAGGTGGCTGAAGACACTGGAAATTCATCTGTAATTCATCTATTAGCAGACAGAAGTGTGCCAATTGAGTATATTTTATGATGGAGATGGTTGTTTCTAGTTGGATAGAGACAGCGAGTGCTTCATAAATACAAGAGGGAAATTCCTGGGCAAGTTGTGAAGTGTGTTTTTATTCTTGGTTTTTTTTTGCATATTGAATCCCACACACCATTTGGAAATAACTATGTTGGGGTTATGTGGTTTATTGTAAACAGGACACATAACTTTTTCATATTTGGCTTTAAAACATTTGGCTGAATCACTTTTATCATGCTTCCTTGGATGAGGAGTAAGTTTTTTTTCTTTTTCTTTTTCTTTTTTTTCTTTTTTTTTTTTATTCCTCATGATTTCTGCCATCTACTTAGCCATTTGGTAACTTTCTAAAATTTTATTTTACTGTGCAACTCAGCACTGATAAATCACTGGCCCTTACATATTGAGTGGATTTAAAATTTATACACTGTGACTCAGGTGGGTAGAAATATAACTTTATTTCTCCATAACTGAATATCGCTTGCTCACCAGCACACATTTCTGCTTAAGGAAGGAATACTCATCGGCCGCTTGAATTTATCTCCCTCACTTCCAGTTTTGGTCTGTCTCTTTCGGGTTAAATCTAACCTTCCAACCCTCTAGAGAAGATACTCTTCTCTCAGAGTTTTTTTACTCATCCTCTGTCTTTCTCTTTCACGTGGGTTCAGAGGGCCCATGAGTTCAAGGGCCGCAGGGAATATTGTCAAGTGGAGGGTAGGCATCAGTCACTCTGTACTCTGGTTCTTACACACTTCCACTGATGAACGTCCCCCCTTGGCCTTTGATGTTGACTCTGATTCTGACGTAGGTGATGAGGTAAATTGGTTCTGTGCCCTTTGGTGTGTTAACGCCCTGGTGGAGCAGGTCTCCATCTTACTCCCCACTCATGTGATGTTTTTACCTAACACTGACTGTGGCTGCCATTTAATCCCTAGCTTGGACCGCCTACCCTGGTTCTTCTCTGGGTTCGCTTCACCTCTTGCCTGATGACTAACCGGTGTCCTTAGGAAACATCCGTGTCCTCCCTGAGGCCAGGGGCAATTTCCACATCTCTTCACACCATGGGGCCACCTTGATGTGAGACACTCTGAAAGGCTGCCTTCTCCTATGTCCAGAAAGAAATGGAGTACCTTCTACCCACAGATCACCAAACCTGTCTCTCAGACTTCTGCTGTTTTACCAACTGAAGATTTTTCTCTCCGAAGGGGGCAGAGCCGACTATGTCAGGGGCCATACCTAACTCTAACTACGTTGCTTCCCTAAGTCTCCAGGTCACTCCCTCCTGGTCAGACGTTTCTCTCATTTTTTGGCTGGCAAACTGCTCCTGTGTCTTTCTATAGTCAGTCCTTGCCCTACTCTGTGATTTTGCCAACCACTGATACATGCAGATTTATAAAAATAAAATAAAAATAAAAACAAAAGCCTCTTCCCTATTTCTTGCATCTACATATTCCCAGTCAAAGGTTTTGGGCTTGAAATCACTTGTGTAGGTCATGGCTTTAAAAGAATAAAAAAAATATTTTTTGGAAGTTACAGTTGAATGGTGAAATTATCTCTCTAGTCTGTAACTGTTGCCCTCTCTTTTGAGACTATATCCCTCACCCTCCTGGTCTATTCTTAAGGAAGAAGGACTGCTTAAGGGGTAAAGAATTACAAAACGAGATTATCATCTAGGTAATATTTAGAAACGTTAGCCAGCTTTATTAATAGATAGGAGCTGCTGAATGCCATTTTGGAAGAGTACTTAATAGAAAAGATTTCCCAGTGAGTTAAGATTCCCTATACAGTTGACAGACATAGTAAGACTATGGATTATGCATTCTGCAACAACTATTCACCATACATTGCTGTGTGGGGTCTAGGACTGTAGCATAAAATAAAAGAAACCAAACTCTTCCGCTCATAGAGCTGATATTCTAGAGAAGAAATATAAAATTTATAATGTATAATGCATAAGCAAAATATGAAGGACATATGGTCATCAGTGTTATGGAGAAAATAAAGCCATAAGAGACTCTTTTTTAAATGTTTGTTTGTTTGTTTGTTTTGAGAGAGAGAACGAACAAGCAAGCAGGGAAGGGGCAGAAAGAGAGGAACACAGAGGATTCACAGCAGTCTCTGCACTGACAGCAGAGTCTGATACGAGGCTCAGACTCATGAAATGTGAGATCATGACCTGAACTGAAGTCAGACGCTTAACCAACTCAGCCACTCAGGTGCCACAAGCCATAAGAAACTCTTAAAAAGAAAGAAAACAAACTGAAGGTTGCCAGAGGGGAGATGGGTGGGAGGACAGGGTAAATGGACGATGTGCATTAAGTAGGGCACTTGTTGGGATGAGCACTGGGTATTATATGTAAGTGATGAATCACTAAATGCTACTCCTGAAACCAGTACTACATGGTATGTTAAATGACTTGAATTTAAATAAATAAATTTTAAAAATTAAAAAACATAATAAAAAACTAAAAATCTACATAAATTTAAAAAAAATAGGAAAGAAAGCAACTAACAAGGATGGTACAACATGTGGGAAAAGCAGGGCTTTCTGTAGTTTTAAATGCAGTGATGAAAGCTGACATATCTTGAGGAGATCAGGGAATGAGCCAGGTGTGCACCTGGAGGGACGGTGGTCTAGGCAAGGGAATGGTAAGTCGAAAGTTTCTGAGGTAGGAATGACCCTGATGTGTTGAAGAAAGAGCAAGGAGACACAGTAGCTGGAACAGCAAGTGAATGAGAGAATAGAAAACGATGAGGTCAGAGGGCTTCTGGAGGAAGAGGTGGTGACAGGTGGACAGGATGAGGCCTTGCAGACCATTGTAGGGAACATGGCTTTTATTCTGAGGGAGGTGGGGATCCAGTGGAAGATCTTAAACAAGGAGTGACACAAAGAGCTCCCTTTGTAACAAAATTGCGCTAGTTGAGATTATATTGGGGTGAAGCAGTGTAGAAGGAAGAGATTCCATTTAGGGATTCATTTCAGAAAATGAAGCAAGTGACAGCTGGTTCAGACCAGGTACATGGCATATAGATGAGGAAGGTGCTCATGTGTTGCATGTGGAAATCACCCATGCATTTTGGGAGCCAGTATTATGATTCAAAACAAATAAAGAAAAAACCAAAAGAAACCACATGCCTGCGTGCATGTGCGCACGTGTGTGTGTGTGCGCGCACACACACACACACACGATTCTGCTGTCAGACTGGTTGGGTCCAAGCTGTAGTTGAAGCACTGACTAACTGTGGAATCTCAGAGAATTCTACTAAGGTCTAAGCCACATGGGGGCTTTTAAAAGGATTATAAGAAATGACATGAAAAGCAACAAAAACAGTACCTAGCTCATAAAACTCAAACTGTCGCCTGAAATCATTATTGTCATGGTTACTTTTATCATTGAACTTGAAAAAGCAAAGTTGGAATCAGAACATTTAGGGTTTCTTTCTTTCTTTCTTTCTTTCTTTCTTTTTTTTATTTTTCATGGCTTGTTTTCAGCCCATGCATCTGGGGATGTTTTCCAAAAAGCTTTCAGTGCTTTCCGAATTTGTCTGGTGTAGGTGCTTAGAAGTAAAATATAGAGACTTCTGTTTCTTGAGCCCTACACTTGGTTCTCAAGTTGAAAGCTACAAAAACATGCATTTGGCATCTTATGGTTACTGTGAAAAGAGACTGCAAAAAGAAAATTGTGGTAGGTCTCTCACATCACCTTAAGCCAGCTCTTTGCTGATATGCAGTACAAGTTTGGTTCCCAAATAGTGGATGACTCAGTAGGGACACTGAAAGATCTTAGGACCCATTTGGCCAGCGGGCTTATTGGGCTGCAACCCTCTCATATCCAAGGCGGGAGGATGATACCATCAAGAGTCAACACTAATAGCTGTTGGACATTCAGCACTTCGTGTGTACCAAGCCCTGTACTACGTTCATCACTCTCATCCTGCAAAACAGGTGATGCTGTTCCTGCTTTCTAGAGAAGTGAGGCTCAACACTACCAATTTCCGTAACATAAACAGCCATCTACTGAGGAATCTATGTTTAACATCCTGGCTTTTCATTGCAAAGGTAGCTTACTTCAGTCGTGGGCAGCATCAACTATTGAAGTGTTCTTGGCATCTTAAAACCTGCCAACTGTCAGTAAGTCCCCTTTTTTTCTGAGCTCACATTGTTTTCAGTTGCACTTAGCATGGCCTCTAGTGCTTCTGTGTAGGAGCATATCTAAACTTCATATGTTTACATGTGCTCTCTTTCCATAGGTGGCTTAATTGGGATATCTTTTCATATTCTTTAATCAACTTTCAATACTCTTAAATCATCCTTGCTGCTTATCACCTAATTCTCTTGGATTTCCTGGCATCTTAGTGTCTTGTAGGTGATCCCATATTCAGTGAGACTCAGAGAGTTGTGCATTCTGATGGCGTTACTGAAGGGGCTCACTCGTACACAAAGACAGGATAATAAGAAAGTGAGGGATGGGTCATGAAACCATATGGCAGATACTTGGCTATTGGGGGATCCTAAGGTTTTTCCACATCACCATCCAAAAAAGTAAAATGTGTTGAAGAAAATAGGCAGCCATATGGACCATTTATGCTTTGAGGAAACAGAGTCCAGCTGTTAGCAGCAGGTGGGGGTCTCTGGTGGTTATTATGTCTACAGCATTCAAAAGCTTTTAGGCAAGGGGCTCTGAGGTAAGCATTATTGCAAAAGGTGATTGAGTCTCAGTGACTTACTCTCCACCTGGCACATTAGCAGCGGATGAACTCAGTCAGTCTCTGGAATTTTAAGCCTATGCCCATGCTTAAACTGTTAAAGATGACTTTAAAAGAGACACTCCATTCATCTCCCTGAGTTTACAGGATTATCAGAAGACCAGAGGCACAGATAGAAAAACATCAGAAGAGGGGCGCCTGGGTGGTGCAGTCGGTTGAGCATCCGACTTCAGCCAGGTCACGATCTCGCGGTCCGTGAGTTCGAGCCCCGCGTCAGGCTCTGGGCTGATGGCTCAGAGCCTGGAGCCTGTTTCCGATTCTGTGTCTCCCTCTCTCTCTGCCCCTCCCCCGTTCATGCTCTGTCTCTCTCTGTCCCAAAAATAAATAAACGTTGAAAAAAAAAAAAGAAAAACATCAGAAGAGTTATCCTGCCAGAAATGGAAATTGATGTCTCATCTTAACTTCAGACATCCCCCTCCTGTTTATAGGACCCCACTGAGTGATGAAACAGTGGATCGTAGTCATCATCAGAAAGCTGACTCCATAAAAAAAAAGGGAGGCAGAGCAGTGTTGACTTTGAATTCTAAGACATTGGCATTATTAATGCTGGGGACCCATAAACAAGTGGTGAGGATTATGGGATTTACCAGAAAAAGCTCAGATGGCACTCCTCACCAGCTCCACGCACAGGCAAGATGGGTTAGTAGAGGAGTTGTGTTAGGTAGCTGCAGGGCAAGATTTGTGTGACAAACTGTGGCAAAGGATGGCTGTATTAACTGCTTTTGTTGGTGTTTTTCCATGCTGTACCATACCTGAGGGCTAGGGTATCCCTTGCTTTTTCCTCCAGAAACCCTATAGAGGGGATGCTTTTGTCCCATATGACTGCTCTCTTTTAGGAGCTGGCTACTTCTCCTTTCTTTCCACTCAGCAGACTGGTGTGTGTGTGTGTGTGTGTGTGTGTGTGTGTGTGTGTGTGTATAAAATGGAGGCAATGCTGTCACCTCTCCATCTTGCCAAACCCCATCTCTATCCACCTAAGTCACAGAGCTCAGAAAAATGGCACAAAACACACTTGTGTGCGTACATTAGAATAGGTTTCTGGCCATAATTTTTGGCCTATCGATCCTATATACAGGGTTTCTCCTGTGTTTCTTTGTATCATTTCAGCTGTGAAATCTTGGTATAGTGAAGGTCAGGTGTGTATAGGATGAAAAGCTTGGCTTGTGTTTCAGACGGACTTCAATTCTGTATCTCACTGGCCAACCTTTCCCGAACCTTGCTTCATCAGAGTAAAGGCTTTGGTCCACGTTAAGTGTGCGGTCAATGAGGCTACTAGTATTTATGATTTCACCACCTCTCCCATGTCCAGAATTTGCCGACCCCACTCAGCATCCAGGTTTAGTATTGGCTCTGCACAGTTGGAAAAGAATAACTAACAGCTACCCACAACTTTAAATTGTGTGAAGTAATTGCATACTCTCTCTTAATATCATCAAAAATATTGGAAGATATAAAGTATTGTTGTCATCAGTCCTCATCATCACCATCATCATCATCATCACCACTACCATTATTTTACATAGGAGAAAGGAAGGTCAGTGAAGCAGTGACCCAGCCCAAATTACAAATCGAAACCACACTGTTCGCTCTTCCTATGGAGACAGTGCTAAAAAATTAGTCATACCAGGGAAACCCGTAATTTCTTCCCAACTTCTCACTGGAAGCTGATGCCTCCCATTCTATTCTCTTTTCTCCCCTATTTCCTTCCTCAGGGTGCCTGATTAGACTCAGGGTTCTGTCTATGGGTGGATACACCGTGACGGGTCACTGGTAGCAAAAGTGCTTTTGGTGCTTCTCCTCCCCCGCCCCCACCCCTTACAAGGACCCATGAGTCAGAGGGTTGGAGATCAAGAAGGCTTATTTACCCCAGAGAAAGTCCTGAGCCCGTCTGTGTGGAATCATTCAGGGGCTCTCCACTTCTTTTCCCTCTGTCATTGTTGGCTGAGTTAGGAAGTGAAATAAACACAGACTTGAGGGATTTGGTGGTTCTAGGGATGATTCATTTTTCCTAGTTTTCCGTTCAGGATTTTAAGTCTGAAAAGAGCTTCAGCAATCTTAGAGTCCTTTTGAAAGTTGTAAAGATGGATGGAATAAGTATGGCTAGACTTTTGGGGGCTTATTTTGAGGCTCTAAGAACTTACAGTAACTTGAAGTTAGTTTTGTGCCATTTTTCTGAGTTCTGTGCCTTACGTGGATAGAAATAGGGTTTGGCAACATGTAGAGGTGATAGCGTTACCTGCTTCTTATGCTCGGGAGAACTGGTTTGCTTTTACCTGACTGCCTCACACTTGAGTCCTGTTTTGTTAGATTATTTTACCTCCCTACTTCATGCATTTATTCTTTCCTTAATTATACAATAACCAGTTTGAGCCCTTGCTCAGGGTTTCACTCTGTGCTTAGTGATGGGTACAGGTAGTATGAAGGACACCCACAAAATCTTCAGAGATAGTATGTGTTAAGATAGATTTTCATGTGCTTGGATTAGCTTAGACTAGTCTTCCCTGAAGCTCAGAATAATAGACTACGTACAGTATTGGTATTATTTGGGTGGAAATCACACAAAAACTAGAACGTCTATCTTTTTTTTGATAACCCCAATAAACATTCTTTTTAAAAGAGATTGAATTCTTTTTTATTAGAGAGAGTGAGTGAGAGAGTCTGCAAGTGGGGAGGGAAGAGCCGTGGGAGAGAGAGACAGAGAGAGATAGTGAGATAGAAACTTAAGCAGGCTCCACACTCAGTGCAGAGACCCACATGGGGCTTGATCCCAAGACCCTGGGATCGTGACTTGAGCTGAAATTACATTGGATACTCAACCCATGGAGTCACCCAGGCACCCTACCCCAATAAACATTTTCAGTTGATGTCAAGTAACATCAGCCTTGTTATTTGCTAGTTTATTCTGTGAAAACTTTGTCTTTGGTTTTTGTTTTAGTCTAATAAGGATGCCAACAAAACAAAATTACCAAGTAAAATGCTCCAAAACTGACAAGGTTTGTCATATACTTACATGAGAAACCTAGGGATATGATTTTATGTGATTATACCTATTGATGTTTTAGAGATTAGCCATTGGTTGATACAAACTGTTGTTCTGGAGTGGCTTTTTCACATCATGAGATCCTGAGTCAGACTCCTTTTGCAACCTGAGAGTGGTTACTAGCAACAATTAATATTAGTTAACAGTAATAAATTGTAGTAGCATTAATAGTAATTTTCTCAAATTTGCTTAGATACAGGGAGCATGAGTTGGAAGGGATTAGATTTTCCTCCAGTAAGCCAAGGAAGAGCTGACCCAGAAGGTTTCAGGAAAAGGGGGAACCATGGCCACTCCAGCGGCTGCAGAAGAAATTGTTCAGGAACTTTATTATAAGGCCTACCACTGGTGTGATGGAAACACTGCATCTGTATTACAAATGACTGTGCCCAGAGGAATAGAGGCAGAAGGTTACTGATCACCCAGTGCTGACCCTAAGAGCTGCCTTTCTAGAAAAGGTGAGTCAGACAAGCAACCAACATGCCTGCTTCATTACATCTTTGGGTCTCTCATGTCCATGTATACCATTTCCCCTGTGGATCGAAGATACCCCAGCTTAGAACTATCCAGCTATTACACAGATAACAAGAGTGCCACCCATCCCCTACCTAACCAGGAAAAACCCAAAATCTCAACCAGAGACTGCATCCAAATGCAGCACGAGGAACCACTGGAAAAGCAGCTTGTCCGTCACTGAGTTTCCTAGGTGATGTGCTTGTCTCACAGTCCTGAGACTCAGGGATAAAAAAGATGAATTTAACTATCACTGCTGCAATCTGTATAGACAAAATCTAACCATTAAAAAAGAAATTTAGTTTGCTGAGTCAATTACCCAACCCACGGCAACTGAGAAACTCTAGGAACCAAAAAGAGGAAGAGACGGAGGTTGAAACGGGCTCTATGGAAGATCTCTGCAGACAGGGGTCTCTCGCTGATGTTTACCTTTCCCCTCCTCTACTCTTCATTTTAGTTTTGCCATGTTTTCATGATGAATGAAATGTTTATTCTCTAAACATTTGGCTTTTTGGTGGCCCTGCCTGTATAAGGTTCTAGTAACCTTCCATCTTTTGTACTTGTAATTATCTTCATCATCATTACTACTATGTATTAAACACCCACCAGGTTCTAGGCATTAGACTTGACATATAGATATATAATTATAAGTATATATATATATATATATATATATATATATATATAGTTTTATATGTATATATAATTCAATGTTTACAACAGTTTAAAAGACTGTTGTTATTTATAGAGAATTTAATAGCTATTCAAATACATTAAAATTTTGCCCAGTATTAAGATAGAAAGTAATAGAACCAATGTACATAGGTCTTTTGGGATCTTTCCATTATACAATGTTGCCTTTTATTTATGAAATAAAGACATCTTTTTCTCTGGGAAAACTGAGCGTATGGAACAAGGATGAAGCTGCTTAATAAAACCCTACTAGCTAGTTCCACTCTAGAGTGCCATGTTTTCTAGGGGAAAAGAAAGGGGGCGGGGGGCGAAGCTGTTCTAAGTGATTGACAATGCCCCAAATTTTAAGGGCCAGCCAGCCACCAGGTGGCAGGTTAAATGCGCTGAGCTTTTTAAATTTTATAGAGGACAATGATTTGTCCTTACCAAGAACAAGACTAAAACGGACTTAAAGTACAAGAGAGGAAGTCACAGAGGAATAAAAATGAAATGCAAATTTTGTGACTCTCAGTGCTGTTTTGATTACTGGTGCTATTTTCTAGGTGGAATTAAATAGCATGATCTCCTACCAGTGCACTATTCGAAACCACGCCAGTGAGTCACTTCATCGAGCCGATAACAATGATACACATGTTACTTGAATAATTTCTTTTAGGTGAGAAACAAACAAACAAATGAAGTAATTGATTAGTGCATAATGTCACACATTTACAGGTGACAAAATAGAAATGTTGAATCTAGACCTACCTAACTCCTAATTCATGGTCTTTTCATTCTGATATTTTTTTTAACATTTATTCATTTTTGAGAGACAGAGAGAGGTAGAGTGTGAGTGGGCAAGGGGCAGAGAGAGAGAGGCACACAGAATCTGAAGCAGGCTCAGGCTCTGAACTATCTGCACAGAGCCCAATGCGGGGCTCGAACTCACAGACCACAAGATTGTGAGCTGAGCTGAAGTCAGATGCTTAACCGACTGAGCCAGGCACCCCTGTGCCCTATTACTTCTAATTTGATAAATGTATTACTTAAAGAGAGAAAAAAAATCTAGGGTAAAAATTTTAGAATACCTCAACATTCTAAGCTATTCCCTATGAACTTCTTTAGCTATTACATACTATAGTCTCTTAATGAGTTTAGACACCCTCCCACACTCCCTCAAAATAATCCACCTGTGTTATTAAACGCATCATGTACTCACACTGGGGATTTGAGAGTGGATTAATTTCGCCTCTGTATATTCACATATTGGACTTTTGGTAGTATTGGCTAGGTTTTGCTATGATATACAATGGATTAGGATTTGTGTGTGAATTGTGAAGCTGTTAAATAGATTATATGTCTCTAGAAAGCAATGAGCCCTCTAGGTATTGTGCTTCTATGAGATTACTCAGATGCTTCTCCGGTGTCTGAATTCTCTTCCCTGTGAAAGTAAGCTTTGAAAATTCTTATTTTGACAGCATCTGTAGAAGTGCTTTAAACCCCAAGTCACTTCCAGGCTTTGAACTTCTTTATTCAGTCACATTCTCCTTTTGAACAATACAGCTTAGAAATTTGTTTGGTAATGGGGAAAAGGCCTTGGTTTGTTTTATTGTCAAATTCCAATTGCTTTGTGAGTGATTGTAAAATGTGGAGCTAGTGTCTGTAATGCAATTGCCTCAGCATAATACAAAATGCTCATTGTTGACTCCTCCTGAGAAAAACATTGGATGGCTGTTAAAAAGGATTCTGCGTATACTTCTAGAATGTGCAGCCAAGGAGGATCTGCTACATCCGTCTTCAGTGTGTGACATACGTTTGGATGTCACCAAATTTCAGTATTTTCTGGTTTGGGAAATGGAGCAAATGCACTCGGGAACTTGATTTACTTGCCCTATCTCCCTTCGAAAGAGCCCCTGGCATTTTTCTCACCCGCATTTCCCCATGGTCACATTGTGTTGTCCTTACTGTAGTCTCTAATTAGGATGCTTTTTGATAGTAAATCAATTATTGAAGAGTTTAATAAAATAAAACACGGCATGAATTGTCCATAAAGGGTAAACTGTAAAACGAGCCTTAATCATGTTTCTGTGTTTTGGAAGGAGATTTCCCATTTGTTTGCAGAAGACTAACCATAAAACTCTGCATAATAAGTCATTCCAGTTTGAGGAGACCCATGGTGGGTCAGCTCAGATATGATATGCTGATGTTCCGGCCACCTTTTGTTTGTTTTGTTGTGTTCAAATGATTACCTCAGGACAAATAAGGCTTTCTTAAAATTCAGACAGTGTAGTTTTCAGAGTTGTCTATGATACGATGATTTAGAAAAGGCTAGAAAAGCCTAAAGTCACAGTGACCTGGAGTGGCATGTCTCTGTCTCTCCCTGTCTCTGTTCAAATGTGAATAGGGTAAAGGACTTGCCTCCTGTGCCTGGAAGATTTTATGTATCTGGAACCAGAGGTCTCTTCAATAAAACAGTGGCTCTGAGGGCTTCATGCTTCTCTAACTTCTCATCAAGACCTGATACTGGTATTGAGAGATGAGCACACAATTTCAGAAGCTGAGATGCTGAGATTTGGAAACCTACATGCCCTTGAGTTTATATGAGGTGGATCCTCAATGTTTTAATAAGCTTGTTATCAGGATCTCACAAAACATGGACCTGGTAATTTTCAGGAAATGGAATAGATTAGAGCCCCAATTAATTTTGTAAGCTGTATTCCTTTTAGATCAATTCACAATGTCTTTTGAATAATTTGTCTTTGTGGCTTTGTAGCATTCATTTGGTCTCATTATGGGGTAGGAAGTTAGTTGAGCAATACATCAAAGAATGCATTATAATACTTCTATTTATTTTTTAGATGAAGACGCCAAAGAGTACATTTGATTAGCGTGCATTTATAACTCTGTTGTAGACTATTAATGACCATTAACAGATAAAATTACATTTCCATTTTCCAGGTTGTATTTTTTTGCATCAGGAATTTCATTGTAATATTTTCCTCCCCCTCCCTTCTCCCTCTCTGTCTCTCCTCTCTCCTCTCTCCATACATACACTTACATGCACACTGATTCTGTGCTCAGTATACAAACTGTGACTTCACTATATATGTATATATATATATATATATAGAGAGAGAGAGAGAGAGAGAGAGAGAGCGAGAGAGAGAGCGAGTGTTCTTGTTCAGTTACAACCTTTTTTCCCCCTGCTATAGAAATTCACATTAGCATTAGGTATTATTCCTTACAGTTTTAGTTTGTACACTTTTAAAATCACCCTGAGCTAGAATATGGGAGGATATATCACCTTTCCTTACACTAGGCCCTTAATGGCAGGACTCCACATGGTGGAGTGCTAGTGTCGTGTCCAAACCCTCAATAAGATCCTTTTGCAGTCAGAATCTAAATGGAATGCCAGGTTGCCCCAGTTCCTCCCTGCGTTCCCAGTGAGAGGCTAATATGCAGCTCTGCCCTGTTCAGCCTCTTTTTCATAAAGATGTAGATCCCCTGTCCAGAAGAAAGGCTTTCTCTTAAAGCAGTTTTAACTCATTTTTCAACGTAAGGATCAGTTAGGATTCTTCTAAATGTGTCTCATTTCCTAGAATTGGGCAAGAAATCGGTTTGAGGGATTACAAGAATTTACAAAATGGTTATGAACACTACTAAGCTTTCTGAGGGAATGAATTTAAAAAAAAAGTATGACCCATGATTCTCTTGTACTTTAAATGACTGGGTCATAGGTAAGAAGGGTGCTGGTTAAAAAGCATGTGAAATAAGATTGGAATAATACGAGAAAAAATAAAACTAACAATTGAAATGAAATCATTTGAAAGTCTAATGGAAGAAAATGAAACAAAACTAGAAGTCTGTTTTGAAATATATAAGATTAACAGTCCTCCAAGATTTTTCTTTAGTTGCTTTAGATTTAAATACTTTTTTTAAATTTTTTTAACGTTTATTTATTTTTGAGACAGAGAGAGACAGAGCATGAATGGGGGAGGATCAGAGAGAGGGAGACACAGGATCTGAAACAGGCTCCAGGCTCCGAGCCATCAGCCTAGAGCCTGATGTGGGGCTCAAACTCACGGACCGTGAGGTCGTGACCTGAGCTGAAGTTGGACGCTTAACCGACTGAGACACCCAGGCGCCCCTAGATTTAAATATTCTTCTCTTTAAAAACGCTCACTGAACTCTTAAAAAGTGAGAACAAACTGAGGATTGATGGGGGGTGGGTGATGGGTATTGAGGAGGGCACCTTTTGGGATGAGCACTGGGTGTTGTATGGAAACCAATTTGACAATAAATTTCATATATTGGAAAAAAACTGAGAATAAACAGAGGGTTGATGGGGGGATAGGAGGGAGGGTAAACTGGGTGATGGGCATTGAGGAGGACATCTGTTGGGATGAGCACTGGGTGTTGGATGGAAACCAACAATAAATGTCATAATAAAAAAAAATAAAAGTTAAAAAAATATGCTCACTGAAATTTCAAGTTCCCCTTAGTGGCAATGAGCGTTTCCTTTAAAATTTCCTTTTAAGTATTTAAGTATCTCCTGTAGATACCTTCTGACATCAGAAAATCCAGCTTTTGCATTGTAAGGGTCTTTATTAAACAAACAAACAAACAACTCTTTTTTTGTAGTAAAGACCTCATCACTTTTGAACAGAAATGTGTCTAAAATGAAAAAGAGTGGCACCTGAGTGGCTCAGTTGGTTAGGCATCTGACTCTTGATTTTGGCTCAGATCATGATTTCAGAGTTCGTGAGTTCGAGCCCCATGTTGGGCCTTGCACTGACAGTGCGGAGCGTGCTTGGAATTTTCTCTCTCCCTCTCTCTGTGCCGCACATGCCCTCTCTCTTTCAAAAATAAATTAATAAAATGAAAAAAAATAATAAAATGAAAAATAAAAAAATGTATACCTAAAAAATGTTAACAAAGAAGAAAAAAAGTTAATTAAAACAAGCTCTTTTTAAAGAGTAGTGAAAGTAAAGTTTCAAACATTTGAGGCCATTTCATTTCCACCTCAGAGCCCCTGAGGCCAGAGGCCCTGTTCAGACAGCTGGGAAACCATGCTTTGAGGACAGGAAAATCTCTGCTCTGAGAGTTTCTGGAAGTGCAGGTGTGATTAAAAAACAAACAAAGCCTGAAATTAAAATGAAGGAAAACTGTGCAATTTCACAACAAATTGGACAATTTAGAAATTGTGCTGTTGCTTCAAACATGCCAAGTGGGAAAGTGCTGTTGTCTCTTTGTGGGATCTCTTCTTATCAGTTTTAAACTGAGTTTTTTCTTCACTCACGTAGAAACAAAGCCATGTAAATTTGCTGGGAGTTGGAATTCCAACTCCAAGAAATTCCAAGAGAATTTCTTTCTAGTGCTTTCCTGTCAGTCCAGGTAGCTTATGGCAGTGTTTTACTTTGTGAATTCTTCTCACTGGTTTTCTGGGTCAGGTTAGTCACCCATGAGATGGCCCCACAAAAGAGGCCGATGGCAGTTGCATAGCTCTTGGTTTTTGTTTGTTGGTGTTTTCATATTGTTCCTTCTGTTCCTTCTTAATCTGTTTTTCTTCCTGTCATACATTCTGGGTATTTTTTTTTCTCTTTCTCTCCGTCTTTATATATTTACTAGGTCTAAAACTCTGCTAATCTAGGAATTGACTATGTGTTATCCATGGGCAGGCAACACATCACATGTGATTAACTTTTTCTGAGCGCGCTGGATGCCACTGTCACAGAAGGCAAAGACAGAAAGCAGCACTGAAGGAACTAGCTTCTCAAGTGTTTGACCCACAGGAGGCAGATGGGGGGGTGAGTTAGCTGAGAACAGCTCTCAAAGTGGCAAAACTTGTGGCTCAATGTTACAGTGGTCTCATATAGTGGTAGGCATGTCCCTGAACTCACATTCTATTTACATGATATAGGAAATGCAATCCAGTCAACTTTTTATTTCGATGAGTTTTATAAAACCCCTTGTGAAGAAACATGTGCTACCTTTCACACAGATAATTTTCTTGGGGTCAAACTGTCACTCAGTGACCTGGCACTTATTTCAGGAGATGTTTTCTTACTTTAGCGTGATCCACTGAGTGGTAAAGTTACAGGAAGATTGGACTCGTACAGAACAGAGGGAAGGATTAATGAGATGGCTTAGCAAAGTACTTAGGCATACAGGTTCTAGAATCAGAAAGACTTTGAACTGTGACTGGAGTACTTCCTGGCTTTGTGACCAGATTGACTGACCTCTCTGAACCCCTGTGGATTCACTTATTGAATGGGAATATTGATAATACTTCATAAGTTTGCAAGACTAAAATGAGATGATAAATGTAATGTGCTTAACACACGATCTGATAAAGAGTATATTAGCTGTAACCATGAAAAATGGAAGTGGGGGAATCAAGAGAAGGCTCTAGGTGCAGGATAGAACCCTGGGGACCAACCATGGCTTTGATTTTTCTCCAAGATTCTATTTTAAATATTACGTTTTTTAGACCATTGAGATCAGTTTCTACAGGTGACAATTACTCTAGGAGATTGCATACTATTTTTACTGTCTTAATAATCATGTTTTGAGGATGAATAAAGAGGAGAACTTGCAAAAATTTTCTTTTCTAATTATTCTAGCAGTGGGGCAACTTTTAGCCCATGCCTGCAAAGCACTTCTGATAGAACTGTAGTAATTTCTTAACACTTTGCTTACAGAACTGCTAAAAGTCCTTCACGTGCAAAGCTCTTTATAAAATGATGCACTATTTGATTGAAGACAATCGTCTATCAGTAAGTATGTTGCTACTTAGACACAGGGACTAGGAGAAAGGATTGTGGGTAGTTGCTCAGAGTACATTTTTTTTTTTAATCTAAGGAAGCGAAGCATTCCTTAGATAAATTGGAAGCATTATTGGTGTTCAAAATCCCTTCTGGCTAATGCTGGAATGACATGGGCTTATCATCTCATTTTATTAGTTGCCTGTAGATTGCAGAAGGTATCTCAGAGGGAGAGATTTAGTGTCGGGGAACCTGAGAGAAAGCTCTTCTTTGGCAGTGACAAGATGGCACGTTGAAAAATAACAGTATTGTTTAGTGTCCGCCACTCACAATACCACTGGGGGTTTTGTCATTCATTGGAAGACTTTGAGGGTGCTAATCAAATACATGAAAAGCAGGTTGTTCAAAATGGTTCTAAAAATGGAAAAGAACCCAAATGTTTATTGCACAGTTTTACTGCTGGGAAACATGGTCTTTACGACTGGAGTGTTAGTCATATATTCAGTTGGGTCTCTGAGGAATTTCAGGCTGGTGAGAATTATTTGGATTGCATGAGCATAATCATGTTACAATTTGAAAACTAAATCTCTCTTTGTTTTTACCATACATTTTATTTTATTAATCTCTTAGATGGGAGCAGCTCATGAGGAAAATTGTAAGTCAGCCAAAGGCAGACACTGGGGTCCATCCAAGATACCTTCAGTATTGGCCAGTAAATCCAGGTTTTGTGATAACTCTGAGTTCTCCCGTTGGCAATGTTTGTGTGGCATCTGTGCTGACTTCCACGGAGTTGTCACTCCACCAAGGATGCTAGTCAGATGGAATGAGTTTCTCACACAGGACCTGCCTGGTTTGTTTCTAGAGACTTTTTTTTTTTTTTTTTTTTTGGCCTCAATTTTCTGTTATCCATTTTCCAGAATCAGAGGCAGGAGTGTGCAAAATCTCTTTGGAGAGTTAGTTAGTTGATGTCCTGGCATCTAGCACATTTTTCTTTCCTCACTCTTTTCACAGTGAAAGATGTAGCAAAAAGTCTTTAGTAATGGTGGCTGTTGGAACAAGTGATGTTTGTTTACTTCCTCACTATCTCCTTCAGGATTAAGCGCTAAAAAACAGCCCTCCGTTCTGGCCTGTGTTATAGAATGTGGCCACTTAAAAGTTGCGTAGTTCTGACCGCCTTAATCCCAGTGACCCAATTCCAGATAGAATCTGTGTTGGCACAACTATAGAACTCTGCCAAAGAATGGTGAAAATTCTGTATACAGTGAGAGGTGTTATCTCCTTTAGACTATTCCCTCATGATCTCACCCACCATTTCTAATTAATTAACTTCTTGAGCGCCTTTTATATATTTCATGAGGAATACAGTATAGTAAAACATGGCATTTGTGTTCAATGAATTTAAGGCTTGTTGTAGATAATATGTAAATGCCACTGCCATGAAACAATACATCATCTTCCTATTGCTTGGTGCTAAATTTTGAGATATGGGATGTTATTGCTTTGGAAGATCAGAAGAGAAGAATTTAGGACGGTGAGTCTCAGTGGTGGTCCTAGAAGAATGACCAAGTACAAAGAACACTTTGTACCAAGTACATACATCCGTGAAGAGTTTCCTAAACACAGTTGATGGAGAAAAATGCAGAGAGCAGCTTCTGCAAGAACACCAGGTGCTGGGGGTATACTTGGGAACTGGGTTGAATGGAAGAGGTACGTCCAGACCCAAGGCATTCGTTAGTTTTGGAACTGTTGCCATTGCCAGAGAACACTTTAGTCTGGGATCTGGGCAAGACTTCTCAATACAGAAAGAGTTCACATGCAAAGTCCCTACCCCATAATTCAGTGTCAAACACAGGCTCCTCTCCCTTGGGTGATAAATTACTTTCTTGTTTCTAATCTTGTTTTGAATTCTCTGCAAGCTGAGCTAGAACTGGTTTGAATTGAATGAACATTTTTTTTTTTTAATCCCAAGCACTTCTACTACTCCAGGGCAGAATCCCCTGTTTTCTGGCTGTAAGTTATCTAGCAGTGTGGCCTGTCCTCAGAAAAGTTAAAATTGCTACAGTGGAAGATTTTGTTGTTAGGATTAATGATGTAGAACCCCTGCCTCAAAGCATTTTACAATAGTATTTAATGTACATCACATAGGAAAGCCATTTCAAAAGTAATATTGCTAATATTGGGCTTCCTCTAAATTTTTCTAATTCCCTTTTATTCACATAACACTTAATATTGATTTTAGGTGATCTAGGAACAGCAGTTACATTGAACAGGTGGGAACCATAAGTTTCCCAGGCATTAAACGGTGGTTTGGAATTGCAAAATCAGTGAAAACGAGTTTCCTGACTTCCCAAATTCTCACCCTCCTTCTCTTCCTAAGTATTCCCTTCTCCCCTAATTGCCACACTCTCCTCTAAACCTCTTCCTTTCCTCTTGCTATTGGTAGCATATAGTGAGCAGACCATCATTCTCTAGAGGCATCAAGGCATCTTGGTTAAGAGGGAAAGCTCTGGAGACCACGATCCAAATTTGAGACCTAGCTGTCTGTTACACAGCAGTGTGGCCTTGACCCATTGATTCAACTCTTCTTTGTTTCAGTTCTGTTAAGTATAAAATGGATATAATAATGGTAGCTATCTAATGGATTGTTGTGAGAATCAAGAGATGGCCCTTAAATGCTAAATACAATGCTTATAATGAATATCCATCAACCTCAGTTATTAATAACGGAATACATAAAATAAAGATCTTCATATATGTTTTCCTGAGTTTTATCCTATACTTCTTTTCATAGAAGCATGCAGAAACTACCACCATAAAATCATGTCTGTTAATTTACACATTTGACAATAACTAGTGGTAGATAAGTAGTAACAGTTTGCAAGAACGGTAGGATTTTAAAGTATGTATGTTTTAAACATTTGAGACTGAATTTGGAATGTATACAACAAATAACATTCATTATGCCACCGAATTTGAACTGAAAATGTTTATAAAAATGGTATTCAGTTTTGAGAGTTTGATTACCTAATTAAATGTTTAAGTATTTTAAAAACTGGAAACATAGCTAAACCACATGGAAGACCTCAGAGACCACAGGGGAGGGAGAAAGTAATAAAACATCAGAGGGGAAAAATGAAACAGGAACACATGAAAGCCTAGATCAGTGGAGACTGAGAGTATGAAGGAAGAAAAGCATCATTAGAAATGAAAAAAATAGGGCAAATCCCTCGGAGGTGGAGTTATTAGAAGTAACAGATGCATATAATCAACAAGCTGCTTTCATCTTGAAAAAGCATAACAGATAAAGGATGCATGTCAAGTGTGAGTGCTACAATAGAAGACTTTTCACAGAGGAGTTAAATATATTGGATAAACACACCAACTACTCTCATGATGCAAATCTTTCATTCATAGCGATGTCCCAGATACCTACAGTATTACAGGAAATGGGTTCCGGGGCTATGACTTGGAATAGCAGCTACCGTCGTCAGAACAAGCAGAACAATAAACTCGAGGGACACCTTGCAGGGTCTCCCTTACCGTGTTCTTCCCCTCAGCAGGAACCAAAATAAAATACTGACCTCTGTTTCGTCACCAATAACTAGATGTTGCTTTCTCAGAAGTTCCAACAACATCATTAAGTGTTGACTCAGAAAAGGAGACTGGATTTTATTTTGCTTCGACTGAACCAAGGGAATAAACAACTTGCCTTTATATATTAGTAATTATTGGCAAATATTTGTGGGATGAATGAATTAGATCCTGTTCAAACATTGATAGTATGCTGGGTACCGCTAATTTTGAATTCACTGGGGCACTGTGCTTATTGTTGAGAAGAGGTTGCTACAAGGAATATCAATGCTGTAGGATATTAATATGCGTTAACAAAAATGTTAAAAAGGCTTCCGTAGACAAATATGTGTGCAGTATGCTGGCTAACGCAATAGTAAGTAGATTTCTGGACTGTAGGACTTAAGAGACTTGAATATGCTAAGTGTGCATGGCAAATAACCATGAAGGTTGCCTTGCCTTCTTCACACCAACCCAAGTTTTTCAGAGTCCTGGCATCCTGTTAACCACGGTGCCACAAACCTAACCACAGACTTTGATGTCACAATGTCACCGACTGTGGCAGCCCACTGATTGTGTCCAAGTATTTGAGTTTCAGGCACTGTGCAGAAAGTCTCTAGTTAATCAGTGAGGACAGTGGTGGTCTACCTCCTTAATTTTTCTTCCTGGTGCTTCACCCTTTTGAAGCAATAAAGCTTTGTTTCTTTATAAAGAAAGGAAAAAGAGGGGGCAGCAGAAGAGAGTCAGCTGATACGGCTGGGGACAGTGATAAAGGGAATGTGAGGCTAAGAACTCTTAGCCAGAAAACAGAAACTGTAGAGACAACTAGGGAGCGAAAAACTGAGTTCAACTGTGGCTATTCTTGATAGCAACATGTCCAACACGTGATCCATACGGAAACTGGAATGATTCAAGAACAGATTTTACTAAGTTCTCCAGTTAGGGTGCATGTTGCTCTCTATATAACAAAAATAACTTCACCGAAAGGTAAAAAGCTAGATGAGTTGCGTGTGAAGCTATACATAGGAAAGGTGTGACTTCAGAGACATGAATGGGAGGATTCAGGAATCTGAAGAAGTATTCTGTATTTGTGAGCTTGGGGATTTCTGACCATCTTCATTATTTTTTTAAAATATGTTTTATTTATATTTGAGAGAGAGAAAGAGACAGAGCATGAGCAAGGGAGGGGCAGAGAGATGGAGACAGAATCCAAAGCAGCAGGCTCCAGGATCTGAGCTGTCAGCACAGAGCCTGATGCAGGGCTTGAACTCACGAGCAGCGAGATCATGACCTGAGCTAAAGTCGGACGCTTGACCGACTGAGCCACCTAGGTGCCCCGACGATCTTCATAATAACAATCTGTCTTTTGTGGGGTGGTGATGTTTTATCCAGGTGTCTGCGCAAAGAACATTTACTCTAAAGAAGGCATTGACTCCACTTTACAGATGAGTAAACTGAGGCCCAGAGAGATCAAGGCGCTTACACCCCATCATTTTTGGAGATTCAAAGCAAAGCCTGCCTGCTTTCATACTGTGCTGTACCATGCTGCTTTCTTAAATTGAGGTTAATGGAGGAATCACCGTTACTGGTTTCTGGTATCAGAATTTCAAGCCCTCTATTTTAACATATAAAATTTAATATATTCTGATTCATTATGAAGTTGAACTGTCCAGTTTGTAAAATCCCCAGGGATAATTTTGAAGATTTCTTCCAGGCGAATGTACTTAATAGGGCTGATCTTTACAGATATATACTATGCCATTTTTGGATATTTATGCCTTGAATATCTACTGCCTAACAATCAACACTCACTAAATATGAATTACTATTATCAGTGAAAACACTTATAGAATGCATCTTATTAAAGAGATACCTGAACCCAGATTGAATGTTACCTTCTCCATGCCATCTTCCCTGGTCCCCCAACTTAGAAGATATTTCCCCAGTTCCTAACTGTCCAAAGAATGTCTTGCATTCTTTGTTGTCATTGCAAGAGGCAGTATGGCCCAGGAAAACACAAAGGACTTGGGGTCAGAATGCTTGGAATTAAATGCCACTTGCACTATTTATTGGCAATGTGACTTGGGCAAAATAGCTTAGATTTTTATGCTTCAGTTTCCTTATCTGTAAGATGGAGACACTAAGAGTATCTGCCTTATAAGTTGCTGTATTATTAAGTTCATGTGTATTTGACACTTTGAACGGTGACTGGCAAGCATTAGTACTTAACAAATGGGATTTGTAATTGAATTTGTGTCCCTACCCTCAATTGGATTGTAAGGTCCTTAAAGATAGTAGTGGTCATGCCTCATTCATCCCTGTTTGGCAAATGATGGGCACTGGATACATATTTCTTTATTGAATAAATGTGCCGAATGAATGGCGACGAAGACTTTCCTCACAGTTTGGCTGCAGTTTTCACGTATTTGTAAAGAACCGTAACCGTCAGGTGAGTGCTCCTTAGAAAATTAGTGGCATCTCTTTTCCCTGTTTTTCCTGGCCTTTCCACCTTGGCTGATCCCATCTCTCCAAATCTTTTCCTCTGTTTAAAGTGGTATCCTTAGGGAAGAATTATGTAAGAATATGTGTGCTACATTAATTGAAGCAGTAGCTCATTGTAATTAAAAGTAATTGAGAACATACAGTGAATGGGCTTTATTGGGGGCACAGCAGGCATCAACCAGACAGAGCGTCCTGGTGCTGTCCTAGCCTGCTGAACTCTAGTAACCCTGCGGCACTGGGGCACAATGGGGCCTTGTGTCAGTGTCACTGCATATCACTGAGTGCCCTACTGGGGAAGTGACCTTTTACACAGAGATCTGTGTGTCCCTTGCTGGCTTTGGATAGTAGTCTAGATAGAGTAGTTAAAAGCCTAGGGTTGAGGGTCAGGTCCGCATGTGGCTTCTGGGGTAATTATTCAAACTTTCCTAGTCTTGCTAGCTTCTCGTTGTTGTTGTTGTTGTTATGTTATGTTATATTATGTTTTGTTTAGAAATGAGTATTAGGGGTGGCTGGGTGGCTCAGTTGGTTAAGTGTCTGACTCTTGATTTTGCCTCACGTCATGATCTCACAGTTCATGGGATTGAGCCTTGCTGTGAGCATGGAGTTGGCTTGGGATTCTCTCTCTCCCTCTCTGTCTGCCCCTCCCCTACTCATGCTCTTTCCCCCCAAAGACACAAAAACATATAAAAAAAGAAAGAAACGAGTATTATACTGGCTGTCTAGAGTTGATCCAAATAATGCAGGTGCTCTCACTTTCTTTCTTTATGCAATATTAAGTGCTCACTCTTTTCTGTTTCTCTTTTTATGCATATATCTGTATATGTGTCTCTATTATATATATATTATTGATATACATATATAAAGAGAAAAATTCATGGTATAGAGTTGAAGTGAAATACTACCGATTAACTAAATCACACTCTGGCATTTGCAGGTGCTTAATGCATGTTGTAATGTGACTGGCATTCTAAGGCATCTGTGTGGATAAGGTAGCTAGAAACTTTTTCAGTTGCTGATTTGGAAATTAAAAAAAGTCTGGAGGCTCTCATTGGCTGAGTATGGCTTGCCGTTTAGTATTAGCTCCATACTCACCGCTCTGTGGGCTTTGGGAAGGACCAGCTGAACCTCCCCTAACTGTCTGTCTACATTCCCTGGGGCCCTGTGTTCAGCTCCACCCTTAGAGGTTGGTAGACCAAAACGGCAAGGTTGGAAGGGAGGTCAGCACTTCCTGTCTTCCCTTTACCATGAGTATCACCATGGCAGTGCTAGACAGCCGGAGTGCTTGCCTTCCTGTAGCTGCAGTCTAACCGAATTGCAGTTTTTCCAACATTTAAAGAACTGACCTCATCGTGAACCTTAGAGATGCCCCATGAGCCAAAGCAGCACCTGCTTCTCTCAGGTAAGAGTTTCTGGGTTTCAGCAATTATAGCCTCTTTCCATCTTTCTCTCAGCTTTCTGCATTATCACCTCATGACACTTTAAGTTCCCTTCAGACATGGTCAGTTACCTGTTAACATTTTTATACCCAGCTCACAGCTCTTTGAAATTCTGCCTTTCCAGGGGAGCAGTGTGGTTTCTACCTGCTGGGGGGCTGCCATGTGGGTCAGTGCACCTGTGCAGCTGGCAAATGCCAGCTGGGCAGTGGCTTGCTAAGTAATCTATAGTTATTAGATACAAGGAAGTGTATGAATCTGGAAGGATGGTTCTCCAGGGATGTGGTGCCCTCGATGTCTCACTTTCTGATGGGAACCTTAATTGCAGAGGAAGTTCTCTGCCCATAACCGTTGCCACACTGGTGAAATGACTCACCCTAAGGCGGGTGTCCCTAAGAAGGTTCATAGGGTGCAGGGCTTCACATAATCCCTTGCAGTGGTGTGCAAAAATTGAATGCATGGACACTTTTTGAAGAAGAAGCTTTTCATTTCAGCAGGTTTTTCATGGAGCCCTGACCCATAAAAACTTAAGAAACACAGTTGCAGTGGGGTTATTTGAAAAAGAAAATATAGATGGCTTTTTAAAAGAAGCCTGAGAAATATTTTGGGAATGAACATAAATAAAAATAACTACATAAAATATATAGTGGGATATTTCCTGCCCTTGAGGCTGATGTGGGAAGAGCAACTCCTCCTCCCTGCCAAGGTCCATGCTCCCTCTTTTGGCAGCGTGATTCTGAGCCAGATGGGCTGTGATTCTGACTTGTGCTGGTCATTCCAGCGTGCCCAACCTCAGACTGGATAGAGCCAAAGCAAATGTTTACATTGTACATCTTTTGCATTATTCACTCTTAACACTTAGTAGATGCCAAGGGAAGGATAAAAAAAAAAAAGCAAACAAAAAAAAAAACAAAGAACCTTCCTAGGGACTTGACTCAGGTCAATAGCAAGCCTCATTTATGAGGCTTTTTTTGGGGGCATATTTTTTCTTAAAATCCTTGGAAAATTGATATCACTCTCCTTATATAACATATATTCACAGGATAAATATATAGGTATTTATAAATATATGCATTTATATATGTAAATATATACTCATATATATGTATGTATGAATTAGAATGCTCCAAAATATTCAATATCATCACTAAATAAGATAATAATTTTTGTTTTGAGAATTTTCCAACAATCCATGCAATCATTACAAACATGTATAATTTTTCTGTATTACTCATGCCCTATGAGAGTTGGTATAGTGGATTTGAAAAGAGAGATTTTTAAAAATGATGAGGGGAACGTAATTGTCTTTCTTGAGACTGATTTTGCATCCACCATATCTGAGCACCGTAGGAAGTCTAGGAAGAGATGCTTTCAATGGAGGATAAGTGCTCAAAACTGTGTTTTAAATTCTGCAATCCTGCTCTCTCGTTTTTTTTAGCAATTCGTATTCTTTCCAAGTGTAGAAAGAGGCATTTAAGTGGGGCTGTAAAATGATGCAGCTGTTGTGGGAAACAGTCTGGCAGTTCCTCAGTAAGTTAAGTGTAGCCTTACCATATGACCCAGCAATTCCACTCCTAGGTGTAAACCCAAGGGAATATTCACATGAAAAAACCAAAAACAAACAACAAAAAAAACAAAAAAAATACAACAAAACCAAAACCAAAACAACCCACAAACTGTGTCTGAACGTTCACAACAGCATTATTCCTAATAGCCAAAATGTGGAAACACCCCAAGTGTCAATCACCTGATGAATGGGTAAAGAAAGTGTAGTCAATGCATAGCATATTTTTAAAAATTATTAGGCCATAAAAAGGAATAAAGTACTGATACATGCTACAATTTGAATGAATCTTAAAACATTCTATGTCAGACATATATCATATGACTTCACTCGTATGAGGACTTTAAGATACAGAACAGATGAACACAAGGGAAGGGAAGCAAAACTATTAAAAAAGGGAGGGGGGACAAAACATGAAACTCTTAAATATAGAGAACAAACAGAGGGTTACTGGAGGGGTTGTGGCAGGAGGGATGGGCCAAATGGGTAAGGGACATGAAGGAATCTACTCCTGAAATCATTGTTGCACTATATGCTAACTAACTTGGATGTAAATTAAAAAAATAAATAAAAAATAAAAATAAATAAATAAATAAATAAATAAATAAATAAATAAATAAAACATGCTAAGTCAGGGAACCCAGATAGAAAAGGCCATATTCTATACAATTTTATAGAAATCTCCAGAATAGGCCAGGCCATGGAGAATAGAAACAAAATAAGTGATTTGGGAGAGGGGAGAGAGAGGAGGGACTGACAAGGGCGTGGGGTTTCTTGCCGAGTGATAAAAGGATTCTGGAATTAGATAGAGGTGAGGGCTGGCTGCACAACTCTGTGAATATAGTAAAACTTACCGAATTGCATGCTTTAAAATGATGAATTTCAGGGTGTATAAATTACGTCTCATTAGAAAAGTGGAAAAAGGATTGGTAAAAATCAATCGTTTGCATTGAACGAGAATCATTGCAGAAGACATTTTTGAATTTTGTACTCCTTTCTCTTTCAAATAAAGACTGCTTAATTTGTCTAATTCAAAAGAGATTTTTAGGGCTACGCATATGAGTTTTAAAATTTTAGTCTGCAATGGGATTCTGAACATATGAAAGTGGTAGGGCTGTAGATGGAGTCAGCGTGCATATCTCGAGCTTTTGACCACATTCCCTTCCCTGGATAAAGTCACTCTGTGCTCACGTTGGAGGATCTGCTCAGCTGGACAACGTTGTGCTCCTCTGAAGTGCTTATTCATCAAGTGCTATATCTACAGTGTCAAACCAAAGTCAAGGACACACTTTAGATTGAGAACTCCATTTATAATCAGAAGGACAGATGAGGTCAACAACAGCAACAACAACAACAACAACAACAACAACAACAAAATAGCCAATATGTGCCATAGGAACTATAGGGACTCTGCTAGCAGTATGTTCTCTCACCAGCTAGGTTTCATATGTAATTAATTATTGTTGTCCGTGGATAATGCCCACTCACTCCCTCCCACCCCGCCAAAGATCATAGTGAGCTAGGGAGAAAAAACAAAAAAACCCTCAAGTTTAAGAGTCAGACTGATTTGTGCGTAACGTAATGCATGTTCAAATACTTACTAGTTATGTGACCTTTTCAAAAACTAACCACTTTAGTAACCAGTTCTTTATGATTTATCCTAATATTTAGAAGGTGAAATGCACATGTGGCTTGATAATATTTGAGGGATTAAACTCTTGTCTCTCCTTGGTACCTTGTACCTGCTTCACCAAACTCAAGCACACAGTGTGCTTGCTGCTGAGGAATCTTCTCTGAGGAAATTCGTAGGAAAAACGATAGATGTGCTTTACAGATCTTCCGGGCCTTTCTTTCCAAAAGCCCCGGCCCAGAATGGAGTCAGGATTTGTGGTAACAGGCTTTTCTAGAACAGATTAGAGATGAGAGGGAGAGGTGGGGGAATACAGTCACCATAAAGCAAGGCAGTCCTTGTTATGTTTCTCAACAATACCATTGTGATGGTGGCGAGATCTCGGAGAGGAAATGAGGATGGGGTTATAAGAGAGCCAGAGAAATCATTCAGTACCACGCTTGCCATGGAGGCAGCAAAAAGCTTGCTTTACTTGTTTTCCTTGCTTGCTTTATTTATTTATTTATTTATTTATTTATTTATTTATTTATTTATTTTTCTCTTGACAGCTGTGTGGGTTGGGGGCATAGAAGCATCATGATTAGCATCGTCATCGTAGCCAACACTTAAGGTAGTGCTCTAAATGTGCCAGACATCTTTTGTAAGTTTATTTATTTAGAGAGAAAGAGTGAGATAGCAGGAATGGGGCAGAGAGAGAACGAAAGAGAAAATCCCAAGCAGGCTTCATGCTGTCAGTGCAGAGCCCGATGTGAGCCTCGATCTCACAAACCGTGAGATTCATGAGCTGAGCTGAAATCAAGAGTCAGACGCTTAACCAACTGAGCCAGCCAGGTGCCCTTGTGCCAGACATTCTCTAGCCACTTTACACATAATGCTTTTTTTAGCACTTACAACTCTCTGAAGTAGGTGCTCTTTATTATCTCCATGGTACTAATAAGGAAACTGAGAAAGGACCACAGAGGTAGGGTGAATTTTCCAAGGTAACACAGCTAATAATTGAGAGAATGGGCATTTGAACAGTAGTCAGTCTGATGCCAGTGGCTTTTAGGTACCATGTGACATGTGTCTCATAATGATGAATTAAATATTGTATAGAATAAGGGAACTAATAGTTCCTAAATAGTTGCATTTATGGACCAGATTTCATATCTGCTGTGCCTAAGAAGGCACATGGCATTTCATAAACCTTATTGATATATGCATACAAAAATTATACTAAGAGGGGTGCCTGGATGACTCAGTTGGTTGAGTGTCCAGCTTTGGCTCGTTTCATGGTCTCACGGCTCACGCTTTTGAGCCCCACTTCGGGCTCTGTGCTGACAGCTCAGCAGCTTGGAGCCTGCTTCTGATTCTGTGTCTCCTGTTTCTCTGCCTCTCTTCTGCTTGTGCTCCGTCTCTGTCTCTCAAAAATAAATAAACATTTAAAAAATTATACTAAGATGTTTTGGAGTGCTAGACTGATTGATACCCCTTTCCAAAGGAAATATTCTTGACTTGCACATTGCAGAAGGAGCAAGTCTAGGAGTCCAATATGATCTCTCAGAGCACTGGGCAAGGATCAGAAAATGTCATCAAAATGGGCATCCAGAGACTGGCCAGAAACTTGTGGTCTTGGGGAAAATTCTTGAACCAGCTGGCCACTTTTCTTCCCCAAGATTTGGACTTGGATCCAGGGAAAACTGTGTCAGTTTGTGGTGGGAGAGAAGACAGGCTACATTCATAGAGGCTGATGAGTCCATGAATGGCCCAATCCAGGAGGAGTGACCTCAAAATCCCACAGCTAAAATCCCTGAAACTGCCTCATCTTCAGAATGATTGTGAGTTTCTGCCCAGCTCACATGAAACCATGCTACCCTATCAGTTCTTTATAGTTTTACCAACATAGTAGGTGTTACAACTTTTCTGTATTAATGCCACACTTTCAGTATTAGAGTTGGCTAATTAGGCAAGCAAGGTTATGTTACCGAGGAACCCACTCTGGCCAGAAGCAGATTTTTGTTTCATATTCCAGGGGCAACAAGTCAACACCTGTCATTTCTCTTTCCCTTCTACTTAAATGGTTGGGAATACACTACTTACTCTTTTTCCTTTAATCTCTCTTAACCTTTAATAAAGGAGCTAGTCCTGTCCTGAGTTTCTTCCGTTGAAAAACTTCAGTAGTGTTCAGAAAATGATAGACCTGATTAAATTATATAACAAAGTAGGCATTTTGAATCTTATGATGTAAGAGTCAAGGACTAATCAGCATTAACTAAATGACTTTTGATCATTGAACTTCATTTCTCTCTAGCCTTGGGTCTCCAGTAGATTCATTTGTGGAGCCTTGTAGCAGATGGCTGGCTCTTCACTTTCAGATGGCTGTTACCTTTGAAAAGGAAGACTAAGTAAGGATCCTAAGAAATATTTCCAGATTTCCTTGTGGTGGTTTGCATACGCATTCTCATTTCACTCAAAAACATTTTTATTTGGTAAAGTGATTGAAGAATGACAAAAACGGTAGCAGCTCATAGTTTTCTGCCTGAAGGGATTTGAGGCTCTTGGAACCAAGAGTACAGAGCAAACTTTAGAGTAAAATGTAGGAGCTATTTCCTGCCTAAATGGCAGTAGAAAGTGTTCATGATGCTTGGAACCCTAGGGGTGAACTCCAAGCTACCAATGCCCTCTCAGTTTCAGACAGAATGGGAAAATCAACCATCTGGATTGATTTTATGTAACTTTAGGACATGGAGGGAGAAAATCATAAAAATATTAATCACCATGAACATTTCCACTTGTCTTCAAAGGCGCAGGCTCCCTAGGACTGAGAAATTTCTTTATGAAGGTTGGGAAAATTGTTTTCATTATAAGAAGAAGGTGATAGCTAAGTTTTGGATCTGAAAATCAAACAGGTTGGATTTGAATCTTGTCTCTGTAATTTACTAGGTTTGAGATTCGGCCTCACTTTTCTTGTATTTGTAAAATGAGGGAAATAATAGTACCCATCTTTAGAGTTTCTGACAAGTTAAAATGAGATTATGCGTTAGAAGCTTGAAACACTCACTAAATGTTGACCATTGATCTTTTTATTGCTGTCTTTTGCTGCATTCTTATGGCTTAGAGTCAAAAAATGCTCGTTAGGAACGCTGATGTATGCAGAACTTCTTAGGATTTATTGGTGGGGAAGAGAATATTCATTCAAATTACAGACATTTATAAGATTTCAAAACAAAGTGATGCTGCCTTTATTTGGGTCTAGTACTCTGCTTCCCCACTATTTAGATGGTGTTCTTATGCAAGAACCCTGAGACTCACTTTCTTCTTCTGTTAAATGGGAATCATAGTAAACGACACTTTGTGGTTGTCTTGAAGGTGGATGGAAGCTACTTGCAAAAATAGCACTATAAAATTACTACTTCCTTTAATCTGTACCAAGACCACTGGAGGTGTATAATAAAGTCTTATGAACAGAGCTTACAGAGATGGTATAATTATACAAAAATATAACTCAGTGCATCAGCAATAAAAGATCGCTGTCAGCAAGAGAAGAGGAAAGAATTTGTGTCTGCCGGGGGACAGGCAGGATCAGGAAGGTAGATACTGCTTCTGGATAGATTGTCAATAAACATACCTTCAAAAAGATTACGTAATACAAATCTTCAAAGAGATAACGTAATATAAATTCCAGTATATAAAGTGTAGGTCAGGGTGCAGCAGGCTGTTTACATTAACTGGGGCTCAATAGAAGGCAGGATGGAGAGAAGGCTTCAGAGAAGGGTCACTTTACTGGTTGTCACTTCTTGCCCTAAGCACTGTTTTCTTGGGAACAACTGGTAACCATGAGCCAAAGTGGATCTGCTTCTCTTCACTGTTTCTCTCCTTAAGGTACAAAAAGTATAGCTTTGAGCAACAGGCTTTTGGAGGCCTAAAATCAATCAGGACAAATATTTCAATTGATTGTGGGGGTCAGGGGAGACAGGGGTAGGACAGATAGGTATAAATAACTTAAAAAATTTTTTTTAATTTTTATCTAGTTTTGACAGAGAGAGACAGAGCATGAGGGGGGGGGGCGGGGTGCAGAGAGAGACACACACACATACAGAATCCGAGCTGTCAGCACAAAGCCCGACGCGGGGCTCGAACTCACAGACCACGAGATCATGACCGAGCCGAAGTCGGACGCTCAATCAACTGAACCACCCAGGCGCCCTGTATAAATAATTTTTAATGGCCCTCCAGTTTTAGGATTCTAAGGTGGTAGGTCCAGATGCTGGTAGTTTATTCAATCTTTTCCATTATTAGCCAAGGTAATTATTTAAGTGTTAGAAATAAGTTGAACTACTTGGTAGGGGGGATTTAAAGCCACAGGTATCTGCCTAAAAGAATTGTAAACATTTGTGAATAAACAATATTAGTTAGTGGAGGGAGTGAGGTAACGTGAGGACACATTGAAGATCATTGCATACATGTCTTTCAACTCTGTGAGGTTTAGAAAGTATTGAACTCTACTGAACATTTTAAGCCTGGTTTCCTTACTGTTCTTCCCCTTCTTCATTTATTTCAAGTATTATAAAATTCACTCAGATTTCACTGCAACTAAAGAGTTATCGTCATTAACTTTTGCATGATCCCACTGAGTTTCCATCTTTGATTTAGAATGTGGATTAGTGAGGAAGAAGTTGCAAATTCATGTAGGTACTTGATGGTGGCATGAGAAAGCTAAGGATTGATATCAAAATCTTACCATCTGTATTTGTATGTTTATTGTATGGGGTAACAAACATATGAAGCTAAGTTCCTTTCATTAAGAATGCAAAAATGAAAATTCATAGCCAGGCTTACTTTAGACTCATGGTCGATGAGAATTTATTTGTGTTGTTATGACCATGAGGCACCATGGGATTTTGGATTGCCTTTCAGATTATCAAACCAATACTAAATCATGTTAAACATCTATGAGTGTCACACAGCCTAGTGTTTGGGAATTGATTGCGTATGGTACACATGGTTACGTGTTATTAACCAGAATTGAAAAAACACCACACCAGCTTTTTTTTTCTTTTTAAAAAAAATTTTTTTAATGTTTGCTTATTTTTGAGAGAGACAGAGACAGACTATTAGTGGGGGAGGGGCAGAGATAGAGAGAAATGCAGAATCGGAAGCAGGCTCCAGGCTGAGTCAGCACAGAGCCCTATGCGGGGCTCGAACTCACGAACTGTGAGATCATGACCTGAGCAGCCCAAGTTGTATGCTTAACTGACTGAGCCACCCAGGCACCCCAAAAGACCATCAGCTTTTAAATGGTCTTAAATGGTTAGTTCCATAGAACTTTCTTAGCTGTTTGTCATGTTGGAATATTTTCCTCTCATAGAAATAATAATACTATGCAACTGTCATGATTTTTTTCACAAGTTTTTTATATACAGTTTTATTAAACTATTGCCTACTCATTTCAGGAAACATGAAAATAGAGAATCATATGAAGAACACAAAAGCTCCCATTCTCCCACCGATAAGAAAAAACTCCTAATATGTCGGTGCATTTCATTATTTACCCACACACATTTACATAAATATGTACAAAAATATACGTATACACACATAGAAACATACACACACACATATACACAAACATACGTGAGACTAATTACATACACACACCCCTTCTAGGCTACTTCCCAGTGTCTAGCAGTCACTCAAGGAAAGGTCATCCACTCTCACTGTCTGAATGTCTGATTTTTTTTTTTAATTTTTTTTCAACTTTTTAAATTTATTTTTGGGACAGAGAGAGACAGAGCATGAATGGGGGAGGGGCAGAGAGAGAGGGAGACACAGAATTGGAAACAGGCTCCAGGCTCCGAGCCATCAGCCCAGAGCCCGACGCGGGGCTCGAACTCCCGGATGGTGAGATCGTGACCTGGCTGAAGTCGGCCGCTTAACCGACTGCGCCACCCAGGCGCCCCTGAATGTCTGATTTTATGGAACCATATTTATTCCTGTATAATTTGAAACATGCTCTATGGAATTTTTCCCTTGACCGGAAAGAATTGCTTGAAACAACAAAAGTCAAAATCAAAACCAAAGCACTACATGAAAGCACAGCAAAGCTCTTAGGTCTTCACACATTCTTACCACCGACTTCACATTTTAAGGTGCATTATCCCTGACCTTGTTGAACTCTTGGGAACTAGAGAGAGAAGGGGCACTAACTAAAGGAAAAGGAAGTGATAAAGGCGTGGCATAAACCCAAGTGATCTGCGAATCAGTCCCCATGGGCTTATGGAGTGGCCACATTTCGTTTTGTGGCGGTTTCTCTAGAGCGTTTGAACAACTAACTTCTATCTTCCTGACCCTGAAATTCAGACCTCATGGCCCAGCGAAGCTGGACTAGTTGTCCTGAGCTGTGGCAGGTAGGTTATGAATAGTTTTAGATTCCTGTGGTGTTTTAACATCTCCTGTTTTTATGAGTATTTTAATGAAGGCAGTGGCTTTAGTTAGCTCTGATTATAACCCAAATGTGTCCCCTCCTCAAGTTAACTTTACTTGCCTCACTCACTTTGCAATAGTGTGATTAAAATAATAGAAAACAATGCTACAGAGGTCTTAATACGTTTTAAAATGTTAATATTGATTTAAAAAAATAAGGTGAGGGTAGAAGAGATGACCTGATTTTTCCATTGACTTTAGAAGAAATTAAATTCAATTTCATTTTAGGACTATTACTGTCATAAATGTAATACGCTCTTTTAAGTTAAGAAACTAAGCCTGCATTTAAAATTATATATGTGCATCCTGCAAGCTGTGTGGTTTTGGACAGATTGCTTAACTTCTCTGTGCCTTAGTTTCCTTATCAATAGATGAGAAACTGGGGGCTGCTTATACCTACTTTACAGGTTTGTTGTGAGGATTCCTTCATATAACAAAATGGGAAGTACATTTAATAATGCCCGATATGGAGTAAAAACTCAGTATAGGTTAGAAATAAATAATAAGGGTAGAAATAAAAGGTTCAGGGTGCCTGGGTGGCTCAGTCGGTTGAGCGTCTGACTTCGGCTCAGGTCGTAATCTCGCGGTTCGTGAGTTGGGGCCCCGCGTGGGGCTCTGTGCTAAGAGCTCAGAGCTTGGAGCCTGTTTCAGATTCTGTGTCTCCCTCTCTTTCTGACCCTCCCCCATTCATGCTCTGTCTCTCTCTGTCTCAAAAATAAATAAACGTTAAAAAAATTTAAAAAAAAGAAAAGGTTCAGATTAGCTTCTAATAATTGTTTTATAGTTATTATTGACTAAACCTTATTCTGTTACTGTATTTCTCTATTGCATTACAATAAGCATATTTGCAATTTGCAATTATTCATGCATGTATGTACCGTGCCCTACTTATTTCCAAAATAATTTTAAGGTATCTTACATAATATGATAGATAAAATGAAATAATAAGTTATATGGATCAAATAAAACAACCAAATCACTAAAGCAATGATAGAATAATTATACCAGAACCTAGGTTAATAAAGCTATTACTTTGGAGGCTCGATTTTGCTCTGAACTGCCCACAAAAAGGCAAAGAAGATAGCGGTGAATTATGGAGGTTTTACTATCTTATAAGGGGAAGCATGTTGGTTTTTCAAATAGTTTTTTTCTCTTGTACTTCAGTCTAAATGAAGCGTATTGCATTGGCCTTTGCATAAGGGACGTTGAAACACCCAGTGGATGGTGTCTTTATTAGCAGTTTTACTACAAAAAAGATACCATGAATGGTCTTAAAAGTCATATTCTTTGCCTTTAATAAGCTAGAAGTAAGCATTTTAATTAGGTATGTAGTCTTTTGTCATGATATTCTAGTGATATTTGCTTGGGAATTTACTTATTAAATGTATTTTCCATATGATAAGCATCCATTATGGATGTTTTTGAATATGCTGTTTTCTTTTGTCATTTGATTATTTGTGTACATAATTGCCTGAGTTAGGCTACTATATGTAGTATAATTTTGTGTTGAGTATCATTAGATTACTTGGTAGAGCGTCTGAACTGGTTCATTTTTATATCTAATTTTACTTAAAATTGCCTTTTTCTTGGTGGAATACATCACTAGCATAGCTCTTACACTTGTCAGGCGCGATTACTGTTATTTTTCACTCTTAGATGTATCTAAGTGGAATAGAGAAGATAAATTTTCGTGAGTTAACTTGGTAAGTGAAATAGAAGGTGTATTTGGAAATGTGTGTACTTCATTCAGTATCCATTTGTTGAGCATTTTTAAAGCTTTGGCTAAGGGTCTACTGACTATATAACATGAACTAAAATATGATTTTTAAGCCACTTAAAAATCTAGAAAGACAACCATGATACGAGGAAATAAAGAATAATGAAATAAGTTATATTTGTAACTTTTTTTCAACTAAAAACATATTGTCTAAGCGTAAACATAATTAGAAATGTCAAAAGAGAAGGGAAGACTGTGAGCTGGGGCTTGTGGTGGCAGTTACGACAAAGTAAAGGAAAAGAGTTGTTGGCACAGATATTGAATTGGGCACCTCCTTTCATGATCACGCAAGGGATGCCTTTGGTCAAAAGGGGGTGCTCCAGGGCTGAAAGCATGCTGGGGCACAGAAGGAGGGAACCACCCTGTGTGAGGACAGAGGGCCGAAGAGGTCGGGCAGCCTCACATTTGCAGGTCTGGAACATCTGAGATTTCCCTAAGTACACGACGATAAACATTATAGCACAGAAACTTACCTCAATGTACACTTTGTCATCTTTGAAGGCCTTTCACATACAGGAATTAATTTTAACCGCACAAGAACCCTCTTCAGACCATTATCCAAGTTTTACAGATGAGAAAAAAAAATCAGTTGGATGGGTTATAAATTACTGAGAATCCGATGGATAAAAGCGCAGAAGACAGGGCTAGAACTCAGACTTTCGCCATCCTTGTCGCCATTTCTTTCCTGCTGTGTGCATTTTAATACTGCAGTGACTGTGTGTTCCTGTGTGATGGTGTGTGTGTGTGTGTGTGTGTGTGTGTGTGTCAAGGGTGCAGGGGACTTTTAGTTACTGTAGAGCTGTGTTCTGTTACTGGTAAGGATTCTGTGTATGAGGACAAATGATAAATTAAAGATCACTGTGTTTGTCAGAAGCATTCTTTGACTCGCATGATAATCAAATATCAAATCTCTGGCATTCTAATATACTTCATAATTGAATTTTATTTCATTTCGTAGAACATCTACAGTAGAGTCCGAGTAGATTACTGAGGGTTTTTTTTTTTTAATTTACCTTTTTTTTTTTTTTTTTACATCCAAAACTTGAAATAAAGTATCATCTCCATTGTCTGGGCTTGTGGAGCATAAGCCTGCTTGATGGCAGGAGGGTGGGCCAGATGGACTTCTGAGGTCCCTTTCATTTTACAGAACTCATTATTGTCTCATCTCCGACTGCTCCAAAGGTCCTTTCATAATAAAGCTCATAGTCAAAGCACTAAACAGGCCTATCCTTTATGCAGAATCCCCTGGATTCTTTACAACAGCAGGACTGCAGGTCCTTGAATCTGACATCCACAGTGTTTCTGAGGCTTTTCCTTTCATTGTCGTTTATGACCTCGCAGGAAATCTGAGCTTCTTGTTTTACTGGGAATTTGAACATCTCTTCTGCCATCTGAGCAGTTATCAGGCAGCATAAAGGCTTTGTCTCAACCAGAGATAATGCCTTTAAGCAGTGTAAAACACGGCAAAGTAATTGCTTTTGTTTTAAGGTCCTTATCTTGGAAGAGAAAACACTGAAAAATAAGATTGTGTGGGAAACTATAGCCATGTCATGTCATGGTTTCAGCAAAACTAGACTGTTCGCATTTGTCACTTTTGCTGAAAGAGTGTCTTTATAATGTGTGCGTGGGATTTGCTTTTGGCCTCATATTAGGAGCTAGCTCTGTGGAGTGAAGTGCCTTGTTTTGAGCTTATTGGCTGGCCTGCCTGTAACCCTAGGCTCCAATGAGAAAACAACAAAGACAGGTTTTATGTTCTGTGTTAGAGATGATTTAGATTATGCTAAGGAATTTTTATACAGACATTAGTCATAGGAAACAAATTCAGATCAATGAAAACATAAAAATGGCTTATTGGTTTTCTGTCACAAGATGCATGAAGAGGAAGAGTTTCAGCACATGAAAAAAAAAATAAATCCAGGGCACCACTGTTAGCAGGGTGCTTTTACAGTTGGTGATTTCCCTATTTTTTGTGAAAAGTTGAAAAATTGCGTTTACTTCAATGTCATTTTGATAGCAAACAGATTCGGATTTGTAGTGCTTTAAATTGTACTACTTGAGAATAAAATCTTAGGCAGTCGGAATTAGGAACCAAAACTCTGTGTCAACCCACACTCTGAGGTAAAGATCTTGAATGTTTGTAATTGCTAACATGTGTGACCGCTAACGTTTATTTTCTGGTTCCCATGTGTCATGCATAGCTCTCTATGAATTTATCTCCCTGTGAGGTATGATTATTATCCCCATTTACTCATAAGGAACCCGAAGCACAGAGATGGTGAAACACTTGCTCAAGACCAGTCTGGTAAGTAGCAGGGCTGGGATTCAAACCCAAGCATTCTGAATTGGGAGTCCTTGTTCCCTGAGACAGCAAACAACTTGGAGTGCTTTCTGAATCACCAAAAAAATGACAAAGATAATTTTATTGTTTCTTAATCTAACATATGCTGCATTTTTGAATGCCACCCGTGTTGACTCTTTAAATGAAAATCCTCTGTGAGCCAGAATATCTATTAACTGGAAATCCCTATTTCTCTGTCGAGTTGGACAAACGTTGACTTTCGATGTCCCACTTTTGAATTTGGTCCAGCAAACACATTCTGCTCTCAGAAGGTTGTGATTCCTGTGCCATAGTAGCTGCATTGCAAAAGATCCTACTCTTTTTCCCTCGACAAGCAACCAAAACGTTCTGCAAATCAGATGGGTTTCTTTCATTTAAGGTGCTGTAGCCTGAATATTTTTGTCCCCTCATAATTCATATATTGAAACCTAATCTCCAAAGTGGTGGTATTTGGAGGTGAGTCTTTTGGGAGGTGATTAGGTCGTGAGGGTGGAACCCTCATGGATGGGGTTAGTGCCCTTATTAAACAGTCCCCAGGCGGCTTCCCTTGCCTCTTCCACCAGGTAAGGACACCTTTGAGGAAGGGAGCTGGCAGAAGAATTAGTATTAATGTGTTGATTGTGGTGAACTTCTATTAGCATGTAATCTTAAATTTGTACAGAATTTGGCATTTGTAAATTGAGAACAAATGTCATCTAAAATGTAATATATTTTTCTTTTATTGCCCTTGTTAATGGTAGAATCTGTGGGGGCAAATAAGATATTGAAGCTCATTTCTATCAGACATTGTAAGAACCTGGATTTCTAGAGGGAGGGAGGAAGACAGGGAGAGAAAGAGAGGGAAAGACAGCCACAGCTCATGGGCAGAAAATCGACACCTGACTCTAATTAAACATGAGAAAAAATTCCTTTGTGTGGGTTCAGGAGTAGAGTGCAGATGGACCCTTTTGCAGGGGGTGTGGATTGGGAAAGGTGAGCCTATGACTTATAACTCCCAAGAGGCAGAGACTGATAATGTTGTATAATGCCTGTTATATGAAGGATAGACCATTATCTTAATTGATTGTGTTTTCTCATAATTGAACTTAGTGAGTTGTGTTTATGTGTGTGTAAGGAAGAATACACTGGCTGGCTTTATAATGATGATCACTTACGGTTGAGATTTGTGTTCAAGAAACTCATTTTAGGGGCATTTTTTTTAGCCTATGGGGATACATCTGTTTAATAAAGTGGTTATACACTGATTATTTGAGAGTAAACAATGGAGATTTCATCCTTTTCAGGTCCTTTGAGTTCTAGTGTTTTTTTTTCCCCCACTTCTCTGTGTGTTCCAGCCATGTTCTTTGGAGTCTTAATGATGACATTTAGAACAAAAAGAAGTCAGTGGTCAAATGTGGGGTTGGGGAAAGTGAAGGTTGGGTGCGGGAGCTGATAATTAAAGTTTTTGAGCATAAAGTGACAAGAAAGCCACCCAGCACATGGCGAAAGAGGGATAAACAGAAAAGACATAAATAGAAAATGATAATAAGCTGAAGTTATAATATCTCATTTATGGGTATATACCAGTTAACTGTGGCTTCTTAGTGACAAGAACCTCCCCTACATGATTGGGCCATAGATATTCACTCTAAGACTATAGTAAGATTGCAGACACAGCTCCAGTGTTTTCTGTCTGGCCTGGAAAAATTTGGGGTAAGGAAAGAGTAAATTTCACCAGTACATTAGCCAATTGGATCAACTTATTTCTCTTATTTCTTGCCTTCTTGCCCTTTGTCATTGATAAATAATTTGGATGAAAAAGGGAAACATTATTCTGCTTTCTATACATCTTTGAATTAGCTGTCAGTGGTTGTATGCTGAGCATATGGTTGGAGACTGTCTTCTCCTGCCCTCATGAGTCATTTCCTTCTGTAAACTCAAGTTTCTGTGCCACCAGAATGCATGGCACATCGTTCTATTTCCCAGTAATTGGCAGAAAACGATTAAAATGAAAAGCTCAGTGGCAGAGGCAGGACGTTTTATGTGTGTCTCACAGACTGATGGCCCATAGCCCTCCTCCCGTGTGCCTTGCAAGGTGGGACAGTGGTCGTGCCCTGTGCTTTCCCAATGAGGCAAGAGAGCGGAGTCTGGTAAGTGACTTGTTTTTCCAGGACATGGTGGTGGTTTGGGATCTCTCGAGTCCTGGCCCATTGTTCAGCTCACTGAACCATACAAGTACATCACTTCATCTAGGCTCTTTTATGAGGTTCTTTCCCATTCCCGAGCACATTTTTTATAATGGCTGATGGGCTGTTTGTCGTGATTAAAGCCCCCCAGACGTCTGTACTCTGTAACAACCAATGTCTATAAGGAGCTAGTTCCACAACTTCTAACATTCTTTTCTGCCAAATGTCATAAAGAAACTACTGGTTTCTGAAATTAAATAGCTTTGTTTCTCCACGGCTGGAGCTCAAATTGTCAAAAGGGGGTGTGTAAAGAAGAGTAATCTCTCAAAGTAATCCCTCACGGGTGACTTCAGCCTTCAGAAGAGAAAAGGGAGTTACGGATTGGGTCCGAGAGCAACTCCTTTGAACAGAACATATCTCCTTGTTTCTGTCCTGATATGGCCTATACTGAAGCAGGCTGCACTCTCAGCAGACTGGCCAGGCTTGTCCTGGTATCTTCCCTATTTCTGAAGCAACCACAAGGCACCTCCAGATGTTAACTAGAAATGTCTAGCTGTTTAATTTTCCCTGTCTCCTATCACCCCGATGGGCAAGTCTTCCCTTTGAACCCAACAGTCATTGCTACTATCTGGTAGGAAAAGAACCCACAGAACTTTGTGTATTAATAAACAAGGTCGTCACCATTGCAGAGCACCCTCAACAAGAGCGCTTACGTGCTGATAGCAGTCCTCCCTGCCCACCAGGGGAGTGTAAAAATCTAAGATGGACACTGCTTTTAAAAAGTGTTTTCTGGGGGGAGGCACCTGGGTGGCTCAATCAGTTAAGTTTCCGACCTCAGCTCAGGTCATGATCTCACGGATTGTGGGTTCGAGTGCCGCATCGGGGTCTGTGCGGACAGCTCAGAGCCTGGAACCTGCTTCAGAGTCTGTGTCTCCTTCTCTCTTTCTGCTCCTCCTCCACTCATGCTCTGTCTCCCTCTCTCTTTCAAACATAAACATTTTTTTAAAAAAGTACTTTTTAATTATTTTTTTATAATTTATAAAAATGTATGAATTGCAGTCATCTTCATTGCAAGTAAGGTAAGAAATCTTTGGACGTGTATCAAGCACTCTTCCATATTAAATCTTGCCTGTATAAATTGAACTTACCAATTACTCCTTTATGTCCACCTCTCTTTCCCCTGGGCCAGACCTCTGCTTCTCTCCTGCATCCTGGCTTCACATGAAAAGATGCTAGTGCTTTGCTCTTGTTTCGAACACAGAAGGTAACAGGGATGAAGGAACTGGTGGCATGGGTGAAATAAACCAGAGGGGAACAGGAAGATGATGCTCTTTGTTCTTCAAGGTTTCCCTCTGACATCTTTACCCCCATGAATTCTTCTCTGGTCCAGTGATTCAGAAGTAATTTCCTTTATTTCTGTGCATTTTATTTTGGCTCCTCCATGGTCCTTAGCACATTCTCTTTTGGAGCCAAGGTAGCCGTGCTCACGTCTGGCCTCTGACTACATGGTAGGTTCTGTGAATCTTAATAGGAATGGCTAACACTGGGATGCCTGGGTGGCTCGGTTGGATAAGTGTCTGACTCTTCATTTTGGGTCAGGTCATGATTTCTTGGTTCTTGAGATCAAGCCCCACATCAGGCTTTGTGCTGACAGCATGGAGCCTGGCTGGAATTCTGTCTCGCTCTTTCTGCCTCACCCCAAATAAATAAATAAGCATTTATTTAAAAAAAAGAGCAGCTAACACTTACTGGGCCTAGAGTCATGACAGGGGCTCAGCAAGTGTGATCTCACCTGGTCTTTTTTTTAGAAGGCACTAGGAGGAGAGTCTACTCTTTATTCCATTTTGCAGACAAAGCAAAGAGATGTAGTAAATAATTTGCTCAAGTTGGATAGTATTTCCTACCTAAGTGTTAGGGTTGAGTTTGACAACTCCCCCACACACTCTAGCCAGTGCATAGCTCCTACCCTGCAGTTGCCACCTGGCCATTGATTAATAAATGTCTGAGGGAGTAGAATTCTCTGCGTTTAGCCTATCCATTGCACCCCATGCCCTGAGTTGTCATGTTAGTCTTTTAGCAAGGTTGTGAATGTAACATTTCCCTGGTTATCCTTGACTCCCGGGTAAAATCTCTCTCTTGCACTCAGTTCCAACCAGACTTTCCTTCTTCCTGTCCACCAAATGTTCCCCACTGTGTCTGTTGCACGGGTAAGGTATACACGCTGATCTCTCTGTCTGGAATCATTCCCTCTCCACCTCACCCATTTGTTCTCCTCCTTTGGACAGTAACTGAAACTTCCTCAGGACATCTCCCAGCCACAGCCTCCAATTACACGCTCTCACAGTAGCACCCACCGTTTATGTTTCAGAAGTCATCACAGTTAGAGTTCTCTATTGTCTCAGGGCCCTTGGCTGGATCTGCTCATCTCTATATCCTCACCATTCATCACAGTGAAGATACTGAAGTTAAAAAAAAATACGTAAGTTGTGGTTCACTTTTCCACTTGCCTCTTACCCATTGTGAGGTTTCCACTTCCCATTTCCTCTCTCTGCACCATATTGTGTATCCTTCTGGAACCATTTGTTGAGGCATTTCAAAATAAATATCAGCTATATGAGAGGTCTTCAATGCCTGATGGATATCAGAGTCACCTGGGGAGCCTTAAAATTTCCGATAGCCAGGCCCCACTCTTGACCAATTAAATTGGAATCTGTTTCGGGCAGGTGCCAGGTAATGACATTTTTTGTTCCTTTAAGGGCTTCTCAAGTGCAACAAGGGTTGAGAACTACTGATTTGAATGGTGATTGCACACCACAGGGACTCTGTGTAGAACTGCTCTTTTCCAAACAGGTGCATGCATTTCATAAATGTAGACAAGTTATGTGCAGTGGGACTGATGGAAGCAACTGCAGGCACTTACATGTGACGGGAAGACACCAGAATCTTTATGAGACCCCAGGATTGCTGCTTAGCTTTGTTTTCAGGGAAACCTATCCGACTTCTGAATCATTTGATTTACCTCTTCTTTTTTGCTCCAAGCAGATTTTTTTACAAGCATTTTCAGTGAACTCGGTAGGAGGACTTTCTGTCGCTATCCAAGTGTGTTTTTAAATATCATGGCTCTTCAAAGTTGCAAGTCAACCTTCTTTTTCAGTTGGAGTCACTTGACTAAAAGTATTTTTTTCTGATTCAAGGGGAAAAAATACACAAACGGTGAAGGATAAATATTCATATCTGGCTCACTGTGCAGTTCATATTCGACTACGTACTTCACCTTTGCCTGTCCAAATTCATTTACCTGTGGTAAAATGTGATCTGCATTTTTTTCAGAAGCAGAGATTTTTAAAGGCTTTCAGTAATGGCAGAAACCTGCTAAAAGCTGTTCTTATTTTAATATAATAAATCATAAATTTGTAAAGTGGATTTCCCTGGAAGGATGAGTTTTAAAATTTAAGTGTGTAGGGGGGTACATATTTGAAGAGACTAATGCATCAGGACTCTGCTAGTGGAAATCAAAATTAAAAAGTTTAAATAAGAGAATTTGGCTTGGGACAGGGTTTCTTTAGCATCTGAGTGAATGATTGAGTGGCTGTAAGTGAGAAAAAGCAATGGGTTATATCTGTAAGCTTTTAAGTGCACAGAGAAAATGTGCTCCCAGGCTACACATGCCATTGCCTCAAGATTTCACCATACCTACATAATAGTTGACTCCTACTCTGTACTGATTATGATTATGTTAGAATAATAGTGAGCCACATGGGTTTCAGTAAAAATGCTGAAAGTTCCTTTGTTTGTGATGGGTTCAATTGGGAAACTATTGGAACAATAGAGTTCATTTGGGAAAAAATCATTTTCTGCAACCATGCATTTCAGGTCTTTTCCTATCACTAATGTTCTAAAATAGGCCCATTTTACTAGAATATAATCCACAAAATTTGATGAAAAAAAAAAAAGCCCATTGTAGGGTAGAAGTTGACAAGTGGCCAGAAAGTAATTCACAGAGACAAGCAAAGACAAATGCACAGGAGGCGAGGGGCAGATTCAGGATTTCTATTATACTGTTGTTTCGAAAAGTTCTCCTGTGATTGCAGAGGCTAGAATTCTGTGTCTGTCCTTGCATTATCCTTTAAGGAGGTGATATCTATCTGTGTGTCTGTCCGTCTATCCATATCTCTAGATGTGTTTATACTTGCCAATAGTGGGTGCTCAGTAAATGGTACTTGAATCTGAAGATACAGACAACTACAGTGAGCATACATCCACAAAAGTTGTTCTGGAGAGCTTTGGTGTACATCTGTGGTTCCGGGTAATTATTCACAGTGCCCTTTCAAAAACATCTTGGTTCATTTCTAATTTAATTTTTTTAATGTTTATTTATTTTTGAGACAGAGAGAGACAGAGCATGAATGGAGGAGGGTCAGAGAGATAGGGAGACACAGAATCTGAAACAGGCTCCAGGCTCTGAGCTGTCAGCACAGAACCCGACGCAGGGCTCGAACTCACGGACCGCGAGATCATGACCTGAGCCGAAGTCGGCCGCTTAACCGACTGAGCCACCCAGGCTCCCCTCTAATTTAATTTTTTAATGTTTATTTATTTTTGAGAGAGAGAGAGAGAGAGAGAGAGAGAGAGAGAGAGAGAGAGAGAGAACACCAGCCGGAGAGGGGCAGAGAGAGAGGGAGACACAGAATCCAAAGCAGGCTCCAGGCTCAGAGCTGTCAGCACAGAGCCCAACCTGAGGGTTGAAATCATGAGCCGTGAGATCATGACCTAAACCCAAGTCTGAGGCTATACTAACTGAGCCACCCAGGCGCCCCTATTCATTGCTAATTCATATGGTCACTTTCTTTAGAAGCAGTAAGTCCTACCCCTTGAGCTTGATTACCTGAGATGTAACGCATTGAACACATCTTGAAATTTGAAAATGATCCTTGATTTGGACTAAAATGTCATCCTCATGTCTGAGGTTGTCCATAGATTCCCAACTGCTGAGAAATGATAAATGAGTCTGTCCTGTGACCAGCAGGTATCTGCAGGGGTGGGTTAGGGACTAGAGGTATTTAACAGCTCCATTATTGACTGGAAGAGCTGTGATAAGCAGCTTTCTAATGAAACCTGCAGATGATACTAAATTTGTAGGTGTTGGAAGCAACAATTGAAGCATGAATAAAAAAGGTTCCAAGCCAGGCAGGAGCTAGAACTACAAGTCTGTTTAGGGTGACTTTGTAAAGCAGTTTTATGCAATATCAGTAGTCCAGAAGACCAAAGTGAGGCAGAGCACAGAGGTGACTTATGTCATTGAAAAGTCTGTGGCCACAATTCCTTTAGTCTCTAAATCAAGGAGAGAATGCTGGCAAGACAGAAGATTAGCCTCAAAATAATTGGGTTCAAATTCCAGCCCTTTCATGGATTAGCAGGTTTTGAACAACTTACTGAATCTCTGGGATTCTTAGCTCCTTTCATACATGTTAAAATAATTACGTATCTGAAAATGTTTAGTACTCATATGTAGCTCAATACAGACTGGTTGAATCAAATTTTAAGTGCAGCATCATAACCCCCCAAATTGTTCTTTCTTCTATATCAAGAGTCCATGAGTCTCTAGTAAATATATAGATAGGGCTTCACAGGTTCCACAAACCCTCTGAGATGATATACCAAATATTCGGTGTGTGGCTGGGTGTTTTTCTGGGGAAAGTCTATAGCTATCATTATGTATCTAATGATGTAGACAGCTAGAAACACATAAGAACCTCAGTGCTGTGAGCTTCTTGTAAGTTCCTTTTCAGTAATCTAGCCACATGCTGAACTTTCTTTACCTTCAACATGCCATAATGGCTCACAGCTCGGCACTTGGAAAGTTGCTGTCTCCTGCCATCCCCCAGATATTTTCATGGCTGGGAAAATCCCAGATCCTTGGAAAGGTTTTCAGGTACTCTGTATCACTGTGCCCTGTCTTGTTATCCTCATAATGCAAGACCAGCCAAAGTGTGAAAATTACTTTTTTGAAAAAAAATTTTAATGTTTATTCATTTTTGAGAGATGGAGAGAGACACAGCATGAGTGGGAGAGGGGCAGAGAGAGAGGGAGACACGGAATCCGAAGCAGGCTCCGAGCTGTCAGTATAGAGCCCAATGTGGGGCTCGAACTCATGAACAGTGAGATCATGACCTGAGCCAAATCCGGACACTTAACTGACAGCCACCCAGGCGCCCTGAAAATTTCTCGATTATTATTTCACTCACCTGTGTGCTGCCATCCATTAAACTACAGGCTCCTTGAGAATAGTGCCTTTGGTTTTCTTGCTCACTGCCATATGCCTAGTACCTAAAAGTGACCCATAATAAGTGATCAGTGGTTATTTGTGGCAGGGAGGAACAAACAAACAAGCCTTTATTTCATGTGGAAACCGTCACATAGTATAGGTTAAATGATTCAATGACTAAAAGATTGGAAGGGTACGTGAATGAATGATTACTGTTCACTGAGATTGTTGTAGAAATGTGGAGGGAAGGGGGCGCCTGGGTGGCGCAGTCGGTTAAGCGTCCGACTTCAGCCAGGTCACGATCTCGCGGTCCGTGAGTTCGAGCCCCGCATCAGGCTCTGGGCTGATGGCTCAGAGCCTGGAGCCTGTTTCCGATTCTGTGTCTCCCTCTCTCTCTGCCCCTCCCCCGTTCATGCTCTGTCTCTCTCTGTCCCAAAAATAAATAAACGTTGAAAAAAATAAATAAAAAAAAAATTTAAAAAAAAAGAAATGTGGAGGGAAGGAGGATACCTGAATGATGCAAAACTCACCGTCCTCTTCTTTGGCCCAGTAGAGAGTTTTTGCTGTCTCACCTTTAAAACCTTTTCCATTATCTAGTCCTTAGGTAAATCAAGGTGGTGCTTTTGGCTCTAAAAAGAAGGATCCCAGGCACATCTCCTGTACTGCAAGAATGGACTGAGCGATCCGTCCATTTCTTGGATACACGCAGGAACTCTGGTTCAACTGCTGACAGGATGAACTCTTGGCATTTTGAATTCTATCCAGAATTCAGCTTTGAGGAGAGGTTCCAATAAAAGCATTCTGTGCCTCCTTTTATTCAGCAGGACTAGAAGGTTCCAGAAATAAAGCCTAAATGGAGTGGCATTTTTATCACTGGGGTTTCTATTGAACTGCCCTGCAATCAAAATACATCCTTCAGAATCAGAAAGCAATGTCTTAGATTCTTCTCCTCATAGGAATCAACCTCCCCTGATTGTGGAAAAGGAATTTTCCTTATGGCTGAAGCCTATACTCCTGTTCTTATTTGATTGATTCATAGCTCACATTGGATTTGCTCTGTCAAGTGTTTAAAAGTGGCCATTTTCTCTGAAAGCCTGTCAGCCCTGGATAGCAAGTTGCAGAATAAAAGAAAATATATGACCCTTATATGTAAGCATCAGCTATTGAGCCAAATCTACCAATATCTAAGATTCAGAGAGATTAATTAACAAATATATTTGTTTTGACTAAATCTCTCCCTTAGGCTAGTTTTTAAAACTTAAAGATTCTGGTTGCTTAAGCCTCTTCCCACAGGAGCACGTGTTAATGGGCCAGGTTTCTTGAAACTCTTGGGATGTACATGCGTACTTTATGCAACAACAAACACAATTTCATATACTAATATCCTTTATTAAATGGGCTTGAAGCCAGAATCCTAAGCTGAGGCATATTGCATTTTTTGACTGATTGTTCCCTCATCATACAAACCGTTAGTCAGGGCTGGGATATCAGCATCATCCTACATATGCCAAAAGTACTGGAAAAATCTTTTTCCTAAAAATCCAGGTTCATTTCTAGACTCTTGTAATTTTTACTGCATAATTAACAATAATGTCTGACACTGTCATCCTCTTGACAGAATCTAACTTGGAGCATCTGGTGTTATTTAGCCAAGAGCCTAGTTCTATTCTCCCAGTACAAAAGGGTTCTGATTAATTAATCATTGCCCAACCTGAATAATACATTAAAGATAAACTTCAATGCTTAGTTAAAAACAAAGGGGAAAGTTTTCTTATGTTAGATGGTGGGTTTTCCTATTAATAGACATGTAAAAATGAGTATGGTTTAGCATTTACTTACCACAGATTTTAAGCCAGAAGTGAAATAGGCAGTGCCTTCTTAGATGACTGGGGTTTTGGGTTCAACCCCTGAACTTACCGCCTGCCCTGGAGTGTTTATCCCCTGCTCCTCTCTGAGCTACCCCACCTTGTCTTTTTAATGCCTCTCTCTCACACCGGATAGGTCCTGTTTTCTATGTGCCAGGAAGGAGAGAATAGTTCATTAGGAGTCTAGATTGTAAATTCGGTATGAACACTATTGTTTCATTCTGTATCATTCACTTAGTGCCCAGCAGAGTCCCCGACACCGGTAGACATTCAGCAGGTGTTTGCTCAGTTTGCAACTAGGGATCCCTTTGCTATGCCAACTAGTGGTATCACACATCCCCGAGCTACTAGTGCCTTCTTCTTATCAAATACTAGAAGTCGGTGCAGTTTACCATTCCATCTGCTTTGCTTTGTATGAATATGGCTCTCTGACCCACAGGCTCAATATCTACAGACTTCTAAAATACTTAAAGTATGTAATCTTCATTGGGTTGATGATTTCTGTTGCTTTTTTGCCCTTTTTAAAGAGTCCTACAATAGGTTTTTCAAACACAGAGTCTCTGTTACTAAGTGTGATCTTGTGTGGCTTTATCAAAATACCTCCCCCATGAAACTTGTCCCTCTGTGTGCTGGTTATGTCCCTTCTATGGCTTTTCATTTAGACCTAATACAGATTTACTTTTCTACTCTATCAAATAGCACTCTTTCACCTATGTTCTAAGTAGGTATGAAAAGTTGTACTTAACTTACGTAGAGGATATCGGTCAATTCCAAAGGTCATGAGATACTTTCCATCTTCACATACTCCCTAAAATGTTTATTTCTGAGTCCCTGTCAGTCAGTTCATTCAAAAAACATTTACTTTGCAAATAGTACACCCCAGGCGAGGCCCTAGGCACTGGACATACAACAGTGAACAAAATGGCAGGCTCCTCCTTGTGCGGTGCTCACTCATCATCAAAAGACAACACAGAGATGCACGCTGTACTATTTCAGTTGGTGTTAAGTGCTATGAAGGAAAGTAAGGCAGAAAAGGTGGAAAGACAGGGAAATGGTATGCTAAGGTTTTTTGTGTGGTTACTGAAGAGTTCCTTGGGCATGACTGCGTACCAGTTAGATGCAGTGCTTGGTGCTAATAGCCCATTCCCTCTAATGGATTTTCAGTGTAATGAGGAAGATAGGAAATCATAAAAGTAGTTAAAACAATGTTGAAAATAATCAAGCCAATAAGAGAGGTTTAGCACGGTGTCCAAGGGCTTTGGAAAAGAGAAACAACCCAGAATAGGGCTGTAGGAGATTGGGCTTCATTCACAGAGAACAACATAAGCAAGGACATGACATTAGGAAAGTACTGGCAATGCACTGAAGTAATGAATGATCCATTTTGGCTAGAGTGCAGTGAAATAGTTGGGTACCACTGAAAGAGAAGCATCAAGTTTCCTTGTGGCCAAATTTTGAAGGGCTTTGGATGCCAGCATGAGAAATTGAATATAAGAGCAACTTAAAAAAATGTATATATATAATATATAAAATATATATATATATATATTTTAACATTTTTTTCTGATTATCAGAATAACACGTTTTCAGGATAAAATGCAGACAGTTCTTAATGAAGTTTCAGACAGAACTGTGACTGAATCAGAGCTCTAGTAATAAAATAAGAACCTGTCAGTAGCATATAGACAAGCTGAGAGTAGAGGATTTGCAAAATATCGTGTAAGCTTATTGACATTACCTACAATAGTTTTGATTTTGGTTTTTAATTACTTGTTCTGCTGACATCTGGGTTCTAGCTAAAATAAAAGTGAATGCCAGATGGGCCTTTTCCAGAAATCTTATGAAATTCAAATATGCAGCCACCATCATGGTTTACGGACTGTTTGACAGATAACGAGCCTTCTTGGCTAAATGTTCTTTCTTGCACCTTGTACTCTAAATGGTTGTCCGAAGTGTTGTGCGGCCTCAAGGGAGACTGGTCCTAATTAAAGATTGCATTTTGTGGAAGGATTTTAAATCCCAGCAATTAATACAGGAATTTAGAAATCCAAATGATTTCTTCCTTGGAATCAAAGTCCTTCCTCTTTCAGATTCTTTGTTTCCTGTCGGGATAATAATTATGTCTTCTTTCACACCCCTTGGCATACATAGTAAGATATGTGCCGGTGCCTAACGTTAAAGACTCTTTCATCTTCTTGAGTTTTCTCACCCTCTCTTTCTGGGCTGCATATGGACTTGTATGGGCTACAGTCACTTTTCCTTTGGAGCCCGTTTCCCTATAAAAATATATTAAAATCACATTTTATGACCTAGTTGATATAAAGGCAAATATATGTTGTTTATTTGAACATTGTATTTGAGCTAAAATTTATTTATTTTTTCTTGTGACTTTGAAATAAATTAAACCATTGCCCTGGTCTCCTAAAACTAAGGTGAGCCTTAGAGACACCATGTACTTGGCCTCCAGGGTTGGTTGGTCCTTCTTCCTTTCTGTGGACAATTGACGATAAGCCAAATTGAAAACCAGTACGCATGACTGGGCCCAAAGTTGTTCATGCCCCATAAGACTCTACAAATATGGACTTCAAGTCAGATATTGCATACTTTGAAAATGTCTCCCAGTTCTCCAGTAGGAACTTGGGGAAAGGTCAGATTCGTTTTACTGACCTTTTCATTTTGGTCAGTAGTGGCAGCTATAATCTCCTATTTTCAGGGAATCTGGGAAAGATAGAGCACTTCCATGAGACCCACCAACTTCAGAATACTTACATGAGAACACAAGGGACCGTTAATTGTGCCCCTTTAAATGGACTTCCAATTTCTTAGGGCTTGTTTAATAGAATGAGGTTTTTTAGACCAGAGTCCCAGTGTACGAAACATGGAAATGTCATGCACACATGGGCTGGTAGCCACTATCCCAACAAAAACCTATTTGGGTTCCTCCCCTCTAGTGGTTCTCCATGATAGAAGAAAGCCCAACTCTTAACTTGCCACCGACTGTCCTTCCTAACATTGTGTGACAGCACTCAAAGCCTGGCATCTCATTCTCCAGCCATGCTGAAGGACGTGAAGTTACTCAAATGCACAGTCTTCTCTTTGGGCTAAAATCCCCTTCTTTCCGAGACCTGTGAGTTTCCTTTGCCTTTCGAAAGACCCCTAACAAATGCCATCCTTTCTTCTGAGCTTATGTTGACCCGTTGGTATAAAAGCCTCTCCTTTCTTTGTACCCTGCCTGCATATCTGATACACCACCTGTGACACATTATTGTGTCTGTTTAATTGTGACTTTACCCTTACAAGTTAGAATGTTTGTTTCTTGAGAGTAGGGCCTATTTCTTACTGTTCCTACAAATTACATTGACTGTTTATTAAAAGCAGGGTACATTTTTTATTTATTTATGTTTCTTTGCTTTGTGTATGTGTGCGTATAATTTATTTATTTAAATCCTTAAGTATAAACACAGTATCTGTCTAATGTTAGACAGGGCAGGATATCTTGATTGCTTGCTTTCTTTTTTAAGTGAAAAAATAGCCAGGCATGTATTGGATTTGATACGACTGAGATTAGGATGAAAGGTGAAAATCACCAGAAAAATATTTAAAGCAAACAGTTAAAAATGAAGAATCTCCTGGCTTCGTTATAAGACTTCATTATAAACAGTTCTCCATAATACATTTTTGTTTTTGCTTTGTTTTGTTGTGGTTTTGCTCCAGCAAGAGGGAGAAGAACAAAACTAGAACAAAACTGTGTGATCTGTTGGTGTGAGCAAAAGTGGGGAAGCTGATGTGGCAAAAAGCGAGTGCCTAATTGGGAGAATATAAAAAGGGGTAAGCTATGTACTCCTTTATTTTGTGGAACTTAAAATTGAATGCAGACAGCATTATCACAGCCCAGAGACAGAAACTAGCAGGGCTTTTGGAGGGATAGTCTAGTTCCATTCATTGAATATTTACTGAACTAAAGACACAGATCATGGAACATTTTACTCTACTAGATGGAAAGACGGTAAACATCAAATCCTACAACTAAAAATATAATTGCCGACTCTGGTAAGCCTCTTAGGCAGTTTGTTGTGGAAGGGCAGGGGCAGAAGGTGGCTTGGTGTGAAACATGAGGCTGGAGGGATAATATGGGACCAGATCCTGACAGGGAGAAGTATGGCCTAAAGATCATGGCAATGGAGAAAATACATACTTAGAAAGTTTTGGGGCCATGGAAGGAAGGGAAGAAGACCACCACAAGGACTGCAAGAAAGACTCATTAGCTTGTTAAATAATTAATTAATTAACTTAAATTTAGAAAGAGAGTGTGCGGGGGAGAGGGACAGAGAGAGAGAGAGAGAGAGAGAGAGAGAGAGAGAGAGAGAAGCTTAAGCAGGCTCCATGCTCAGTGTGGAACCCAACACAGGTCTTGATCCCACGACCCTGGCATCATGACCTGAGCCAAAATCAGGAGTTGGCCGCTCAACTGACTGAACCACCCACGCACCCCACAACTTGTTAATGATTTTCAAGAAAGTCAGAAAGACTTGGTTGCTTTGCGTGTTTGGAGGGCTGTTCCTATGATTTTAATACAGATATTTCCTATTACTTTATGTCTTCATGGAAAGAGCATCATTTGGATGCAGACTCACTGGGTCCAGTGGTCCAGGCCGGGTCCCAAGGACCAGTCAGGAGGGTCCTTGGCTTTACACAGGATATAAATCAAACACAAACAGAGAGGAAGTGAGAGCAGAGTTTATTGAAGGCAAAGAGAGAATACAGATACAGAGTTTCTGGGAGACTCAGAAAGGAAAGAAGAATGAGTCTCTATCTTTGTTGGGGACTGTACTTTTTACTGAGGATTGTGGTTCAATGGATGTCTTCTTACACATCCAGAGTGTTTAGGTGTCCTCCATAAGTCACTTATACCCCGGAGCCAGGGGTCTTGGTGAATCAGTGGTCTATGAAATCATTCATGACAACGCCACCCAGTCACTCCTTATCTGCTGTGCTGGGAGACTCCAAGGAAATCATTAATTCCTTGCCCTTTACAAGGAGGACATACATTAGCTGTCCTACAAGGTGTGTGTAAGTTAGAGTTTAGGTCCTTACAACAACAGAAGCAGGAAAAGGAGCAAAACAGTCCCTCATGGGATCCCTTCAGTTTCCCTATTGGTTTCATCTGGGAAAGGAGAACGTATACCTTTCAAACGACAAAGTCAATGTTGTAAGACATTTGCCAAAATGAAACACGCAGGTTGAATAAAAACTTGTGACAATAAGGGCCTATGATACTACCCATTCCTAAGTCCTCCTCTCTGGGGATATGAGAAAAGGATTTTATGCTTTTCCTTAGGTGCTTTTCAGAGATTTGCCTAGACTAGATTTTAATGATTGAGAATCATCAATCATTAAATCATCAATCATCAAATGAGGTCTCAACATTTCCCTGGAAATTTTTTTTCCTACTATCAAATTTGATTATCTTGCAGATTCCTTTTTTTCCCCCTCTTTGCTTGCTTAACTTAATTCTTGATTTGAAGGATGACAGATGATGAAGAGGAATGTATTAGAAGCCTGGGGTCTTTGAGGGGTGCCTGGGTGGCTCATGTGTTTAAGTATCCAACTTTGGCTCAGGTCATGATCTCATGGTTTGTGAATTCAAGCTCCACATCGGGCTCTCTGCTGACAGCTCAGAGCCTGGAGCCTGCTTTGGATTCTGTGGTTCCCTCTCTCTGCCCCTCTCCTGTTTGCACTCTGTCTCTGTCTCTCTCTGTCTCTCAAAAATAAACATTAAAAAAATTTTTTAAGAGCCTGGCATTTTTGGGAAAAGAGTTGGGAAGTCTAGCTCATTTTTTTTTAATCAGAGAGAGAGAGAGAGAGAGAGCACACAAGTGAAGGAGAGGGGCAGCGGGAGAGAGAATCTTTAAGTAGGCTCCACGTTCAGAGTGGAGCCCAATATGGAGCTCGATCCCATGACCCTGGGATCATGACCTGAACCACAATCAAGAGCTGGCTGTTCAACCCACCGAGTCACCCAGCCGCCCCCATCACACATATTTTAACACATTTATTTGGAGATTGCTGCAGAATTTGTAATATGGAGCCCACCACAGCTGCATCACTATATAATGGTCAGTCATCACCTCCCCACTAGTACAGTGGAAGTCTGAACTGACCCATACACACAGCATGAGAGCTGCAATTCTCCCTTACCATGCCAAAAGCAGATAGTTCCAATCAATCTCAAACCATTCACACTGTCCTAGGATGGTCTTGAAAAATACCACCAAGAAATTTGAGTGAGCACAAGAGAGAACACTTATTTGCCAGCATGGCTCTAGATGATTTCCAAGGTTCTTTAGAAGTCTAGATTACGTGAGTCTGTTTTAGAATTCAGTTATCAGGCCCCTTCCTGCCAGATGAGAGTTATTCGTGATTATCACTCTGGTTCATCGTTCTTGTTTTTGTTGAGTTCCTGGGTAATTTTGCCCAGTACAGTGCTGAAAATGATTATGCCAGATGCAAAGACAGAATGAAATTTATAGGTACAAGTTCTAAACCACAGCAGGAGATCTGTGGCTAACTGGTTTGTCAGCACAGTTTCTTTAGTGTGGTTGGCCCATGCATAGTTACAGAGGATGTGCTTACGAGTCTGCTGTACTTGAGGGTTGATAGCATTGTGAAGTTTTGAAGGCTATCATCTCTTTGCTTGATATGGTGCATTTTAAGGTTAATGATTCTTTGTTATGGACTCAGATTCAAAACCGGAACAAGGATTTTAATTTTTAAAAGCTGTACATTTTTTCTAAAATGCCTTAAGAGCTGTTCTTTTCTGTTTTATCAAAACCTAAAAGGTAGGTAGGAACATATTATTATTCCCATTTGTGACAAAGAAATCGAGGCATTGGAAGGTTAATTGGCTTGTCTAGGGGAACATAGATATGTACTCTGAAAGCACTGTTTGAAATGCAGTGCCCCATCCCTGCTGGCTAAGGGTTCTGAGGTCTGTGATCTCATTCCTCCTCACTTTTCAGTGCATAGCTGGATTTACTGGGCTTTTATGTAAAATTCTATTTGAATGTAGAACTAAAAAATGTTTAAAAACCATTGGTGTAAAGGAAGGAGAAAGGAGCTGGAAGCCTGAGTGTATTTCATTTGCAAGTGAATAACACAAATGGGACCCCACTGACCCCAGAGCTGAGGGGGTTTCCACTTCTATAACCACATCAAAAGGCATCCCTACCTTCAAGCCCCTTTGGAGCCTGGTGCTTTAGTCATCAGAAATCTCCCTTCCAGGCTTTCATCTGGACATTTCTCTAAGTATGTTTCATTCTTGGCCAGGATCTTCCAGAAGGTGGCGAAGATAGCCAAGAGTCAAGAAATGCTTAAGCCACAGCAGAGGGCGAGACCTTCTTTCCCAACCAGAGGTTGGGCATTAACCAGAGGTCTATGGCTGCCTCTGTGCATTAGACAGGGCCATGTGCTCCTGGAAGAATCATCAGATAGGAATATATGTGGTAAGATATGCTGCACTTTAGTGGTTTCTCCCACAAATACAAATTATGTCATGCTATAAATTTGTTCTGAACATGCTTTTTTCCACCCCCTTAGCAAGACATTTAGATGTTTGGTGCATGTGAATTCATGTAGATTCTTCTTCTTTTCTATTGTTGCATGGTATTATTGAATTGTGCTAATACAATATTGATTATTTAAGAATTTTACCAATAGACATTTAAGTTATGTGAGTTGTATTTCTCTTAACAAATAACAGATCATATTAATGGCATTTCATATACCCCTTGGACTACATATGAGATTATTTCTCTAGAATAGATGTCAGGAGGTAGATCTGCTGTGCTAAAAGCTATGAGCTTTCCACCTTTGATGAGTGTCACTTGACCTCTAAAAATTTCACCAATCTGATTAGTTCTTCAAGTTAAGATAATGGTTGCTGCTGCTCATAGCAAATCCTTATCGAATACTCACCATTTCTCAGGTACTCTGTCAAGTATTCTCTTTTAATCCTTACAAAAGCCCTGAGAGGGTTACCCCTGTGTATGCGATAAAGGCCAATTTTAGTGGGATTGCTTTACAGAAGAGTATGTGCAGCTCAGAGAGTTGTAGTCACTTGGCTAAGTTTAGAAAGGCGTTTGTATTGTCTTGATAAACTAAAGATGAACTTCATGTTCTAAATTTAGAGGGCATATTACTTGGTCCATCCCAAGTGGTCAGGGAAGAAATCTGGCCCCATGTCTTGGGCCACATATGTTAAGGAGCAAATTCCCAAATGTTCTATCCCTGTGTTCCATATATGTGATTTGGATCCCGTACAGTATTTCTGTAGTTATTATCTGGCATAATGAAATGTAGAGTGAAACACAAAGCCAATAACAGAAAATTGCTACTGAGGTTCTTACTGATCGAGAGTAACCTAGAGAAAATTAACATGGCGAGAAGAAAAACTGGGGTGGGAAATAGTGGGGACATTGGTTAAAGCAACACACATTTCAGAGTAGGGCATGTGGAGAACAGTGGACTCATTGGCTATTGTGCAACATGATTAATGTGGTGATGATAGTGACTTAGGAATTCTTGAAGGATATAAGCCTTGTGACTTTGTCCCTGGCTTCCTGGCTGGAGTCAGTTGGTATTAAGTACCCTGATTTTCCTTAATCTTGTGAAGAAATGTGTTTATTTAACCTCCAGTTATTGTGGTCAGATGTTTAGCTTATTTAACATAGATTGCAGTGGTGGAAGATTGTCTGGTCGCTTTAAAAAGGAGATCAACTGCTGAGCTCTTAGGAGGTGGTTAATTGGTAGCTGCTGAGTCAAAGAATAACCCCATGCCTCCCAGCTGAACCCGGAGGAGATCCAGAGAGGAAGGAAGGCTACTTCCAACTATTCCAGAAAGAATGAGCTGAGCTCAGTTATTCTGAGAGTCAGGAAATAATCAGACCAGATAAATTTAAGATAGTTCGGCTCATACTAGAGAATATTAAAATAGTCTTGGTACATTGGAATTTTACAAGTTTCTATAGAACAAATGAGAAAGCAGCATATATCAGGCCAGAATTTTCAGTCAATTTATAAAGAGGTCTGGCAAACATTTTACTATAGGTTTTTTGGATTACCTTCACATTGCTTAGCTTAATCATGTTTGGTAGTTTGACTCTGTTTGATTTTGTAAATGACTCCTCTTTGCTTTGGCATAAATTCTTGTGGCATGTCTTTAGTATTTTTTTTTTAACATTCTGAACCTATAATGTTTTAATATTGGTCTCTTTTTCTGCATACCTCAAGGTCTGCAAAAGAAGAACCAATCACTGTTGACTTCTTGGCACGGATTAGAAGGTAGAGCATCTTTCAAATACTGTAAATATCTTAACTGACTCAGCCAATGCGAGGCCGACTCTCCTCCTGTAGATGGTGAATATTTGGAGCATAGTAGTCAGTGTCTGTCATAGCAAGTTAATGTCCCATTTCTGACTGAAGTACTAACATTTATAACCTTTATTGCCCTGGAAATGTGTCATGCACTGGGCACTGTTAAATATGCATTATGTCATTTAACCAACACCACCTGCCCACTGGTCTCAGGGAGCTTGTACTTTCACCCTCACCCCCATTTTAACAGAAGCAAAAGAGAGTTTAAGCAGTGCCCCTGGGACCATGGTTATTGAGCAGCTGATTGAGAGCTGGAACTCGCTTCTGTCTGATTCTAAGACTCATTACGCTACCTGGCTAAATGCTTGCTTTCCTTTCCCTGCCTTTTCCCTCTACACATTTTCTACAGCTTTAGGAGAAATCTGATTTTTGTTTTGTTTTTCCATTGCAAGAAGCTTCTGAAGTCTCAATTTGGTACTCTTTAACAAATGTTCTCTTTCCTCTGTAGCTTTGTGGGGTGACACCTGGCCCTAACTATGTATGTGGGAGAATGAGCACATGAATAAAGTGTCCTCAGAAGTGCAAAGAAAGTTCCTTCTTTTAAAATTTGATTTGGGACTTGATGAGCAAGTTTCTCCTATTAGCCTCTCTAGCTGAAGCAGTTGGGACTAATGATCCTTTTCTGGTGTTTATCTCAAAGGGATGTTAAAAGAATTAGATGAGTCGTTTGCTGGAATAACAGTATAATATTCAATATTTTGAGAATTACACCAAGTTTCCCCACGATTTGGCCTGGAAATGATTTTATCTGAGAAAAACACTGGGTTTCCCTACTCCCATAACTCATTTATAAAATATGCCAATACGCATTCAAGCTTTTTGGGTCCAGAAGCCACATAGAAAATGCAAACATATTATAGTCGTTTAGTTCTTATTGAGCTATCACCAGGTTGAATACAGTCCTAAAATGAGCACAGTGATCCCTTCCTCCTTTCCAGGAGGAGCGTGTCCTCATGCACTAAAGTTAATCACATAACTTGTGTCAACATGGAAACATATCACAATCATCGAACCTGGAAAGACCAGCTTCATTTCTTTGGTTCCTGACTTAAAAACAAAAACAAAAACAAAAACAAACAAACAAAAACACACAACTATAAATGGCCAGACAGAAAACTAGCAGAAGTGGAGCCTTCTTTTTACGTAGAGCCCTGTACAATAAATGAAGGTGACTCTAACATCCAATTTAATATTTTAGAACTTGAACTTTTCTTAACCAAGGGATTTTTTCTTTACCCAAATGTGAGTGGGTTCATGTGAGTCTAGATATTTTAACAGGAGATATTCAGGAGATGCATAAGAGGAGGAAGCGTGGCATAAGGAGCTCTCAAGTCTTAGATCTGAAGCTATGGCTGCCTAGAACAGTTGGAGTTCTCGCTTGTGTTGAAATCACCATTATGAACAGTCAGGTGGAACGAGGTCAGAGGGCAACAATGAATCTCTAGACCAAGCAACCTGAATTACTTGATGAGGTCATCTACCTGTGTGATGGGCTAAGAATTTAAGTCCACTTATATAAGTGTCAATAACTCCTTGCTCGGTGTGTGTGTTCATGTACACGTGTGAACATTAAGTATACTGGCACTGGTTCAAGGTTCCCCATTTGTACCTCACAAATACTCCCTCTAAGAGAGATCTAAAATGAAGAAAACAAAATCCCAGAATTTCTTATTACCAACGCATTAAACACTTCCCTTTTGTACTCGCTAAATTAAACAAACAAAAAAAAGATGCATTTGGGGCAGGCTTTTAATTTCACTTTATCCCTAACAGGTATAGCATTTTGGCACAGTATAAACACACAGGGTCAGGAATCACACCGCCTGCATTCAAATCCTGAGTCTGCCGTTTACAATAAATATGACATTGAGATATAAACTGTAAAATGAGGTTAGTAATGATAATGTTGATTTCATAGGAAGTTTGTGAGGATTAACTGAAGCCATACAGGTCAAGCACTAAGAGGGCCAGAATTCTAGAAGTGTTATCCCTGTAACTATTAGTCTGTTCTGAAACACACTAGAGATTTAATGATTCTTTTTTTTCTTTTTTTTTTTTTATGTTTATTTCTTTTTGAGAGAGAGAGAGCGCTGTCAGCACAGATCCTGATGCAGGGATTGAACTCACAAAACAAGTGATCATGAACTGAGCCAAAGTCAGACACTTAACCAACTAAGCCACCCAGGCGCCCCAAGATTTAATGATTCTTAAATGTGAAATAACTTTGAATTGAGATACGAGATTTACCACTGGCAGGCAAAAACAAGTTAGAGGCAAAAAAGCCCAAATTATGGGTGATGTTTGGAATCACTCAGCCGGTCCTGTGTGTCATCTGTGTAAAACCCCACTGGGAATGATGAAGCGCCATGCATAGTATCCTGTTACTAATGATAGATATGAGGCTCTCACTCCATTCTTCTACCAAAGCATGGTTCTGCTGCTATGGAGTTGGCCAAAAGGTGGGGCTCTAGGTCACTGGGTTCACTCTGAAGGTTGTTTTGTTTTGTTTTGTTTTGTTTTGTTTTGTTTTGTTTTCATAACGGGAAAGAGACATTCTTGGTGGGAAGCAAAGCACCCTGAAACCCTGGACTTTTCCTTCAAAGAGTAACCCTGCATAACATCATTTGTCATCCTTCTTTTCTGGAGGAATTCACTGAAGAAAGATACTCTAAGATGCCTTACAGTGAGGGGCACCTGGGTAACTCAGTCAGTTAAGCGCTCTTGGTTTCGCCTCAGGTCAGGATCTCATAGTTTCATGAGTTCGAGAACCATGTCAGCCTCCATGCTGACTGCAGAGACTGCATGGATTCTCTGTCTTCCTCTCTCTCTGACCTTCTCCAGCTTGTGCTCTCTCTGTATCTCTCTAAATAAACTTAAAAAAAACTGTTTAAATAATATGGCTTACAGTAACACTGGATCAGAATGTCAGTCTCCACATGTGTAAAGATGTAGGGAATCGGGTACCGTGTGCAGCACTGTCTTCCATAATGTGGAGATCGGTTGGGATTATAAGTGTTGTAATAAATATCCTAAACTTGTTTTATGTTATAGATGCCCAGTTGAAAGTGTACATATATGTGTGTTCTTAGTTACACAGAAGAGCTAAATCATTCAACTTTTGGCTGATATTCCTTTAATATGACGAGGATCACACTCAGTTTATCAAAGCCATTCAGAAGTCAGGTTAGCATTTTTATGTACTTAATAAAAATGAGTAAATAGGTAAGTCACTGTAACTGTATGTATTTGTGTGTATGTATATATATATATCATATGCATATATATATGAGATATATATATATCATATATATATATATATGATATATATATATCTATATCTCATGAGGTTTATGGGAGAACATTGTGAATGGTGTTCTGGGAGAAACAAAAAACAAAATCAAAAAAGATAGGAGTCAAGTTCCTACTAACCTGACCTGTCAGAAAGACAGGTATGTCTTCCATTCTTTAGGTTGTGAATGGAGCTGGAGAGAGGCTCAGTTTTCTCCATTAGAATCATGGGTGTTGTTTTACACTGAAGTACAAAGGAAGCAAAGTTAGCACCTCCTGAATGCCTCTCAGCCACACTTCTCAAGCAGCCTCTGGGCTCCTCACTCTTGACTTGTCTCTGATCCTTGGAGTGAGGCCAACTGGACGCATTGACTCAACCACGTCCATCTCCTTCCTTGCCCCTTCTCACCAGTTTTGTTTATGAGACCTTCTTTACTACACAGTCTAATTAAGACTTAGAGTGCTTCCAGATGTGACAAATAAGAGATTTTCCTGTTGAATTGATCTGCCTATCTCTCTTCTCTCCAAGCTGTCCTGTGGAACTCTCTTTCCAAATGTGTTTATGATCCTGATTAACAGTTTCCCCAACCCACTACCAATGAGCTAGGGGATTAGCTGACTTAGAATTGTATCTCCCTTCTCCCAGAGCGTCAGGGGTGATTAACATGCCACATGCAGCTGCTTTTCCTAACTCTGTATTTCATTATCCGGGAGGCTTACCAGTTCCAGGCTCCTTCACTCTACATGGCTGAAAAGTTCTCCTGGAAGCAGAAAACCCACTTGTACTGTTAACAACAGAACTCAGAAGACAAGGAAGTGGGGGTAAGGATTTTAACAAAGCAGCAAAAACTTCCTGTACCTCAAGGAGGGAAGAAACAACCACTAAATTCTAGAAGCTTTCTTTAGACTCTTTACAGGAGTATTTAATCTTGTTCACCTGTAGGTCTTCTGTCTGTAAAAGGAGGGATTCCCTATCTTCGTGGATTGTTGCATAATTGTTTACTATTTCAATTCAATTACTTGAAGTAGGAACTTAGTTTAGTTCTTGACACACAGACATTGGTGTTTACTTGCAGATAGATCACTGTGTTCAAGGCCTTCACCATCACCTGTTGGCTGTAGCAACCAGACACATGTACAGCCTGTGCTATGCTCCAGACAAGAATCGAACCAGTACTGTTTTGTGCCTATAAGAGGAAGGCTTGGTGGGAAATGGGATTTGAGAAGGGCCTATCATATCATGTGGGTTCTTGGACCTGCGCCTTCCTTTAAAATGAAGACCACGAACTTGTTTCGTTGGCAGGTTTTGAGGTGGACAAGTTTGGTAGCGATTGTGACAAAAATCCTTCCAGTGGTGAATTTTTGTTTCTAGTTTAATGGCTGTAGCAGTGACTTTGAAGATCTGATGTGGTCTGAAGTGTCCTGAGTGAGACGGGGTTGGGCGGGAGGCATAAGTGTGTTATTCCAGCCCGTTTCATTGCCTCTGTCAGAGCAGCTGTGTTGTCATTTTCCTTTGACATTGGACATCGTGGATAACTACCCAATTCACAAGATATCCCCCCCACCATTTTTTTCTGGAGACATTTCAACATGTCTATGGGGCAAAGAGGAGGTTCCTAGCAGGCTTGTTTATAGTGACTTCCCTCTCCTAACTTATAGCTGGTTGTGTAATCAATGCAATTTCCCACCCTAGGAAACTAGAATTGGGACCAAGGGAGAGCAGCCATTTGAACAGACAGAAACTCTGGTTGTTCTCGGGAAGCTATTTTCCACCCAGCGTGTGGAATAAGGAGCAAGAGAGGGGGGCGGAAATTCAAATAAGGAGAGAAATCAAGAAAAGATATGGATGAAGAACACTCCTTGGATCTTCATGGTTCTCATGCCCGATTTCAGCCCCCAGGCTTTCAGTCCATGCTATGCCCCTTTATGCATGTAATCACTTACCCTTTGTTTTCTCTTTTTTGCTTAATCTAGTTCCATCTGGTGTCTGTTAATCGTCGCAAGCACAAAAGTCCTTATACTAACAGATATATGTCTGTGTGTCTTATGTGTATTTATGTGTCTGGAATGCAGCTCTGGGTAACAGATCCAGTTCAAAATGCAATCCTTCAGAGTCTCAGTCCCACAGAGAAGCAGTGAGACCCTGCTCTTGGGTCTGTCAAAACATCACAAAGGCTACCACTGATTCGACGGGGCTTTCCTATCCCTCTTTTGGCACCATTGGATTGTGCATAGATCTGAGATTGTGAACACGATCGAGTAACACGTGAGGAAGAATGACATTTTGGGATTATTCCAGATTTCTGGCTTTGGAAAGCAGAACTACACAGGATTCTAGTGCAGAAATGTTGAGAAAGGGAACCAGAAGAAAGGAGAGGAGATGCCGAGGCTAGTGTGGAACACAGATACACTTTCTAGTGTCAGAGAGAAGCCCAGAGAATGGCCTCTAAGCAGTTAAGCATAATTACCTGAAAGCCAGGGCTAAATGGAGATTGGGTGTCATTCACATTTTGAGGCTGTTAATGCAAAGTTCTTCTTTCCTACCAATATCACAGAAACCTTCCAGAAAAGTCAATCATTTTCAATAAGAATGGAAATAAAGTCATTCAAGGCAGCTTGCCAAATTATATTACTCTTTGCCTTCAAGCCATAGGCATTGATTCCGAAAATGACTCTGGACATGATCAATTGCTTTCAGATTGCTAATTTGATGAGTATTATAGACCAGGGCTAGAAAAATTGTGTTAGAAATGGGAGGGGGAAAAAAGCCTGGCAGGGGTTGGGAAGGATCACTGAAAAGTTACTTTTTAATGAAACCAAACGAGGTAGCTTAGCAATGAATGAAAGGACAAACTATCAATATGCCTAATCGTTCTCATGATCTCTCGTGATCTCTGATTTCAAGGGTTAGGGAAAGAAGAGTTTGTTCTATCAGTATATTCATCCAAACGTGGGAAACTTCTAACTTTGAGTGTGATTTCATGTGTTGAAGACATCTGCCTCAGCCTAGGTGATGATGCCCCCCAGCTAAACTAAGCCTTCCCATTCAGAAATAAGGCAGTTTCTGAGGAAAGAACAGTTTGAGAGCTCTGAACAGCAGTCAGCCCTCTAATTGTTTCTCAGAGGACAGCCAGGAGAAGCAAGATTCTGAGATTCAGGTGAATTGCACAGAATACTTGGAAGATTGAATGTGTCTTGTGTGTCTGCACATCGTGGCCCTTCTCCTACTCGCGTGTCTCTTGCTCCCTTTTTGTGTTTGTGATTCTCTGCCTTTTCCTGAGTTTTTTTTTTTTTTTATCAGCCAAGGTTTATCTTCTATTGTCTTTCTCTCTTATGTCCATTTCTTTTTTTTCTATATATTTTAAATATTTTCAATATAATGTAAAAATGAGTTTTGCCCTTAAAATGATTATTATATTAATTGAGCAGAGCTTGGTTTTTGTTCAAAAATGAGTTTGGCCATGACTAGACTTTTACCTCAATCTTTCACTATCCCTCTAAGCAAAGAAAAACATACTGTGTAAAGTTGCTGTTTCACCTCTGTGAATTGGGATTTAAAAGGATCTTATTAATATATGTCAATACCTATTATGTTTGTGATTTCTCTTTGTTTGCGTAGCAGAGCTATGGGTGTGGAGAACTGAGACACAAAGCGGGCATAGACGAAAGCACAGTGGACTTTGGAATGTACAAATTTTGGATTTAGGTGTGGTCCCATTATTTAGTAATAGCTGTAGGACTTCAAATAAGGTATTTAACGCTGTTTTCTTATCTGTGACTTTGGGATCAAACTGATACCTACCTCATGGTGTAGAGAGTGGGATAAAGTACTATGAATGTAGGTACAGTACTTAGCCCAGGTCTTTAGGAATTCTCAATAAATGATTGCTATTATTATTAATAATGCTCTTATTAGACTCGTCTGAGTTCACCTAGTACTAAGTAATACATGTGGGAACTGGCATTTGACCAACAAAAGAGATACTCATATGACCAAAAAAAGCAACACAGAGTAGACCACTGTTGATGTCCTTCATTTTTTTTTTCAAGTGGCAAAATGGCTAAAATAATTTTAGAATCTGTAAGCTCTTGTATGCCGCGGTAATTCTCTCTGGACCCGCATACGTTTCCAAAACTCATCTTACGTGCTTCTATTTTCTACTAGCTGCATTCCAAACACACCTTCCTTCTATCAACTCCTCCATTGCCATGATGTTCCTTCCTGCCTTAGAGACGCCACCCAAGCTGTTCACTCTGCCTAGGATGTGGTTTATGTTTTCAACAATAGTTAAGTCTCTGATACAGGAATAAAGAGCCTACCTACCAGCAGAGAACTTGGGTAAGAGTGGGACAGAGACAGAATGTGTTTGCATGTGTATACAGCTGTGTGTGCTTGTATTTGATTAATGTCCACCCCCCCCCCCCCCGGCCCATCTTAACTGTAATGTCTGTCAATCAAGGGCATACTTTCTTTACCTTATCCCATATCGGAATACTTAGTTCTGGTCTGACACACAAAAAAGAGACCAATACGTACTTACTGGAATAATTGAATGACCCATTGAGCGTTTAGGAAATAGGCTTCAAATGGAGAGACTCTCCTTTCATTCATGGGGCTTTATTGGGAGTGAGTGAGCTAACACTATGCATGTTTATCACATACTGTGGTTTGGAGAAATTGTAGGGCAAGGAAGATGCAGACTGATTTTTGAGGTTGGATGCTTGAATGAATAGTGTATCCTAAGGAGGCTGTGGGCACCCAGGAGAGTAGGTAGATTTAGTGAGACTTTTCCTGACTAATGTGCTCCCAAACCCATAAACCCATCCTCCTGACTATTGAAAGGGAGTATTGACCAGTATGCAAATGCCTTTAGGGTACTTTCCCAGTACTGTTACACAAAGATGGCAATATACCAGTAAATGACCCAAACATTATCTTATAAAAACAAAATTAAACTTCAGGCTTGCCTAGGGGATTTGCTTTAATGAAGTAAAACAATTGATTGAAATCCCTTATGAGAACTTCTAGCACAGTATCTGTACATCCTATGGGCTTAATATATATTAATCTTCTTCCCATTAGAGCAAAGTTAAGAAAATTATAGGGCTTCATTTGGCTTAATATCTTTAACTGGGCTGACTTCTTGATTTGTTATCTAGTGACTGTGAGTGTTCATTTCCTAGAATCACAGACCATTGAGCCGGAATGACTTTACAGATTCTCGGGTCCAACTGATTCATTTTAACAATGAGCAAAGAGAAGCCAGGGGAGGTTAAGTGACTTGGCAAAGGTCACACATGTGCTTCTTTGATTTAGAAGTAAGCATATGTAATCTGTTATGCTCCCTGTAGTGAAGGGAAGTGAGGAGAGACAGAAAAAGAATTGCCTGGAGACGAGAATCTTGGGAGTTACACCAGCAGATGTAGCACATGGTTACTAGAGTTCAAAGTCCTATTTCTCACAGTCGATTGGTTGGTCGGTCGTTTTCTATAGCAATGCTTAGTTGAGTTGTAGAGGGTTTTCTGAGGATTTAGTGAATATAGCCAACTATTCACACAAACCAGGTATTGCTAATCTGTCTCAAGAACACGGTTTAACAGTGGTTTCTTCCACTTAAGGAGCACCTGCTATGTTTGACCCTTTACACTAAGGACAGATAAGAAAACGGAGTCTCCAAGGTGATCGACACATTGCCAAAATTACAGAGCTAGGAAGTGGTACAGATGGTGCCTGAATCTGCACCACTTTTTTTTTCTGTCCCTTGTCTGCTGTTTCACATGAGGAAAGGATGGGAAATTCAACATTAAGATAGTCAGATGCGAAAACATTAATGCCATCATCTAAGATCTGTTAGCCTAAATCTTGAAATTCCTTTTGAACTGAATAGTTTTACCAGGTAAAGATACAGATGCCCTCGATCCACCTGGTGGGAGTCCATTGATCCAGAAAACACCTTCTTCCCCATCAAAACTGACCAGTTCAATTTGTGAGGGATAAAATTTAAAAAAGAGAGAGAAATAAATTCAACCCCACGTTTCTGTTTTCTTTGGTAAAGTAACCTTTATCTCATTCACTAAAACTCATTTACTTATTCTTTTATTCACTCACAAAACATAGTTTGAGAACTCACTTAGTAGCAGACACCACATGGAGAAATGAGGATACAAATAAATGTCTGTTCTTTTCATCAGAGTGTTCACATTCTCACTGAGGGAGGACCGACAGGTGCACAAAGAATTGTTTTGCAGTGGTTTCGGTACCTGACAGAAATCCACTTGCCACAGAGCCAGTGGGTTGTGTTTGGGGCTCAGGTAATTCTGTGTATAAGGACCTGCCAGAGGAGTTGAGGGAGGGGAACCTTCCCCTGCAGCACTGGGTAACTGAAACTTCTGCGGTGCCCTTGCCGATCCTGCTAATAAATCAGGCAGGATCACCGTGTGGCTCTCGTGGCTGTCCTTGAGGAAAGGTGTCATAGAGCTGCTCAGGGCTGAGTGTAATGGTTTATGACTTCAGCACCTGAAGTCCTATCACACAGCAAGTTCCCTGGAGATGGTGATCATACAGAACGAATATTGCTTAGCTGGTGATAATGTCATGCTGCCATGCTGAGTTACACGGGTTGCCTGATTCCTGCAGCTAAAAAACTCCTGGCTGATTAATCCCGATGCCATGTAAATAGAGTCAGTGTCAAGGAGATCGTAAATGAGAAAATGGATGCTCGGGTGGGGACATTAGTGAGGAATAGAGAGACACCACCACCCTGCTCATTCCTCAGTCAGCCCCTGACAACATCATTATCCGGGTGACAGGAGGCACGTCACTCAGCCAGATTCTGGAAGGCTTCCAGATCTTCCTCCCCTGCCCCCACCCCCAGCCCTGTTTTCAACAGTAAATATTTTACAAATCATGTTACCAGGCTTTCTCTTGCTTGCCATGCCTTCAGGGAGGAGTTAAAAGAACAGCCCAGAATAAGAGAACCTGATAGTCAGGCACCTTAATTGCCAAGCAGAGAAACTGGGGCATGAGTTATTCATATTGTTAAAGGATTCATTAGAGATTCCTTTAAGACATGCTCTCACATTTGACTTACAGAAACTTAATTGCACATATAAGCTAGATTTCCAGTTTGCTGACACTCAGCTCTTTAATTGGTTTCTACCCAGAGATGTACGGGTCCATCCACATCAATTGTCTTGTGTGTTGGCGACTTTGCTGCCAATGTCAAGGGTCCTGGGGTGGTGCCACATCACACAGCGCACTGCCTCTCACCACCACGCTTGAGCCTCTCTTTTTTCTGGGTCTTTCCTCTCCCTCCCTTCCCTGCCTCTTCCTTTCTCTGTGTCTCTCTTCCCATCTGGGGAAAAAAAAATATTTCAGGGATAGCCTCTGCTTCAAGCTTTAACCAGGGCACTGCCTGTAAACAAATCTGTTGCTCTTCCAAATAAATGCATCGCTGTATGAAAGAAATAACTATGGTATAAGAAATTTCATTAAATGGCATTTCTGTCCATCTTGTTAAACTTTCCATAAACATTTCAGTGTGTAAATGAAATTTATTTCCAACCTATTGGAAAGACTTTAGAGATTTGGAGTCATTTATTCTTTACCACGATGCTGGAGATTTCCTTTTATTGTGGGTGGTCACATCCCTGTGGCAGATGGCGGATTTTTTAGGTTGGTAACCACAAGGTCTTGGGTGGGGGAGGGGAGGGCTTTTAAGTTGTGTGAAGAGAGGCTGATGTAATTTTCAAGGCTGACTTTCAGCTGACCTTCAGCCATTCCAGGGCTTATCTCTTCATGCCAGGGTTATTTCAGCAATCCCTCCCATGGCCCTCCTACTTCTAGGATCTCCCCCTTGCTTCTTGCTGTTGTCAGATGCACCTTCCTGAAGGGCTGTCTTTATCCCATCAAAGACTCCCCTGGCTTCCTACTGCTTGTGGGATTAAGTTCCAGCTCTTCTGTCTGACATCTAGGGTACTCCAGAAATTAACCTTCCCCTGACTGAGTTGACCTTCCTGAAATGTGCCTTGGTTTTGACATTCCCCCTAGGAGTCCTCTCGAGACACAGAAATTAACTATTTTGTTATACTTTATAATCAGTTGGTTTTGTTTTGGGTCTTGTTTCCAGTAGATCTGATTTTCTTCATCTTCTTTATATGCAGATACACGGAGCATTATAAAATATAATACCGTCACACTTTTTTTTCACCCAACCCTCCCCGCCCCCCCCCCCCCCCCCCCCCCCCACACACATACTTCACAACCATTCATTTCATGGTGAGGCTTCCATTGTAATTGCAGTCATGTGCTTCAGTTGAGGGGCACAACCCTTGGGAACTCCCTGAGGTTTTAAGTCTTCCTACAAGTCTTAGCCACACATCTGGGGTATGCTTGAACCTTCAAGAACTATTTATACCCATGCTGGCATTTCTTGGGTTTGATCCCTTCTTTCAGACATACTTTACCATGGTGATAGTTCCAAATAAATCTAGAGATTTCAGTCAGGGTGTTATAAATTTTGGTGTGTTTTTGTTGTTGTTTGTTTGTTTGTTTTTTAGTTGTAACATTTCCAATCTGTTTTGCTTTTTTGGCAAACCATTTATAACACTATACCCCTCCTTACTTTTTTAGGTTCTGGTTTTGTGACCTCTTCGACAACACCTGGCAAAAGTCATTTGACATAAATTGTATTAGCAGTGACACACTGTGCTTTGCGTCAGGTCATTTTGTGGGCATTATTCAGCTAAACCACTCACCAGTACTGAGAAACCTACCCTTCAGCTCCAAGCAGGTTAGCTAGATCTCTGCAGATTCTTCCAAAGTAGAATATCCTTCTTCTTCCTTACCTATTCAGATGCTCCTAGAGTATTTAATGATATTCAGGAATTACTGTATTTTTAGATGTGGTAAATGTCTTAACAGTTTTAAATGTCTTACAGTTATTATTCTTGGTAAAAGACCATGCCTTTTTAAAGATGTACCCTATGAAACAATTACCGATGAAATAATAGTGCATATTGGGTTGCCTTTAAAATAATCCAAGAGGAGGGGTGCCTGGGTCGCTCAGTTGGTTAAGCGTCCGACTTCAGCTCGGGTCACGATCTCGCAGTCTGTGGGTTCGAGCCCCGCGTTGGGCTCTGGGCTGATGGCTCAGAGCCTGGAGCCTGCTTCCGATTCTGTGTCTCCCTCTCTCTCTGCCCCTCCTCCGTTCATTCTCTGTCTCTCTCTGTCTCAAAAATAAATAAACGTTAAAAAAAAAATAATCCAAGAGGAAGGTGAGACAAGTGGGCTGAGGTACACGTTAAACCGGACGGTCTATGGGTAACTATTGAACCTGGGTGGTGGTTACTTGGGTGCTTATTATACTCAAACGTCCTGAAACTAAATGCATTGACATAATTTCAAGATCTTGTTAAAATGCAGATACTGATGGGGTGTCTGGGTGGCTCAGATGGTTGAGTGTCTGACTGTTGGTTATCGGCTTAGGTCATGATCTCATGCCTTGTGGGTTTGAGCTCTGCTTTGGATTCTGTGCTGACAGTGCAGAGCCTGCTTGGGATTCTCTCCCTCTCTCTCTGACTCCCCCCTCCCCCCCCCCCGCCACACACACACACACACTCTCACTGTCTCTGTCCCTCACAAAATAAATAAATAAAACTTAAAAAAATTAAATATAAAAAGGTGCAGATTCCGATTAGAGAAATCTGCAGTTGGGCACAGAGTTCTGTATTTTTAATAAACCACCAGGTGAAACAGATGTGCTGATCCTCTGACCACACTTTTGAAAGCTTTGAGGAAGTATTACAATATGTTCTTCTCATTTGTAAATATTCAGAATTTTCCAAACAACAACAAACCTCTTCCAACCATCTTGGCCTAACTCAGGTTCCATGGCTTCCTTGAGGTTTTTTCTCCTCATATTAGAACAGATTGGTTTCTCCCTGTTTTGAGCTTTACTAGGCGTTCTAGTCTCTACTATGTATTGCTATATAATCATATGGTATTCCAAACTGTAAGTTTCAATTTATGTGTTACCGTTTTCCTGAGAGTGCAAAACTTCTCGTGTCCTGACCATGCTGTGTGTCTTTTGTACCCGTGTTCCCTCTAACACATGTTTCTGGAGTTAGATTTGCCTCATGGTGGGGGAAGGAAAAGTAGATATTGCCTCGACTTGGACGTGCTACAGTGAACGCAACCAATTTAAAACCCAGAAAGGTAGTTTGGGGATAGGGAGTGGCAGAAAAAGACGGAAAAGGTTTTAGTCTTAGTGAGAGGGTCTTTGATTACCTCCCTTTGTGGCAGGAAGGCCACCGTTTTTGGGAAACCTTTGTGTGTGGGCAAGATTGTGGTATTGCTATAGGAGACCTGGGCATTGCCCTGACATGGAGAAGGTGAGCTGCCTGGCTTGTGACCCGTGGTGGAGCCCAGTACATGGTGGCTAGAAATCTGCCATGCTCTAGACACAGTGGCTGACATCCATCATCTGGTACAACTCTCACAGTAACACTGCAGGTAGTTACTGCTACCTTCATTTTCCTGAGGGCATACTTCACTGTGAACTTGCATAAGCCACCTAACCTCTCTGAGACTGTGTCATATCAGGGTTCAAACCCAGAGCTCTGATTTTAGAGGCCAAGCCCTTCATTACTAGGCTCTCACTTTGATGAAAATTGTCTCACTTGTTGTCTGCTGAACTTGAGAGAGACTACTTGGCGTGTTTCTGCTCCTCTCTCCCCGCACCCTGAATCAAAATGTTGAGGGTGGGGCTTAGGCATCTGCATTTTTTTAAAATGTTTATTTTGAGAACAAGTGAGCAGGGGGAAGGGCAGAGAGAGAGAGAGAGAGAGAGAGAGAGAGAGAGAATGAATGAATCCCAAGCAGGCTCTGAGCACTGCTTCTGATGCAGGGCTCGATCCCACAAACCCATTAGATCAAGACTTGAGCTGAAATCAAGGGTCAGATGCTTAACCAACTAAGCCACCCAGGCACCCCTGGAATCTTCATTTTAACATCCTCAAGTTTTTGGCATCCTCAGGTCTGACCCACTGCTATGTTGTTCTTCTGACTGGCTGAATTGCCCACACATGTGTGCATATGCATGGACACAATCATCAGCTTTAATCTAGACTGGTATTCTGATAGCTTTAGACATGCTCTCTGGGTCTGTTTCCCCGTTTCTACTGTCTTTAATTGTTGTGACATTTAGTTGAAATTTTGTATACAAGTCATTGGGCACACAGTAGGCACTTAATAAATATCAGCATCATCTTCCCTTTTTACTTTTAATGGAGAAGAAAGCTTAGTTACCCAAGTGAAAGTTCCCTATCTTGTAAGTGGGTGTGTTGTTGTATCTATGCAGAGAGGGGTAAGGTAGATTTAGTTGGGAATTTAGTTCCCTGGGGTTGGGGTGGGTGGGAGTCTTTTTCCAAGAAAGTTTAAGGATTACTCTTTTGTTCAAAATTTCTTAAAATTGCTTTCTCTGAGTCAAGCACCCAATCAAAAGTATGAAATTTTGCATAGCTTCCAAAATCCATTAGAGAGGTTTGTCTCTAAATGTGTAGGGCACAGAAATATGACACATCGATTCAGTGCATTCGTGTTCTATGCTGTCCTAGGGCTTAGGTACAAAAATAAACCCTGGAACAGAATTTCCTTAAAGTGCCTTTGAGGAACATTGATTCTGTCCATGTTAATTGATGATGACGTTAGTCACAAAAAGTTGTAGGAATGTGAAGCCTAAACAGGTTTCCTCACTGAAGAACTGTTTTGTATCTTTAGTATGTGCTAAAATCTAGAGGAACAAAAGTTAAATGTCTCAAACATGTGGATATCAGACATTCCCCCTCTCCATCCTCCTTTCTCCCCACCCCAGCATTGCAGAGGACAGGTAATCAAGGCAACACATCCGGGCATCAGTTTTGAACAAAATCTTATAGGCCAAGTCATCTGGGGGTTATTCTAATTCCATACTGCAGTCCATTTACTACACATAAGTCTAACCAAAAGAGCTTTTTTTTTTAAAGCCCATTAGTGAAATTCTGAGATTAGAGGCTGCCCATTTAGTGAGCATAAAAGGTAAAGGCATTTGTCCTATTTATGCCTCCTTTTAGTCATTCTTGTCTGGGCAGAGTGACTTGGATAATTTGAGATAAAAGCCCTCATCCCAAATTGACTTCAACTCAGTGGTCATCACCATAGGGACATGGGGTGACTCTCCCTAGGAAGAGGGAGCAGAATGGCCTATGCTTATTGAATTTTGGGTCCGTATCCTCAATGACTGCATTACTTCTAAAAGCCTTCTCGGATTGTCTGTGGTTCACAGTGATTGCTCCTTCTCGGAACCCCAGAGCACTCGCTCGGTTTGTAGCTCTTGTTCTGGCATTTACTTTCACAGAGTCCTGTGTTGGAGCTGCCTCCCTAAGTAGACCATAAGTTCCAAGAGGGCAGAGTCACACCCCGGTGGACTTGGCATGGCACACTCCACGTGGTGCGCGGAGACAGATACCGGCTGTTGGGACAGAATGCACAGCCCCTCTGCACTTGCCTTTAGCATTCGAGAAATTCCAGTGACACCTTTTGATTGAATGGCACTTTCCCCACTTGGGCTGTTAGGGCTTTAAAAAGGATGACTTCTAGAAGGAGCCTGCAGAGACTGAAGCATGTGGCACAGGGAAAGGGATCGGCAGAGTGAATGAGCTCCCTGTGAGCAGACACTGACTGAACCCTAATTCACTCTGGAATGCTACAAACCAGTTGCCTTTTCTGATTTGGACCAGTTGAAAAACAATCTTTGTAATAATGTGTTTTGTGGTTCACAAATTCATATTCCTATAATAACCAGTTTAGCAATAAAAATGAATGGCGGAGACTGTGATAAGCCTGAGAATATATGGTCATTGAAGGAGGAACAGCCGTTTTTCACCTTGACTCAGTTGTTGCCATCAAGGATTTGAGCTACAGATTGCAAGATACTCAAATGTTAAAACAGCAACAACAACAATAATACTCTGCAACTGGTAGTTATAATGACAAATCTGATTTTTACAAAGTTTGTTTATTGAAGTATGGAGGTTCCTCAAAAATTTAAAAATAGGACCACCCTGAGACCCAGCAATTGCACTACTAAGTATTATCCAGAAGATATAGGTGTGCTGCTTCAAAGGGGCACATGTACCCCAATGTTTATAAGCCCAAATGTCCATTGACTGAAAATGAATAAAGAGGATGTGGTGAGTTTGTGTGTGTGTGTGTGTGTGTGTGTGTATATATGTGTGTGTGTCTGTGTGTATATGTATGTGTATGTATATACATGTGTGTATATATGTGTGTGTGTATGTGTGTGTGTGTGTGTGTATATATATATATATATATATATATATATATATATATATATATAATGGAATAATACTCGGTGATCTAAAAGAATGGAGTCTTCCCATTTGCAACAACGTGGATAAAACTAGAATGTATTCTGCTAAGCAAAATAAGTCAGAGACAAATAAATATATGATTTCACTCATATGTGGAATTGAAGGAACACAACAGATGAACATAGGGGAAGGGAAGGAAAAATAAGATAAAAACAGAGAGACAGACAAACCATAAGACTCTTAAGTACATGAGGGTTGCTAGCAGGGTGCTGGGTAGGGGGATGGGCTAAGTATGGGTATTAAGGAGGACACTTGTTGGGATGAGCACTGGGTGTTATATGTAAGCGATGAATCACTAAATTCTGAAAACATTATTACACTGTATGTTAACTAACTTGGCCTTCAATAAAAAAAGTTTAAAAAAGAAAACAATCACATTTGTTTATTGCAAGTTTATATTTATCATGTAGAGCTACCTTCTAAATCTACAATTTCCCCCACCAGTCTGCATCATATACTTATGCGATGCTTAAGAGTTTACGAAACGGTTGACTATTATTATGTCATTTAGTATCTACCACTACCCTGTCAGATGGGCAGGGATCCCCTTAACAGACACAAAAACCAGATTGGTAAAGTGAGTTGCCCAAAATTATACAGCAGATCAGTAACAGAGCTAGGGCTCAAACCTAGAACTCCCAGTACCTGGTTTGGTGTTCTTTCCACCAAAGTGCTTTGTCCGAAGGCTGTATTTTTTTTTTCAGTTTTGAAAAGATATTTTCTGATTAAAATATAACATATACAGATAAAAATGTACAAATCTCAAAATCACTGCTCAATGAATTATTACAAAGGGAATGTGTGTATACACCTGAACATTCCCAGCATGCAAGGAACCCAGGTCTGTCCCTACCATTTTCCTCAAAACTAACCACTCTCCTGACTTCGAATTCAGTACGTTGTTTTGGATTTTGCCTGTGCTTGTTCTTGTTGTAAATGGAATTAGCCACTTTGTATTATTCCATGTCTGGTTTCTTGGGGTCAGAATTGTGATTCTAAGATTTATTGTTGTTTGTTTCATGTAGCAGTGGTTTTCTCATTTCACTGATTATGATATTTATCGCATACTATTCTATTGCACTGTTAATTTATCAGTTTCACTGTTCATGGACATATGAATTGTTTCTAGTTTTTGTTTGCTACAAATAATGCTGAGATGAACATTCTGGCACCTGTCTTTTGGTATCAAAATAATTTTTGTTGGATATATCTAGTGGTGGAATTTCTGGGTTATAGAGTAAGCACTGCTTACTTAAAAAAAAATTAAATGTTTTCATTACTTAATTTTGAGAGAGAGACGGAGAGAGAGACACACACGGAGAGACAGAGTGCGAGAAGGGGAGGGGCAGAGAGAGAGGGAGACACAGAATCCGAAGCAGGCTCTGAGCTTTTAGCACAGAGCCAGACACAGGGCTCAAACTCACGAGCTGCAAGACCATGACCTGAGCTGAAGTGGGTCGCTCAGCAAGCTGAGCCACCCAGGTGCCCCTTGCACTGTTTACTTTTAATAAACACTGCCAAAGAGTTTTCCAGAGTAATTGAACTCATAATCATATCCCTACTGGTGATGTAGGAGAGTTCCAGGGGCTCCACTTTTCACCAACAGTACATATATTCATGTCTTTCTGATCTTAACTATTCTAGTGGATATGTTCAGCTGTATCATTAGCGCTTTTATTTGCATTTTACTAAGGAATCATGAAGTTAAGTATTTTTTTCATGATCTCTCCTCTTTTGTGAACTCCTTGTTTAGCCTCCCTCCCCCCCCCACTTTTTTTCTGTTAAGTAATCTTTCCTTTTGATTGAAGGATTCCTTATATGTTGTAGATACGAGTCCCTTACCAGCTATATATGTTGTAACTATCTTCTCCCACTTAACACCTTGCTTGCTTCTGTTAATGGTTTCTTTTGATGAGTAGAAGTTTCTCATTTTAAAATAGTCAGTTTACCATTCCTTACCTTTCTGGTTAGTGGTGTATGTGTCCTGTTTAAGAAATCTCTTGTCTACCCGAAGGTCAGACCGATATTCTCTTAGATGATCTTCTAGAAATTTTATTTTGTTGCCTTTCAAATTCAGATCTACAATCCACCAAGAATTGATTTCTGTGTCTGATACAAATTAAGGTTCAAGATTTATTTTTTTTCCATATGGATATATCCGGTTGACCCAGCATCATTTATTGAAAAGACCATCTTTTCCCCTCTTTTCTACATTGCACCATTGTTATAAATCACATTTCTATCAGTATGAGACAGTTTTCTTAATTATCTGTTCTTTTCTTTTGACTTATCCTTTCACACTGTTTAATTTTTGTATATCTACAGAAAATCCTAATATCTAGTAGTGTAAGTTCTCTAAATTTTCCTTGCTGTATTTATGGTATTCATGGATCCTTTTGGCCAATTGTGTTTCCATATTATTTTATAATCAACTCCTAATGTTCTATTTTGACTTGGGTATTTTCTAGCCCAAAGTGATTTATTTGAGACACTTACAAATTTTTCAGCTGCAATCAGAAATGATAGAAATGAAACTCTTAACTCATGCACGTGTTTTTCAGGAGACAATAGGAAAGACCCCATGCCAGGCACCTGTCCTCATTGTTTAAGATCATAGTTCATTCAAAGACCAGCAGGCCATGTATCATATGTTACTGTATTATTATAGTTATTATTTTAAAATTATTTCAAAGTTGACATATCATTGTCAAATACGACCTGTCAGTTCTCTATATTTTTATACCAGGAGAACTGTCCTTATTCCAGTCAGGAGTGCTTCTGCATCTGAACCTTTGCACTGGCTGTACCCTAGGCCTAGAATGCTTACCTCCAGATACCGGCATGCCCAACTCCCTTACCTTTTTCCAGTTCTTGCTTAAATACCACTTTCTCAATGAAACCGATTGTAGGTAAACTTAGGACTTTCACCCCACTTGCCCTATTATATTTGTGGGGTGTGTGTGTGTGTGTGTGTGTGTGTGTGTGTGTGATGACAGTAACATTTGTTATTTTCTGACATACCGTCTAACATATTTCTGGTTAAGGGTCATATGTATTGTGTGTCTTTCCACATCATCAGAGGTGTTGGCACTCTTCCTGAGGGGAAACTAGTACCCTGCACATAGTAGATACTCCACAAATACTTGTAGACTAAGTTGAATGAATAGAAGGTTTCTTTCTTAAGCTAACCCCTCTCTACATGTAGTGTAGACATGTATGGGACAGTCTAGCAAAAGGGTGTAGAAAGTCAGTTGGCATGCACGAGCATCTGAGGAGCCTTCTGGAAAGAACCCATCCTAATCATAAACATGGCACTGTAATCCAGCAATTTATCGCTGTAGTGTTTGCAGGGGAAGGATGATTCTGACCTCATTGGCTTCTTGTAAGAATTCACATCGGCATCCTACAGGGAGGGAAGAAGCAAGTTAGAAAGAAAATGAAACCTTTTTTTTCTTTTTTTTTTTTTTTTAATTTTTTTTTTCAACGTTTATTTATTTTTGGGACAGAGAGACAGAGCATGAACGGGGGAGGGACAGAGAGAGAGGGAGACACAGAATCGGAAACAGGCTCCAGGCTCTGAGCCATCAGCCCAGAGCCTGATGCGGGGTTCGAACTCACGGACCGCGAGATCGTGACCTGGCTGAAGTCGGCCGCTTAACCGACTGCGCCACCCAGGCGCCCCGAAACCTTTTTTTTCTACAGAAATGCTATAAAAAAGAAATTATCAAACGTGAATGTGCATTACAGTTATTTAGGTAGCTTGTTAAAACACAGACTCCTGGGCTCCAACCTTATTGTTGTGTGTCTGTTGTCATTGGCATAGGGGAAGATCATTTGTATTTCTAACAAGTTTCTGTCCTATGCAGGTGTCCTATGCTGGCCCAGGCCAGCACTTTGAGAACCAGTGTTACAAGGTATCAGAAAGCAAGTGAGCTGGATCCTTTGAATGTGACCCTAAGACAGAAAGAAGCAGTTTTGCATTCCCTAGTCTCTCAGTTTGCCACAGAAAAACTTTCTAAACTTGGAAACTTTGAAGCATTTTAACAGCTATGAAGTATCCACTGGAATCAACAATGGGCCCATAAGAGGGCCAGCGCTCTGCAGCACTAAGCAAAAGCCAGAAAAGGGTACACGGAAGTGGATGCCATGTGATGGAAATATTTCCTTTTTCCTTCACTTAACCCCCTTTTTTCTCCTTCCTTCCTTCCTTCCTTCCTTCCTTCCTTCCTTCCTTCCTTCCTTCCTTCCTTCCTTCTTTCCCTCCTTCCTTCCTTCCTTCCTTCCTTCCTTCCTTCCTTCCTTCCATGTACACATTTAAGCTGCCCCCAAGGATGATGGGAAATAACTAAGTGGGCCTTCTTTGTGGGAATCTAGAGATCCTGAATTACCAAGCGTTACAAGGGTTACACATTTTTGCAGACCTTTTAGCCCTGATAAGCTTGTTAGAAACAAAATCTTCAGCAATCTGGACTTACATGCTTGTAACGTGAGGAGGTCAGGCACGTTGGCAGGAGGAGGCCTAGAGGGAGCTGACAGTGTCATTGCAGACTCCATGTTTTATTTAATTCTGTCTTCCGGCCACTAGCCAAAGGGAGACTCCAAACTGAGGTGGTGCTGCATTCTGATAAATAATCCTAAAGAGCTCTTCAGGTTTCACCTGGGCTTAATTACAACATGTAAATATGCAGACAGCCCGTTATTGATGTTGGTGTGGGTGCCCGGTGCCCGTGCAGGAAGGGGAGACTAGCAGTGAAACATTGTACCGGTAAGGGCGTCTTATTAGCCCCTTCAAAGTCGGAGTGAGTCTCCTGCAGGTTCCTTGCGATTCACAGTTACCTCGGAACTAATTCCCTTCCTCTGCTTGGCAGGTTCCATCTCAGTGCCCCGTGGAGTTCCTGGCCAGTTCCACGCCATTTACTTGAACTTCTGTAGGGCTTCTTACTGAATTTCAACAAGGCCTGGGCTCTGGGTTAAATGCCACACAAGTTATGCAGTTTTTCCTATAAGTTTGATTCCTTGCCTCCAAACTTCCTCCAAACCTACTCAAGGTAGATGCATTGGCGTGTTGCCAAGGGAGCCCGCCATGTGCCGGGGGGCAGTACCTAGATCCTTTTTGTTCACTAGTTCAACATTAACTAGCTACCTACTGTGTATCAGTTACTCCACAAGCCCCTGAGATATGGGAGGGAATGCTCTTTTCCTGATCTTCAGGGGTCAAATAAAGGAACTAAATTGGACACCTTGACAGATAATGGCAGAGACATGAACAGAGACATGACTGTAGAAGAGGAGCAAGTATCTCAGCCAGAAGGGGCAGGTGCAGCCTTCTCAGTGGGGGTGGTAACTTGACGTGCATCCTTGCTATTTGATAGGAGTTAGTTAGGGAAGTAGGTAGAGAGAAGAGCATGGGGAGTGCATGTTACAAAATATTATAAATTAAAAAAACATAAACATGATGAGTAACCGAATAGATTTAGTGAAGTTTAACATTAAGACAGGGATGGAGGAGAAAGGATCATGGTGAGTTGGCAGTCATTCTCTTAATGGACATTCGGTTTTTGTGTATAAAACAGTAGTTGACTACATGGATTTTAGAAATGGATGGTTTAGATTCAAATTTTGATTTCTTCCACAATTAGCTGTGTGACTCTGGGCAGGTAACTTCATCTCTCTGTGCAGGTTGCTTAACCTCTTTGTGCCTGAGGGATCACAAGTAAAAGAGGGATAATGATACTGTCTTTCTCACAGAGTTACTGCGAAAGCAAGTTAATATATGGAAAGTGCTTAGCGGAGTCAGAGCTAAAGAAATATGGTGCTAGCTTTGTTATTATATATTATTATTAAATATTTAGTATGTTTAACATCATCATAATCTCCATTACTTCTCCCAACAATCCTATGAGCTGTTAGTGCCCCGGCTTGGATTTTTCTCCCCAAACTTGTACAACGTCAAGACTTTGGCTTTTAATCCTAATACTAGACTACAGTTCTACAAGCCGCCACTGGAATGCCACAAATGTTCAGCCAAAAAGTCGGCAGGGGAGTGGGGCAGATGAAACCAGATTGAACCTGAAGGTTGTTCCCTGAAGCTAGACTACAATGCGGAGTATGGAAGGCAGGTGCACAATCGAAGCCAAGCCAACAACCCCATTTCAGTTTTAGGCAACATTGCATAGGAATTCATGGAATCCAAACCCGCTCCGTAATAGCTCCCTCTCCCTGTTGCCTGGCCAGATTCGTGTGGTGTCTGTGTGGTCCTCTGCTTCTGATGTTAAATGTTGCCAAAAAAAGAGGATGAAATAGTAAACATATGTGGTGATTTTCCCCTCTTTCAGAAATGAGTATTGCCTAATCCCACTAGTTATTGTAAAGATAAATCAGTGTTTGAACAAATTCACCTTTTCAATCCAGTGCCTTCTAAGCTAAAAATACCCCAAGTGTGCTAAATTAACTGGTCCTCTGTGTCATGCACTGAAAGACACTGGGGAGAGAGAACCCCCTGTGCAGTGACTTTTGGTGTTCAGGGAAGTCAAAAATAACTAAGTGGGAGCTTTGTAGAAGACGGATGGAACATTCCGTTGTGTTCTCTGTTGTATTCCATTGTATGATCTGATAAATCTTTAAACACCTCCATGGACCAGGTTTCTAAGAGGTGGGGATTTTTCAAGATCTACACAGAGTTGGAATTCCGTGGGAGGCTGTGGCTGGCTGCTAGGTAAACCTTGTACCCATGAACATTGAATGAGAATCCACGTAGCATCTAAAGGAAGGATCATCAGGTGGCTGGCAGGGCAGAGGCAAGGATATGCATTTGCAGGAGAGAAGGAGCAGTGTCTGAGGCTTACATAGATTTCTATTAAGAAAACGAGAATGTTGGGGCGCCTGGGTGGCGCAGTCGGTTAAGCGTCCGACTTCAGCCAGGTCACGATCTCGCGGTCCGTGAGTTCGAGCCCCGCATCAGGCTCTGCGCTGACGGCTCGGAGCCTGGAGCCTGTTTCCGATTCTGTGTCTCCCTCTCTCTCTGCCCCTCCCCCGCTCATGCTCTGTCTCTCTCTGTCCCAAAAATAAATAAAAATGTTGAAAAAAAAATTTTTTTTTTAAATTTAAAAAAAAAAGAAAACGAGAATGTGTGTTTCTCTTGAATGGGGAAGGTCTCGTTTCTTGCCATCTGCTTGCTCTTGGTGAGTTTGATATATTTTCTCTCTCAGATTATCAATGAGTATGTTCTTCCTGCAGGAGGTGGCATTTGAATAAGGAGTGAAAAGTGGTTCTAGAATTAAGAATTGCGAGTTTTTCCCACTGTGGATGCTGATCTGAGAAAGGGAGAATGGAACTAATACCAATCCATAAAGGGGACTTGATTTTGTCCACGGCCAAGAAGGTGGAGAGGTGGACACAAGGAGCTTCTCTTCATGGGGGTGCCTGTCAGGATATCTTGGTGATGAGGACAGACTTGTTTTTTCTCTTCCTGTGCCCCTTTCCTCCGTCCAGGCCCAGCATGCAGGACTCGACTTTGTCATTCTGGACAAATCTTATAGCATGTCACAGAATAACAAGGCTCAGCCCCATATGGTTCAGTTGACTTACGCATTTTCTGATGGGGGTATGAGAAAAGTCATGGTGTATCTGTCTCTGGTGGGAACATCTGACTTGAAGGCTCTGATGTGAGAGAAGCTAAAACATTATCTGCAAGACATGTTCCATACAGCAGGAAAAAAAAAAAAGATTCAGGACAGTGCTGCCAATAGATGCTGTCATGGTCCACAGGGGCCACCAGAACTCTGAGCTCTGCCTTAGAGAAGAAAAGGGACATTTGAGTTATTCAGAGGTATTAGCCCTCCCTAACTGACCACAGCCCTGAGGTTAACCTCATTATTCCATCTTTTCCCACTAAACTTTCTTGAGCCAGGCTGATTTTCCAAGATTTGTGCTTGGTAGTAAGGGAAGAGCCTGATTGAAACTGATGCCAGGGTACTTGACATCCCCGAGCTGTGGATCAACACATCTGCAGGAGAGACGAGCTGAGTGATGAATGCTCACCAATGCAGGATGTGTAACCAAATGGCGTTTTCTTTTCAAGAGTCATTCAGAGAAAACGGGGGGAAAAATGCTCTGCCTTGTGAGCAGGTAACTAGGCCTCAGATCAGTGGAGCATGGCCAAGTATGGCTGGAGTTTTCTTTTATATTCTTTCCTGCAGAGCAGCTATTTGAAATGTTTCTGGCCCGGTGGATTTTCAGACTTATTTAGCTAGGAGCCCATTTTATAAAGGAAACTTTTTGTGAAATCTCCTTTGTCCTGTAAAAAAACTAAATAGTATTTCATTTAACTAACTTCTCAGTTCAGATTTACATGCACTTTTAAAATCTGTAACTTCAAACATGAAGGTTATTTAGATGAACAAAAATTTGAAAACAGATGTTATGGCTGACTATTACTACATTTAGAAATATGTTCAATGTTGGGGTTGAGCATCCAACTCTTGATTTGGGCTCCAGTAGTGATCTCAGGGTTGTGGGATCAAGTCCTGTGTCAGACTCCGCACTGAGCATGGAGCCTGCTTAAGATTCTCTTTCCCTCTGCCCCTCCACCCTGCTTGCACATGTGCATGTTCTCTCTCTCTCTCTCTTTCTCTGTGTGTCTCTCTCAAATCAACAAAAAACAAAACAAAACAAAAAAAAAACAACAAAAAAAAGAAAAGAAAAAAAAAAGAAAAGAAAAAATATATTTGATTCTGTGATTGTTCATGCTAGTGTGGTTTTTCTAGAAGTGGGAATATACGAGCTTATAAAAATCTTTGAACAACTCAAATCTCAATTTCAAGATATACTTCTGTTTCCCCTCTATCTTTTTTCTAGTCAAATTCACTGAATGCCTTGAATCACTACCATCATTTAATAATTATTTACATCTCCCAAGATAAAACCCCATTTTAAAGGTTAAGTAAAAAAAATGTTTCCTCAGAAGCTTAAAATCTTTATGCTTGTTGCAAAATACTGCTGTGTATGAGACTGTAACATTTTCAATCCTTTTTTTTTTAATTGTGCGCATTTTGTCAAGTTTCTCAGTGACTCAACAGTTCAAAACAGGAAATTTTATTTTGCTTTGCATGCTCACTACAAACTTTAAATTTCCATTTCATTCCCATCCCTTTGCCCATAGTTGTAAGCTCGGTAACATTACACCCTGCATTGCCAAATTGAGCATGTTCTGCTTACTAATAACTTCCACAAGATTCACAAGAATCTTGTTGGAACCATATTGTATGTTTGAGAGAAACAAGCAAAAATTAGTGATTTCTTGTCTACTTGAAATACTCATCCTTGTACCTTGCATTGATCAGAAGAGCTGAAGAACATCAGTGAAAAAATAAAAATTGAAACTCACTGCCCAAATAATTTTAAGACATCGGTGATTCAGTGAACAGTACACAGTGCATTATCTGCCACAGTGTGGATAGACGATGCATCTTAAAAGGTGGTGCTAGTCCATGCAAGATACAAAGACTACTTGAACATATTAAGGGAGTAACTTTTACAAGGGCCGTGGTATTTTACAGATTTTCCTACCGTTTCTCAGCATCTATACAGATGGAACTATGTTTTTGCTGTACTGGATTGTATGTTGCAAAAACAGATCCAGACCCTTAAGACTATCTGTTGTATAAACCTAGAATAATCAAATAGGATATCTTCCTGATATCTCCTTGCCTGCTCACAACTCACCTGAATATGCAAAACAGAGAGAGGTCTACAGGGACCATTATCATTTACAGCTGGACTCTGACAATCCCATATCCTGACCTTTGGGCAGATTTGTCCCATGTGTGGAATTCACTTTCTTTGCTCCATCTCTGCACTCCGTTCACAAATAATGTTTCTGACTGTGGATTTTGTTTTGTTTTGTTTTTTCACATGATCTATTCTTCAGGCTACCTACTGCATTGTCACAGTCAGGCTTTAATCCACTTCTTGTCTGTTGTGGACACACCTCCTTTTCAGGTGATGAAGCAATTTATATTGGACACGTTTTCATCAACATACTTGAATTTTCTTTGCATTCATGTCTTCAATAACATTTGCATGTGTAATGGTCTCTGAGAGAATCTAGGATGTAGATTTTTAGTTCATAGAAAAATGACCTTGTGGCTTGGCTGAAACACTGTTTTGCACAATTGCACTGCATAAATCCCATTGAGGTTTGGACATCTATCACCTTAAAAAGTGAAACCAATGACAAATGCTTATTGTACTGTCCTTTTATGAATGACTTTATGAAAAATATTGGGGACACTGCTGTTTTATGAACTGTTGAGATTGTCATTAGCACTAGTTGAAGAGTCATATGATGTTAGTATAAATTGCTATCACGTTTTGATCAATGAATGATCAATGTCATCATGTCAATTCTAATTAAAAAAATGAATTATCCAGGGGTGTATGGGTGGCTCAGTTGGTTAAGCATCTGACTCTTGATTTCAGCTCAGGTCATGATCTCACTGTTCATGAGATCAAGCCCTGTGTCTGGCTCTGTGCTGTCAGCATAGAGGGATTCTCTCTTTCCGGTTCTGTCTCCCTCTCCCCTGCTTGCTCTCTCTCTCTCTCTCTCTCTCTCTCTCTCTCTCTCAAAATAAATAAGAAATATACTTAAAAAATTATCCATAAATGTCATGACATGTTTCTAATATAATTAACCTGTGGTAAATAAATGCAATGCTGTTGAAATTTATACAACATACAAAAATTTTATAGTGGTTATCATGGGAAGACCTAAAACTTAAATAGGCACTGACATTTTTAAAAAATTTTTTTTTCAACGTTTATTTATTTTTGGGACAGAGAGAGACAGAGCATGAACGGGGGAGGGGCAGAGAGAGAGGGAGACACAGAATCGGAAACAGGCTCCAGGCTCTGAGCCATCAGCCCAGAGCCCGACGCGGGGCTCGAACTCATGGACCGCGAGATCATGACCTGGCTGAAGTCGGACGCTTAGCCGACTGCGCCACCCAGGCACCCCGGCACTGATATTTTATAAGAATATGTTGCACAGGTGACCTTTGAACAGCTTGGGTTTGGACTGCACAGGTCTACTTACGTGTGGAATTTTTACCGTACAGTATTGTCAATGTGTGCTTAATAACATTTTCCCCTTTAGCTTACTTTATTGTAAGAATACGGTATTTAATATAAATACAAGCATATGTGTTGATCAACTATTTATGTCATGGGTTAAGTTTCCCATCAGCAGTAGGCTATTAGTAGTTAAGTTTTGGGGGAATCAAAAGTGACACATGGATTTTTGACTGCATGAGGATCAGCATCCCTGACCCTACACTGTTCAAGGACCAACTATGTATTCACTTGCTAGTCCACACTTAGAAAACACCCATGACAAGGGGCTGGGCCTCGGATGGTACTCAACTGGATGTGGAACAGATGTGCTGATGTAGTTCATTCACTTTAGTATACTCCTGTGTAATGGGCCAACACAGGTTTGATTTTTAAAATCTTTTCTTTTTAAGTTATGTAGAATATTCTACTTAGCTGTTTCTGAGTAACAGACCGCTCTAAAATATTGTGACCTCCAACTCCAACATTACTTATCTTGGCTATGGATCTGCAGTTTGGGCATGGCTCGATGGTGGCATTACCATGCAGTGTCAACTGATGAGGCTAAATGAGGCTGGAGAATCCATCTTCAAGATGGCTCACGTACTGACTGGCAAGGTGGTGACGGCTGGTGCCTGGACACTCAGCTGGGGGCCTTCCTGCTTCATCAGGGCTTCTCTGTAGGGTTTCGTGGGCTTCCTCTTAGCATGCAGGCTGGGTTTCAAAAGACAGTGTTTGAAGAGACAGGAAACGGAAGCTGACAGTTTGTTAAGACGTAGTCTGGAAGAAGGCACACTATCATTTCTGCTGTATTTTTTTCTCTTCAGAGCTGTCAGAGACCTACACAGATACAGAGGGATGAGCCAAGGAACCTCCTTCTTGGGAGCAGTGTCAAAGAATCTGTGACCATCCCTGATCACCATACAGAAAGAGTTACCACATTGATAGTGGATGGATCTTTACAAGAAATTCCAAATAATTACCCAGGGATTACAGGAGAAGTTTTAGTGTGAGGTTATTAACACAGGAAAATGGCTTAACCTAGAAGAAAAATGAACAACTCTGATTGCCTCTGGAATGCTAGTGTTTGCTAGGGAATATATTTGAGCAAATGAGTTTTGTTTTTTTAATTATAATCAGTGAAAACACTGAAAATGTAGTTTTAAAAGGGATGAGAATAATAGAAGAATCTGGAATTCTGTGGAAAATCATTTGAAACATATTTTCATGGACTCTTCTTTCAAAATCTATTTTTTTGTCTTTTCTCCAAAGATATTCTTCTGAGTTCTATTTGTCACCCTCCTGGTTTCCAGTTTCTTTATTGTTTATAGAGTATGTCGCTGTGCTGTCTGTTCTTTTGGTGCTCTAATTTAATTTATATCCATTCATTCATTTAACAAGCACCTATTGAATACCTATTAGGTGCTAAGGACAGGGTGAGCTGGGATACAGAGACAAAAGGACATAAGTTAGACTTGTCTCTTTTCCGCTCCACTGGTCTATCACCAGGACCTAGAACAGGGTTTGTGAGGTAAGCTGTTGATAAGTGTTGAGTACGTGAATGAGAGTTCACAGTGTTCAGTGAACTGAAAACCTGATAGGAGATACAGAAGTAAGTAATTAAAACTCACTGTGACGTGCATTCTAATAGATATGCACTACAATCAGGACATGTAAAGGGGGGCCCCAGATCCAGCCTGAGATTACACACCCCAACCAAAAGAAATTACCACGCAATCAAGAATGGACGGTTGATAGAATTTTAGATCATAATAGTATATAAGCTGGACTATTTATTGATTCTAACTAATTCTAGGTCTTCATTCAGGTAATTGTCATCATGTATTAACAGAGAGGTTAAAAAGGGGACCTGTAGCTTCCATTATTTTTAATGTCACACGGTATCTTAGGATCATTGCCGATTTTGCCATTCATCTATATTTTCATGATCTCACCTCATTAAAATTTTTTTCTCTGATTACCACAGCAAAATAATCTTATTGTAGGAAATATGTAAGGTACAGAGAAGTACAAAAAGGGAAAAAATTACCTATAATTTCAGCAAGAAATAACTATGTTTACATATATATGTAGTCATATAGAAGAAAAGGAAGTACAGTTTGGGGATTATAAGGTTTTATGTGGTTTTTAAAATTCCTACATATTTTAGTAAAAATTCTATACTCAGCTTTTATTCATGAAATGCCTTTCAAAAAATAATAACTTCCTACATCTATATCATCACATTGTATAAAATTTCTGTAATTTAATAACCTCTATTTTCAAAGTCTGTTTGGTGTTCAGCTGTTTTTTTTCCTATTATAAATAATGCTGTGATGAACTTTTACATGTGTATCTTTGACCATATTTCAATTATTTTCTTAGGATTTTTTGCTATATCTGTGATTTTCTAGTGATAGCCATAAACATTCTAGGATTGTTTTTAGATAAATAGACACATTCTTTTCTTGAAGTTTGCATTATATTATCACTTTCTCTCTCTCTCTCTCTCTCTCTCTCTCTCTCTCTCTCTCTCTTTCTCTCTCTCTTTCCTTCCCCCCCGTCGCCCCCCCCCCCCGCCGTCTGTCTCTCCCTGCCACACATACACCAGCATACTTATGGGGATTTATCTATTTCATCCGTTACAAACACCTCATCTATAATGGAAGAGATATATTCCACATTTTTCCTACCCTGCCTGTAACCCAAAGTATGGGCTTTTAGAGGGGGAGTCTAAGAGGGACTTTCCAGAAGAGCAGACACTTGAACTGAATAGTGAAGAGTAATTAGAAATTAACTGAAAAAGGAAACTGGAGAATGATTGTAGCAGCCTGTTTAAAAATCCAAGCTTATATATGGGAAGTGATTACATACAAGAACAGTAGGATTCTTTGCTTTAAAAAGGAGTATGGCATGGATTTTAAATTTTTTTAAATTTAATTTTGGGGGGTGGTTTTAAGAATATCTCTATTAACTTTGTCCTTTCTATGAAATTTTCTATAAAATAGCCTTGATGGTATTGAAAGTGTCACCAGGTAAATCATTCAGTGACACTCTTTTATTTTTATGTGTTATGTAAATTCATGATGAGGTTTATTCATACAGTAAAACATACTGTGGGGATTATGGTAAATACTTGTGTATGTATTTATAATGGAAACTTATTGGTAAATTACACATTTAAAGTAGATTAAGGAATAGAAGGTATAATTGAATCACATTCCATCTTTTGTTGACAAATACAATTGTATGTACTAAAGTGTACAGTGTGATGATTTGCTATACATAATTATTGTAGAATGATTGCCAAGATCAAGATAATTAACACATCCATATTAATTCTGTGTGTGTGTGTGTGTGTGTGTGTGTGTGTGGCGAGAATGCTTAAGATCTACTTTGAGCAACTTTCCAGTATACAATACAGGGTGATTAACTGCAGTTATGTGGGTTGCCTTTTATGTTATTTTATTTCTATTTTAGAGAAAGGGCACATGAGCATGGGAGAGGGGCAGAGGGAGGGAGGGAGGGAGAGAGAGAGAGAGAGAGAAAGAGAGAGAGAGAGAGAGAATATCTCAAGCAGACTCCATGCTCAGCACAGAGCCCAACATGGGTCTCAATCCCACAACTCAATCCCGGACACCCCATGGGTTACCTTTTAATTGCGTTTCTGTAGTCATGTTTCCCTCCTTCCCTCCCCCTTCACCCTCTCCCTTCCTACCTTCCTCCCAAATTTTTAGGGCCATATTAATTATGTAAATGAGAGGCACCAGGGTCCTGAGCCAGAGGCAGGGTCTTCTCTACGACATGGTCTCCATCCTACACAGCTGGCCAGAAGCTCCATCCAGCATTGCACAGATATTGCAGATAATGTCTTTGACCTTGTGGAGTGTGGTACACTGTGATGGCACATTTTTGTAGTGGGAATTTTAGATATGGAAAAGTCACTGCAAAAGCATCAGATCTAATATTCTCCCTTGGATATTTATTTAAAGAATTAATAGTAGATTAAGGAAACAAATTTATCAATAGGTAGGTAGATTGATAGATAAATATGTTATTTATATTTCTACTTGCATATATGCTTCAGTTTTACATAGATATATATGTTCTTATATTGCTGCTCCATTGGAAGCGTGCAAGGGGTAGATAGTTTATTTATGCACATGGGTGCCTTTTGTAGGACAACTTTTTATAGTAATGGGTGAGCTGAGCAATACAACCCTACTCTGATTTCTGTCAAAATGCCAGTCTTCTAACTAAATCTCAGTTACAACTCCCACGCTGAGTGATGCATGTCAGCAAATAGTGGGACACAGGCATGTGGAGCCTTTACACTTGTGTTTGAGAGTAACACATGTTATTTCCTCCAAGATTTAAAATCAGATGTAATAAGTTATGAAGAGAAAATAGTGGAATCTAACTAGTTGAACTCTTGATAGGTACAGATGAGTTTCTCTGTACAAAATGCAGCCTGGAAATGCCAGACATAATTATCTTAGTTCATGTGTAGGCGACTCTAGCATGCATGTAAATCATGTGATATAGAGTGTTCAGGAGAGTTACACTGTGTTTTCTCAAATTCTCCCAGGTTTTTGCAGCTATAGAAATGAAGACTCATTAGCTACAGTGTCGGCTTGAGCGGGCGCTCTGTGAGCTGGATGGAGTTGCATACAGCGGGGCAGGGCACTCAGGGGGGGTAAAAGAGAGACTGTTTCTCAGGGCTTCCTAAATTAGTCTCAGGTAGGAGCTTCCCAGGGCCCTGGTCTGACAGGGTAATTAAAGGAGTCTGGGAAGGTTCACTTGCTTCATAATTATTTTTTAGCTCCAATATAGTTTTGACTTTACTAATTCAGAATTATTAAGAGAGATATTAGTTTGGCTTAATGAGAAGCATGAAAAATATAACATTTTAAATTGAAACACGGCTTTATTACTTGGGGCTATATTCCAAACCACAAACTAGTTGCTTAACACCTTTGTGGTGATGCTCCTGGGCCTGCTTTAATGATGAGATAAAGATGATTTTTAATTTGCTCAGGGCCATTCTTTTTCCTGATTTGGCATACAAATCCAGTAGTATTTTGCTGGGTTCATTTTCTATGCAACTCCTTTTTTTAAAATGTATATATTCTTGGGATTTTTTCCTCCCAAATCATAAAAGTGACACATCACCACTATAAGGAAAAGAAATGATCTGAAGATAAGCGTTAATAAATACCCTCTCTTTTAAGTCCAATCTGAAACATAACCACAAATAACAGTTTGGCATGAACTTTTTTAGACCCAAATTTAACTGTCTCAGCCAGGGCACACACTAGATGCTCAATTAATAGTTGCAAAGCTGACTTGAAACCAGTCCCAGCTTACTAACAGCCAAATTCTGTCTCTTATGGTGTCCCATTTCCTTTCATTCCTGTGTATCCCAACCCAAGCTTGACCCTCCACAGCTTTGCTTTTAGCTGGACTGCAGAAATGGCTTCTACCCAACAACTGGTCTGAAATGTGCCCTGTGTTGTATTTCCTTTGCCCAGAAGCCTCCCACCGCCCTCCCCAGTGCCTGTGGAAACAGTGGCATGCCACTTAGACACCTCCACACTTGGCCCCCATCTGTATAACCTCATTTCTCTTGCACTTTTCCCCTTACACATTTAAATTCCAGACAAGCTGGACTTCTGAAACTTCTTGTCTACACCTAGCTCCTTTCTGTATCTCTGCGTATGTTAATATCAGCCTCAGCCTAGGCTTCAGCATTAATTCAAGACACTGCTGTGTTCAAGATCGTGAGCTACTCACTCCAGAGCGACTTAACCTTGTAGAGGTAAGACATTGTTACTACTTTTAAATGTAATGTGAAAAATGTTGAGGTAATTAGGTAAGAAGCTCTAATCAAATAACCTCTCCCCATTTCCCATTGTTTTGTCCATGCAAATTACATCCCCTTTTCTCCTCTGACATCTTTCTTTCCTACCCTCCCCAAAAGTGGCATTGGCCATTCTGGATTTGTGTTCCCACCGGACATCATATTCTGCCTCAGATCACAGACTGTCCCCAGTTTTTCAACTCAGTGATGCGTGTAAGCTGTACACGTTCAGTAGAACCCCTATTTGGAATTTAGATCTGCCCCAGGGACAGCCATGCATAGTAGGATCCTTGCTGCTGATGTTGTATTCTGAGCACATTTAAGGTAGGCAAGGCTAAGCTATGACATTTGGTAAGTTATGTGTCTTAAATTCATTGTAGACTTAGGATGTTTCAATTTACAATGGATTCATTGACACAAAATCCCACCATAAGTTGAGGAAGATCTGTGTAATTACTTGTGTCCTTATCTTATCCACCCCCCCCCCCAACTAGATTATAACACCTCCTGAGGACAGGGACTGTCATTCATGGTGACCCATGCTATGGGTCCCCTGAAGCAAGCACATTACTGAGAATAATGTCTTAAAACTATGAGTATTGTTTATTAATTTGTATATATTTACTCAACATTACCTGTATAATCTAATTTATTTTTTTTGATTTATGTTTATTTATTTTTGAGAGAGAGAGAGAGAGAGAGAGAGCATGTGAGTGAGGGAGGGGCAGAGAGAGAGGGAGACACAGAATCAAAGCAGACTCCAAGTTCTGGGCTATCAGCACAGAGCCCAACATGGGGCTCAAACTCAGGAACCACGAGATCATGACCTGAGCTGAAGTGAGACGCCCAACCAACTGAGCCACCCAGGCACCCCAGTGTATAATCTAATTTAAACACTCACATTGGATAAGCTAGGTATTTGCTTTAAGCTTACTGAAGTTCAAGTTTTCAGGTAAAATTGACTCCTACAGTTAATGACCTGTCCGAGGTTTTTGCTAGTTCAGGAAGAAAGTAGGAATACGTATGTTCTCAGCACCACTTAGGCATCTACTTCCTGTGGATTTGGAAATACAAATCTTTCTCTGGCCTTCTCAGTAACAGCCTTTAAAAAAACAAACAACCAAAAAAAAAAACCCACTGATTTCAAATCCTTGTGAGTTTTGTGGACTTAACTGAAGATTTGGCAGGGAGAGCAGAGAAAGGAGGGACCCAGGAGCACAGGTTTCCCTCATGACTTGGGTTTGATTTCTCTCTTCCTTCTCCTCCACACATCTCCCCTCCTTACCTACCCTGTTATAGAGTGTTCCTGGAAATTCCAAATGTCCCACCAGCCATCATCTGCTGAGATCTTTTTAAACCAAAACAAATAGAACAAAACAAAACAGAAAACAAAACAAAAAAACCCAGGATCCAAATCTGAGAGGAATTCTGGTGTCAATGGTTAAGATAATACAATTTCCCCTATTGTTACACTTGAGAAATCCCATTTTCATCATGCATAAGTAAAATGTAAGCTCAGCCTTTGCCTAAATTTGTAAGGCCTGAATTAAGGAGGTGTATTCTCCAGGCTACTGCCTGATCTGGAAATAAGAATGGCTCAGAAGTCCCTGAAGTTAAGTTATTGTTTGAAAGAGCCGAGCTTCTGCTGGTGCAAATGGAAACAGTTTGTCTTAGAAGTCAAGTCTAGGTGATTTCTCTTCTGACAAAGTGCAGAGATGGGAGAATAAATATGTACCCTGAACTCTGGAATCCTGTTTCTGCTGCGTAATTTAAGGCCAGGGACGAAGCACATTTTCTTAAATGAAACAAATGGTGCTATAAATGGTAATAGAAACAATGCATCTTCCCTGTGTGATGTGGCTCTGATGAGCTGCTGTTAATGAAACAGGACGCGGCAGACGCAAAATGATCAGAGTAGAGGACCAGAGATGGGATTCCATGTGAAATATAGACCCTCGTGCCTGGAGATCTGATGTTAGGGAAGAAAAAAAGATGTCTGTCTGTTCATGTATGTGTGTGTATCAGTGTGTGTTTGGTAGTGGTGGTGGTGGTGGTGGTGTGTGTGTGTGTGTGTGTGTGTGTGTGTGTGCATGCGCGCGTGCATGGGATGTGTGTGTATATAAGTACATATTTAGTGGTCTGAAGATGCTGGGCCGTCCTTGTTTCTGTTAAAACTGGAGAATGTGAATCTAAAGCCGTCATTGGACGCAGGCTCTTGGGAAAGCATTCAAGGATCTGCTTCATTTGAGGCACTTTAGAAATTTTGTTACTAGTTATTTCTGAAGATTTCGCTTGGAGTCATTCCTTGCGGACATCAGATCCCTAGAATTTTTCAGCATTGAAGTTGGATAGTCAGTGACAAATGCAAGAACTGAAAAACAGTACAAGGCACTGCTTTTAATTGCCTGTTTATTGTCTTTACCGTCCAAGTCTCCTCTAGAGACTGTTAGCTTTACTAACCACGGAGATGAATTTTTGCAGAGTCCAAAACTTTAGGAGCTCCATGCATCAGAGAGGTTATTTCCAAAAGAGAGGAAATCGCTCCTTGTTTAAAATGAGGTAATGGTATGTGTGTAGAGGGAGGGGGGAGGGGGAGTGGAAACATTTAGTGCTAATGAATAATTCACTTTGATTTACTGGAGAAATGAAGGAAGATGGCTCTCTGCCCTTCTCTTAATGTAAAAAAGATAATGGCCGTTTCACTGTAACATTGTATCTGAAAGTATCTAATACAGCTTATTTTTATTCCAGGTCAAGTTATCAGCCTTTAAAAGTAGTTTAAGACTGGCTGTCGTATTAAAGTGCACTTTTAGAAATAAAAGGAGTCTGAGATGAAATTGTGCTTGAATGCTCCTTCCCTCACCTACCCAGGTGTCCTTGCAAAGACAAAATGTGTGTCTTTTTAAAAAAATTTTTTTTAATGTTTATTTATTTTTGAGAGACAGAGCGTAAGCCTGGGAGGGGAAGAGAGAGAGGGAGACACAGAGTCAGAAGCAGGCTCCAGGCTCGAGCCCGATGCAGGGCTTGAACCCACGAACTGTGAGATCATGACCTGAGCTGAAGTCGGACACTTAACCGACTGAGCCACCCAGGTGCCCCCAAAATGTGTGTCTTAACTGAACATTAAAGACATGAACAAAGCCAGAGGTTGGGAATCCTGATGACAGGAAAGGCCAACGTGAATGACCTCCCCCCCACCAGTAGTTCACGTAACCAGGCCAGCCCCCTGTGAAGCTAACGCTGTGGGCGCATGGGTTTTCAGAACCTGAGTTATTTCTTGTACCTGTTACTCTGCACCACAAGTTCTAGGCCCCTCAGCTGAGGCACAGTTTAATAAAAGACTGACAGTCATGTGAAGGCAGTGGATATGCACATGCATGAGTGTGTGCTTATGAACTTGTGGGGCTTGACATGATCAGTACAAGGAGGTTTTGTACATTAGGCTTCTGTTCTTGCCTATGTTTGCAAGGCTGCTCATAGGTTGCATTCGGTGGAAGTCTTCTAAATTAAAAGCAGACACTATAAGTATCTGCTGAAGCTCTAAAAAGTGACCAGAATAAATGGTCTCCAACGCAGAGTCCTCTCTCTCTTTCTCCAATTACGCAGCTGTGAATAAGGGGACCGGGGAGCTGAGAAGGGGTGCTGTTCAATGTGGGGAGATGCATAGTTCACCAAATGGAAGCAAAGTTTCAAATATGTTTATGTTTTTTTTTCTTTTCTTTCTTCCTTCCTTCCTTTTCTTTCTTTCTTTCTTTCTTTCTTTCTTTCTTTCTTTCTTTCTTTCTTTCTTTCTTTCTTTTCTTTCCCTTTCTTTCTTTCTTTCTTTCTTTCTTTCTTTCTTTCTTTCTTTCTTTCTTTCTTCAAAAATGGCCAAATCATATTCTCAAACTTTTATGTAGACATTTAGGGAAAACCTTCAGTAGAGTAGCACACATTTCTCTGACATTTGATGCCTTTTGGGAGGTTTCCTGAATATGGGAAATCTGTGTTGGTTATAATTGGATGACTTGGAACGTGTCCCTGTTTGCATGAGAGTAAAGTGCTTGGACATGGGATGAACTGGGGTAGGTGTTTTGCTGGGGGCTGGGCTGGAGGGTTGCTCTGTGGCAGCATATCTATGAGAGTATACTCCAGCTATAGTCAAAGAGCAAAGCACCGAGTCAGATTCAGAGATCTTTTGCCAGGAGAGAAGTTCTAAGAACACAGCAAAGCTGGAAGCCTAGGGAAATGAGTCAGACACTCAGAAGCAGGGACCATCAGGAATAAGGCTGGGAAACACAGCAAGTGCTCAGGATGAAGGCAGAACAAGGTGAACGCTGAGTTCGCCAATCATTTGTGACATACCTGTGGGTGCTGGTCACTGGGCTGAGGATGAGGGTAAATCATGCATAGCTCTTGCCCAGTTAAAATTGCTGTGGAAAGTGTCAGAGAGTTATCTGCTGTGGTACCGGCTCTGTGGTCATAACGCTACATCCAACACCCTAAAGGCCCCAGGCTCTTCTGGTGCGGCTTTATAAAGAAAAACGGGATGCGAAAAGGGTTTTATGCATTCCTCCTACTCTTTCCTTCTCCCTAAATGAGAAGAAAATCCAAGAAAAAAATAGTAATGGAAATGGAGTCCCATATGCTTCATTTGTGATTTTAAACATACTTCTTTTCATTTTTAGAAAACATCATAGATATTCCTTTATTGCTGTCATGTAGGCACTGGGCAAGTTTCCCTGAGTGTTACAGACATTGAGTTTAAGTTTCTTACAAATTGGGCTTTACCATTTCCCCAGACTATTGACACCAATCACTTTATGTAGGTGACATGCTCTGGTCAAGTCATCGAGAATGATCATTGCCTGTCTGCTATTGTATCATTGGGATGCCTCATTTGCAAATAGGAAAATTGTAGCTCTGAAAACAATATGCTTATGATTTCTTGATACAAAGAAAAGGCAGGTGGTGGTTGGGGTAATGCCTGAGAGAAGTTATCCATGTGACTTCTGTATGTGATTCACACTGATTTCTGAGGATCCTTGGTTTCCAACTGTAGCTCAAATAATTCAATTTTTAAATTTTTAAATGTTTATTTTTGAGAGAGAGGGAGAGAGAGAGAGAGAGAGAGAGAGAGAGAGAGAGAGAGAGAAAGAGAGAACATGAGGGGGAGGGCAGAGAGAGAGAGGGAGACACAGAATCTGAAGCAGGCCCCAGGCTCTGAGCTGTCAGCACAGAACCGGGTGCAGGGCTCGAACTCATGAACCATTAGATTATGACCTGAGCCGAAGTCAGACACTCAACTGACTGAACCACCTAGGTGCCCCACAAATAATTCACTTTTTTTGTGAAAAATTTGTTCCTCAGTTGGAAAACTTTACGTTGTCTATAGCACACCCTTCTGGTAGTTAATCTGATTCTGATTTTATGAAAGCCATTCCATAGTTTTTCAAATTGAAGACAAACGATGTAGCCACACTAAAAATCATTTTTGTCTACAGGCAGGCAACTTCTGACCTGACCTGGGGAGGTCCATTGATACCCCCAGCCCACCCGGGAGGGAGTTCTGCCTGCATTTGCACATTCGTTTCAACATTCTTGTAATCTCTGTAAATTGATGCTTTTTTGGACTTCGCTTTGGTTACAACATCTGGCAGGTTCCTTCATTATGAGTAAAAGAAATGTTGAATGCATGTTCTTTTTGTATCTGTATGAGAATCATGATTTTTCCGATTATGGAAAATTATTTTTAAAGTATTGTGTTGCCATAGTTGCTGTTGTTGCGACCAGTACAGCTCGAAGTTCTGTATCTACCATGACGGATGTGTTGGGGACAAGGTCAGTGTACAACTTCCCATGTAGCCCCCCGTTCAGAAGAAAAGAGCCATGCAATGCTCTAGAAAAGCAACGCTTGCGGTAACTTTTGTTAGCATACCTCACCTGGTAAAGCAAAGGCTACATATCGTACCTGCACAGCCTTTTTACTCCCTACTCCTTCTCAACTTATAGGGTAAACTGATGTTAGCTCCATCTGTTTCAATCCTTGCCAGAATGTAACAGAAAAAATACAACTTGTTGAATGGATCCCATTAGTTTCTCTGCACACTGCCCCCCCCCCAACTGACGTATAACTCCAGGATTCACTACCAGTTCAAATTCTTAATTCGTTCCTAAGGCTGCTCTTCTGTTCTCACTTTTTAACCCCTAATATCCACCCTTCCCACGTGAATTTGAGCCCTTCTTTCAGGAATTACTAATAGCCATTCTACTGACAAGGTTTCCATTTGATTTTCATAAGATGGACTGGTCGGTTTACTTCACTTTCTGGGCTCAGAGAGTGGAGAGGAGACAACACATTTCGGCGCCTGCCTCTAGGGTGTCTGTCAACTGCCAGCCCGATTGCTATCGATGAGTTATTGCCTCTTAATCTTACCCTTCTCCTCAAAAATATTCGGCACCATTTCAGAATGCTATATCCTGAGTTGTTAAACCTTCACTAGTAATTTCACATTCAAATAATGCTAAATAGCACGTTTGCCTGCAAAATTGAAATGGAATCTGAACTATTACTGTTACTTCAGGGCAAAAACAGCTCAGTGGCATAGACTTCTGTCCAAAGTAGTTTTAATCAGTGGCTAAAAATAAAATCAAAATCACCATTTACATTGATAGCGTTTTCAATACAAAAAATGGTTTTGGAATCTTTTCCCAAAGTATCTATTGGCTTAAATAGGGTCAATTGCTATAACTGTGTCTCTGTAATTTTTATTTGCTATTTATATGATACAATCCTATTTTTTTATTCCCTGATTACTTAGAATGGAATTATATACTGAGTAGTAGCATACTGGCAGGCAAATGGATACCTGATTATATTATTTTTCTCCAAGCCCTCTTTTTTAAGGCGTTCAGCCTATTTCCTAAGGATTGTTGTCATGCTGTGGTCATTTTGCATAAAGAGCTAACCTCAAAAAAATCAATTCTGTAGCTAGAAGAATTTCAATATCATGCAGGTTCCCTGAAACTCGTTGGGACTAATTTTAATTAGAGTTTTAATAGACCTATATTAATAGCAAAATAGGTTTATTTTTCTTATCAGAATCATGAATTAATATGCTCGTCTCTAATTTCCCCTATTATATAACTTATTTCCGTTATTCCTATAACATCCTTGGATGAATAAAATTTACTTGGTTGGTTATTGGCTTCCAAAAGAGCATTTTTTTCCCCTTCATTTAAAGCACATTCAAAGTGCTGATAGTTTCAAATGTGAACAGTGAGGCATGATACAATTCCAGACGGGCAGTCCTTTTTGTTACAGAATGAACAACAACAAAAAATTATCTAGTTTTTAGCTTGAGGAAATTATTTGTTTAAAAAGATAAATCTTGAGGGTGCCTGGGTGGCTCAGTCGGTTAAGCATCCAACTTCGGCTCAGGTCATGATCTCACGATTTGTGAGTTCGAGCCCTGCGTCGGGCTCTGTGCTGACAGCTCAGAGCCTGTAGCCTGCTTCGGATTCTGTGTCTCCCTCTGTGTCTGCCCCTCCCTTGCTCATGCTGTGTCTCTCTCTCCTTCAAAAATAAACAAACATTAAAAAGATAAATTTTGTACACTCCTCTAGAAATCAAACATTCTCATTCAGTCTTTAGCCTGTATCACTGCCCTATGGCATTGACAGCTAGATCTTTTATTTCCTTGGGCCTCAATTTTCTCCTCTGTGAAATCGGCATGACCAATAGTCAGAAGGATGCCTTGAGGGTTATATTAATTAAAAATGCATGGGGGCGCCTGGGTGGCTCAGCCAATTAAGTGTCAAGCTCTTGGTTTTGGCTGGGGTCATGATGTCACATTTTCATGAATTTGAGCCCCACATTGGGCTCTACAATAGCAATACAGAACGTGCTTGGGATTCTCTCTTTCCCTCTCTGTGCCCCTTCCACACTTGTGCTGTCTCTTTCTCTCTCAGAATAAATAAACAAACTTAAAAAAAAATGCCAGTGGAACTTCATGTGAAGTTGGTGTCATAAACCGCAGGAAGTGAGCAGTCTGCTGTCAGCGTCCACACACGGGAAGAGTTTCTGGCCCCACATGGGGAACTGAAGAAGTGCTTAGAACCTTGGCCTCAGGAGTAGTATCTTGACCTAATGTGAAAGCGCTGTGAGAAATAAGTGGAATCTTAGAGTTGGACAACAAAGCCTCATAGAAGAGTCTGGGAAACATATTAGAAACCACTTTATGGTTTTCTCATCTTGGAAAAACTGTGGTAAATGTATGATACTTTTCACTTGATTATAATCTGTTGTTAGTAGGTTCAAAATTGGCCTCTATTTTCCTGGTTTGAGCCTACACAGAAGACCACTCCAGCTCCTCGGTATCATGGAGGAAAGGGAATCTGAGCCCCAGGAATGTTGGGGAAGCCTTTCCAGGAGCCGGGGATTCATTTGTCCATGCCTGTGCTTTCAAGCCCCTGCAGACTGTAGTTCTTGAGAGATGTACCAAGAAGCACATTAGAGACAAGCATCAGCAGCCTATCTGTTGTGATCCTGGGTTGCCTGCTCAGTCTTCGCCTTTTTATTCCCTGTTCCTTTCTTCACTCTAAGTTATTGAGACAGTATTCACACTGAGCCACCTTATAACAGATGATATTTAATTGCATAAAATATTTCCTCTCTTTCAGATCTGTCACTGGTAGAAGTGGGGATAAAAAGACCCAAAAGACTAATTTACTTTTACCATCAGAATAAGATTCTAAATGTAGAAACTAATGAGACGTTTGCATACTTTTAAAATGAAGTTACAAACGGAAAATGCAAAAATGACTTTATACAACCCCCGTTTCATGCTTTGTCTCTTCTCTTCTGTCCCTCGCTCTTGCTTTTTTCTCTTCTTCTTCTGTTCTCGTTCTCTCTGTGTATCCTTTCCCCTTTCCCCTTCCCCCTTCTGGTAGTTTCTGTAGCCTGCCTGGGATTTAAGATCCAGCGCTGCTCCTGAGGTAATGGTTTTTTAATCAAAGACAGATAATTATTAGTGATGTTCAAGGCTGAAAATCACGGATTCACCTTCCCTTGATTCTGTTGACTGTATTCCAAAAGGCATAACTACTTTTGTCGGTACAGCTGGCAGGCATACGTTGAGGACTCACACAGAGATCTGTTCAGAGAAAATCAATTTTCAAGTTAGAATTGCCCACTACAATTAAGATCTGTGCACTTTCCAACATTTCAGCCCGAGCTCGCCTGTTAAATCCAGCTAACCGTGCTCTCATTGTTTCGGGTTCTGATTTCATCTACTTGAGGAATGGAAAGGACGGAATGAGGGTGCCATCCCCCCGTCCAGCTTGTCAAACACATCTCTGTGGGGAGAATTATTGAGCCATTTGAGTTCTGTAACCAGGAAACGAGAAAGCTGAAATAACACTCTTGCTTCTAGAACACATGCTGAGTAGGCATTGGCTTAGGTGGAGAGCTCGCTTGTATCCCAAGGGCCTTACATGTCAAATAGAAAACGTAAGTCAAGGGCAATGGAACATAAAGTTGTGTGCTGTACCTGGTATTTGACAAATGGCTAAACATAAGTCAGATTAGTTAGGCTCACGGAGTACTGAGTGGGTGAAAAAGTGACAGCTTTCTTTCAAACATGATTTAGAATAACTGACCTCCAGTACTCAGTGGCTACGGATGAGACTCCCTTTAAGCAAACTTATTGTGTCAACAATTATAACCATGGAAAGCACAAGTTAAAAGGTCATTAACTCATTTTGCAGAAGGGTAATTTGCCCCAATTAAAAGAGGTGTCCATAAATCTCTTTAAATTATACACTCTTTTGGTAGAATTGCAATCATTTTTGCATTTTTAATACATTAGTTTTGTCTATTCTTTTTTTTTTTTTTTTAGGAATCAATTTACTCACACTCTTAAGCGTAGACCCATTGCGTTAACTTTATGTGTACATGCAGAAAGAATAGGATATAGTAGGAATGGAAAGTGGCAAATAAAGGTGTGGGTTGTCTCCAATCTCCTTAAGTCCGCTTATTCTTTTTTTTTTTTTTAGTTTATCATTTTGAGAGATATGTACACACACACGCACTCATTAGTGGAGGAGGGGCAGAGAGAGGAGAGAGAGTTCCACGCAGGCTCTGCTCTGCCAGCACAGAACCTATTGTGGAGCTTGAACCTGTGAGGCTGTGAGATCATGACCTGAGCCAAAATCAAGCGTCAGACCCTTAACCAACTGAGCCACCCAGTGCCCCAATCCTGTCATTTCTTTTAAATGTTTATTTATTTTTGGGAGAGAAAGAGACACAGTGTGAGCAGAGGGAGAGCAAGGAGAGAGGGACACACAGAATCCAAAGCAGGCTCCACGCTCCAAGCTGTCAGCACAGAGCCCCTATGCGCGGCTTGAACCCACAGACTGCGAGATCATGACCTGAGCCATAGCCAGACACTTAACCGATTGAGCTACCCAGGCGCCCCACTGTTGTTCTTAATTCTCAACGATTTTGGTCTCCATTTGCCCTTGCAATTTGTGCTACCATTCACTATGACGTTGGTAGCAGCATTCACTCTGAAGAAAGAACAATTTGAAACATGTTGTAGACTCCCAAAGCTGTGAGAGGGATTTCAGGTTTCACAGGAGGGTGAACGAACCTTTGCTACAATCAGGTCTGGACTGGATAAGACATGTTGGGTTCGAAGGGACCTAAGGAGACTCTCTCCCCCTAACTGCTGGCTTCTGAGCAGACGATCCTAAAAAGGAAGCTGTGTGCTATTTCAGAGACGTCTTCGTTGCAAGAGAATTTTTTACAAGGTGAACCTTTTTTGTACATGTTCAATAAATGACCCTTAAGATTAAGAGCAACTTAGATGAAGCTGAATTTAGGAAGTGTGTGCACGTAGAGAAGTTCTGACTTAGAATGGGTATCAACGGAGGCATGCTCAGTACTGCCTGTTCAACTTGAGAGTCCCTGCAATTAAGAGAGGGTAGTGATGGTGGATAATAGGGAGGGGCTCTGCTAGGGAACTGCATTCCGGGTGAACTTTAAAACATCAGCAATGTCCTGCTGATGGGAGACAAGGCACAGATGAGGCTTGAAGATGGGTAGTGGAGAAAGGAAGTAAGAGAGAGCTAACTTTCCATACATCAAGGTTATTGCTTACTATTAGTGAACTTGACAGAATGAGGGTGGTGCCGAGGGAGACAGACAGCCTGAAGGGGAGTTTTAGGGAAGGCGCTTGCAATATTCTAACATCATTTAAATTAGAGGCAAAAAAGCCCCTCCTAGGGACATCTGGTCCTTGTCTTATCAGTACAAGATTGTGTTTTATAGAATAGTCTCTTCCACTTTGCTCAGTATACTATAGTTTCACATGATGGGACTTCTGGCTGTTTCCCCTGGGAGGTTATTACAAAGTCTGAAGATATTTCTGTGTTACAATTGTGTTAAAAAGGCACATTTTAAGACCTGATTTTATTTATTGTAGAGCATTGCAAGCATTTATACTGCTACATGTGTGTTAAATATTAATGCATTTTTCCTACTCTACTGATACCTAAGCATCATGCGAATGTATAATTCTGGAAAAGCATTCAAGAGCTTCCTAGGGGCTGCCCTACTTTACACTTAAAAGACTGCCCTCTTGCAGAAGATCCATTAAAAAAAATTAAAATGGTTACCCACTTTGTAACCCAGTGGCTCCCTAGAAATGAGTTTCTCCCCAAAAGTGGACAGATTTCTTGGATACACAGAAGTTGAGATGAGGGGCTGGCATAATTATCAGCCCTCGAGCTGTATGTGGGGACTAAGTGGCCTTCCCTTAGTCAGCTGTAAGCAGAGGTAATATATTTTTCATCTCTCACTCTTCTTGTCAGCTGAGATACGGACACTGCCTTTCCCTGGTACCTCTCTGAACAAAGAATGATTTTAAACCCACCACTATTTTAGATCTTGGGAGTAGCCAGATCGATCCCTTTGCCCCATGCGAACGTGGGTATGGTGTGACTCAAATTTTATAGAATAAAGTTGACATGTGAGACAGAGGTCCACTTCTGCTTTTCCCATTGCTTCTTTTGATGACTTAATTTGACACGTTACAGCAAATTCACTGAGCATGGAAAGAAATGGCAGATGGATAGCTTCCCATAGTCCTCTGTAATAGGGTGAGAAGAAAGGAGGATGACTCTGATGAAATGGCCTTTCTCTAACTGCTTAGTATATTTTTGTTTTTACCATTGTTTTGTTCAAGGTGGCCCTGGAATCCGCCTTGAACAAAATCGGAAAAGAATAGAAAGCATTCTAGAACATAAGCAAGCGACTGGTTTTGTAATCACTGCTATCGTTGTCGTGTTCCAAACGTTGTTTGAAAATTGAGTTAAAAAAGGAGACACACTTGTAACAGGCAGAGTTTTGGGGTTTTTGCTTCGTGTTGCGTTTTTGTTTGCTTGTTTGCTTTTGAGGAGGAGCCCCAGGTTGTTAGAGGAGTAGTGGCTAGCAGACTAGCTCCTCCATAGATAATAACTGTAAACTCTGAAGAGGAAACAAACAAAAATTACTTGAAGGCGTTGGAGAGGGATCAACCATGGGCAGACTGAAGGTGACTTAACTGGGGAAAGGAAGGAACCAAACTGGGCGATACCTGTGTTTTCCCCCCGAGAACACACCCCCATCCGAATGGCACAGTGTGGGTCGGCCTCAGGGAGAGAGCTGCTACAATCAGGGTGTTGGTGTTTGGAGTTGGGGGCATCCAAAGAGGCTAATGACTGATCATGCCTCTGAAATGAAGAAGCCACAGTGGTGGGAACCTCAAAATCTATACCAAATATTTGCTGATTCCTGGATTCTAAGGAGCCAGTGGACACAAACAGTTTTAAGATGAAAACAGATACAACCGTGTGTCACCTGCTGCTTACTGAAAGGGGAAGAGTTTGTGGTTTGTATTTGGCCCAAGCAAGGAGTAAAAATACCTGAGCCTTCCATTCAAACACAGAAGGAGCACACCCTAGTGATCAAGAGTATATATGAGAACTAAGGAATTTTCCAGAAGTCTAAGGGAATATCTAAACTTCCTCATGCTAATAAAGTTAAGATTCCACAAGCCCCAGATGATTGGTTAGTAATTTTTTAACAACCTAATAGGAGGGAGGGAAAAAAAAGTCTTCATACGAGGGTAACAAAATCTATTTCCTTCCAATATAGTATCTATGATCTTCTATGAACAATAAAAAGTTACTAGTCATATAAAGAAAGTGGAAAATGTCACTTATGGTGAAGGCAATAAGTTGTCAAGAGAAACCCACCTGAAAACGCCCTCGTTGTTAGAATTAACAACAAAGACTTTAAAGTTGCTTTTATAAATACATTCAAGGACTTAAGAGAAAAGGTGGTCATACTGAGAGAGTATAGACGGAGGTGTTAGAAGAAAAATGACAACTATCAAAGAAAGAGCCAAAGGGAAAAGATCCTATATAAAATGAAAACAAGTATTAGATGAGAAGGTTGTACAGAGAATAAGGAAATACTCATAAACTTGAAGGTATATCAACAGGAATTATCTAACCTGAAGAGCAAAGTAAAAACAAACAAAACAACAAAAACTTCTCCACTAAAAAATTAAAAAAAAATAGAGCTTTGGTGAACTGTGAGGGGGAAAAAAAGCCCCCAAATTTGAACAAGACATTTAAATATTTAAGAGGCTCAGCAAACCCCAAGTAGGATAGATACAAAGGAGACCACAAAGTATCCTACCCCAAGTAGGATAGATACAAAGGAAACCACAGTTAGCTATATCATAGCCAAGCTACCGAAAAACATTGTGTTTCAAAATTCATTTTGGACAAGGCTGCTATCTAATATGGAGTTGATTCTTAAGGAGCATTTCATGGTTACATTACTGTTACCAGCAGAACACAGGATGTGGGAAGAACCTGCTAGGCCTGTGAACAAATAGACCAGAATTTGAATTCTGGCTCTGATGGTAAATGAAAGAACCCGTGGAGAAAGGGGCACCCTATGTCACATTTCCTCATATGTGATATTGTCAGTAACCATAGTAACCCCATAAGGCTGTGTGACGCTTGGATGATATAATAGGAGGTGCACTCACTTAACATAAGGCCTCATGAAAAGCAGCCTGTAAATGCTCACCTCCTTCTTTTCTTTCTTCTCTCCAGGCATTTAGAGCGCCTTTGAGTATACATGATTCTGGCTATTCTGTGGCATATACATAAGGGTATATTTTATGAGAGAGAAAAACTAACTTTCTAATTCCAAATCAGAGGCCTCTGGTCATTTCACCTTGATTTTTTAAATATTTCATATAATGTTTCCAGTTGCAAGACATGTTTCCACTTTACAAGGGTTTGGAAGACAAACATGGAAAACACAGAACTCTGAAAATTTGATGATCCATATTTTTAAGCAACTCGGAAGGTGGTTCACGTTTGTTAATGTTTTCATTCTTATTTATGTGTCTGTGAGGTTTCAGGATCGAAGGCATCTCTGATGTATGTTTATAAGTATGTGCCTGTAGAGATAAAATTCACTTCCATAGGGGTGCCTGGGTGGCTCAGTCGGTTGAGCGTCCAGCTTCGGCTCAGGTCATGATCTCGGGGTCTGAGTTCGAGCCTCTTGTCGGGCTCTATGTTGACATCTCAGAGCCTGGAGCCTGCTTCGGATTCTGTGTCTCCCTCTCTCTCTGCCCCTCCCCTGCTCATGCTCTCTCTCTCTCTCTGTCAAAAATAAATAAACATTAAAAAAATTCACTTCCATGCCTTTCAGTACCACATGAATGATGGTGAGAATAGTAATTCTTGGGATTACGAATGGTGATCACTATGTTCATTTCTGTAGAGTTAATTGGTTTAGCTATGCCTGAAGCTTTGCAAGGAGATCTGGGAAGTACCTGAGACATTGCTTAGGCAATTTACATGTTAGTAAATAAGCTTGTGTCACTGGAAATATTTCTAAACTGATTAAGAAGTAAACTAATCACTCTCAGCTATAAATTATCATTCCATCCTCTTAAAAGTCTCACCTTTAAATTATTGAGATAACACTTTGGTGGGACTTGTTTTAGGGTTTTTTTTTATAATTGACTAAAATGTATCAGTCTGTTTAAATATATGGTCCCTTATTCCACTTCCATTCCTCTGATATATAAAATACATTGATAATTTCCATTAACACAGAAATTGGTAAAAGTTATTAGCTTTTGCATTTAAAAATTTTTAACAACTGGCCTTAAAAATTGTCATCTTTCTTAATAATTATCACCCTATGCATGAAAGTTAGATGTGACCTTTACAAGTTGTCTTTAGGACCTAGGACAACTTATAGGTAACAAGAATTTTGCCATTGATTCCCCTACTGGAATATTGGGTATTCCACCAAATATTGGGTATGTCACATTGCTGCTGTTTAGGCGACTTAGGCTTCTGTTTTTCTATTGCTGCTGTTTGTATGGAGTTTTTCAATCTGGAAGTTTGTGGTAAAGTCAAACACACAGATGGCAATGCACTGTATGAAGGTACATCAATGTTTACGAGTGGTTACTATTCATAAGAATGGCTATTAATATTGGCAAAGGCTGGTTGCAAAGACCATGGGGAGTGTTGCTTATGGAACTCTAGTAGTGATTAAAGGCAGTAAATCCTTGGGAAGCAGTAAGCACTTTTTACTTGAATGGTTGACCATATTCGATCATTACATAACAAGGAAAAAAAAAAGCAATGCTGTTTTTGGTAGGGCCCCCACTGTCTTAAGGAAAGAGAAAAAAACTCTGATTTTCAAAATTCTATGCATTAGGTTGCCTGCTACCTATAGGATAGATTACATAAGAAAATAATATCAGGGTGTAACAGCATACATAATCATTCTGAATTAGGCAGTAAGCTGTATATTGTCAAAATAGCTATTGAAAAGTGAGCACAAGTTTGAGTGTTCTTTTTTAGTAACACCTTTGGTATTTCATTAATTTGACCAATAGTCACAATAATCCTGTGCCAGGAAGCTAGTCACTCATGGTGTAAGATAAATGGAATAAGGTCTCTGATATCAAAGAGCTCTCCCCAGACTACCTTCAGGAATAATCAAATGTTCTTTATTTGGTTATTTTATCTCCTTAAAAAATATGAACTCTGGGAGAACAATATATTAATGGGTAAATTTTAACCAAATTCTGATATTATTCCAATAATATTAAAATGAAGTTCTGGGGGGTGCCTGAGTGGTTCCGTCGGTTGGGTGTCTGACTCTTGATTTCGGCTCTGGTCATGATCCCAGGATTGTTGGATCTCTCTCTGTCTCCCTCTGCCCCTCCCCTGCTCACTCTCTCACTCTCTCTCTCTCTCTCTCTCTCTCTCTCTCTCTCTCTCTCTAATTTTTTTTTTAATTTAATGAAACTCTGGTAAGCTACAACCAGGAACCCAAACTTTGTCTTTTCTAGAATATTTGATTATCATGTTTGTATCTTTTACCTGTGATCCTGACCTCTTTAAGGGACTGGGAATAAAGTCAAAAGCACAACTGAGTGCCTTGAAAAGATAATTTGCTTAACTGTGAGTTCTGATAGATTATTAAAATGGTAATAATTTGATGAAAGAGAAGTCCCCTTCCTCTCCCCACCCCCTCCCCACTTTAAAATCTAAATTAGTTTTTTCATCCTTGAAACTGGGCACAGTCCTCTGTTTACATTTCCACATTCCATGGACTAACATACTGTGAAATTTCAAGCCTAGCTGTCTTGGCTAATGAATATACAGTATGTTGAAAAAGTATGATTCTTAGCTTGGAAGACAGAAGCACAATTTTGTTAACAATTCCTCCATATCAATATTTATTTAGCTCCATATGTGTGTGTGTGTGTGTGTGTGTGTGTATGTGTGTGTGTGTGTATTCCCCCTAGTGGTTTATATATATTAATGTTATTCTTATAAGTCAGCACAGCACAGTGAGAATCTTAGGCATTAAGTCATGGCTGAATCTGAATATTGCATTTCCCTTGATCAGATTTTAGTGATAGCCTTTCTTGTGGTTAAAGAATTCAGTTTAGCCTCTTACACACAGTCTAATCCAAGACTATGTTCTATCTCTTGTAATTATACCTGACCATTTCCAGGTACCAAAATCCTTAGATAAATAATTACCATGCTTTGGCTAATGTATTGATGCCTGAGTCTTGCTGATGGGATTTGAAACTCTACACAAATGATGAAAACCAATAGATTTGAGTGGGTCTTGGGGTCAGAAACTTAGTAACCCTCAGTGAATGTTCGGTGCTAATAACGTTTTCTGAGCTTCTCACAGGATTTCCATAAGACTTTCAAACCCTAAGGGACATAGAAGAATCAAGCAGCTCAGAATGCATTTACAGAGAAGAAGATGACAGGAAAAACCAACAAACAACAAAACAAATAGGCTGTTCAATGCCCCCCTTGCTTGGTAATGAGGAGCCCTGTTCTACCTGTCTTCTCTTTGGATAACTGGTTATTTTTCTGAACACTGCCTTTTTTAATATGCTCCAGTCTAAAGTTAGGGACAGGAATAGAATTCTCAAAGATGAAAGATCCATTATTCTTTTGAATCCTCTGAGGTTATAAGTACCCTGGAGAAGTGATAACATCAGCAGCCTCTATCCTCTATTTTGGAGGCACATTGGTTGTATGAGAAAGATCATCTGCATCCCTAACATTGACATCATCTCTGATGACGTTCTTTACCTAGAGTTTAAATAAATGAGCTTCAGAAAGTTGCCCCAGAATTTTCTTCATAGCCATGGTTCATTGGAAGTAGTGTATCTAGTGGCCATAGTTTTTTTTTGTTTTGTTTTGTTTTTTGTTTTTTTGTTTATTTGTTTTTTTTGGGTTTTTCCTAGTGGCCATAGGTTTTATCAGGTACTCAAAGAAATTTATACCCCGCCTAAAAAAAACAGGGGCAATAAGCTCAGAACTCCCAATCTCACTAGAATTCAGATTTAATTATTCTCCCCCACTGAAGCATTTGGACAGACTCCTGGCAGGCCACAGTTACAACAAACACATTCTTGCAAACAGGTTGAAACTCCTTTAGCTTCTAGTAGTTGGTGCATTTCGGCAACATTTGCCTCGCATTTTATTTTATTTTTTGGTTGGTAGGGAAAGGATGGGGGTTAAACCTCTTGTATCCTGACAACATAAATAACATCTTCCGGACCAGTGAGTTCCTGCAAAATAGACTTGATGAATCTCTGCTATCTGAGCTGTGATCTTTTGATTGGTTCGAATCCCTTGAAACTTAAGGAATTATTTACCATGTTCTACCCTGTTTTTTTTTCTAATAAACAAAGGAAGCCTTTAGTTCAAAGTTCAAGGAATCATGTTTCAATGAAATAAATTAAATCTCTCAAGAGAATGAGCATTGAAGGAGAAGAATGAAAAATTGATGACCTATTAACAGTTATAATTCTCCACCTTGAATTATTGACAGCATATGACATTATAACCTTACAAATTGCAATCTATAAACAGTGTAGAAAATATGACCTTTGCGTTACAACTGGTCTCACAAAGCCTTCGGCTTATTGCAAACAGCTGCCACCAGCACATTTTCTTGTAGACTGCAGAAAAGAGGGGATGCATATAACCGGAGAACTGGATGCTATTTAGAAAGAGCTCAGCAAGGCCACTTACAGGCAGAAGTGATGGATGGTGAGTGGCAGCAAACTTCTCAGCCAGGGTGAAGGTATTAGAAGTTTTCTTGTCATTGATTTACAGTCACCAAATAGAAAGAACTAATTAGCCGAAGTTGGTTGACTTAGCACTTTTTCTCCTCCACTTTTGAAACAGACAGGGACTTAGAATTCATAAGCAGGACAAAGTAGCTCCAGGGTATTTCCACCGGTCCTTCTACCAACAGTTGTTCTTGAGGATAGAATGCAGCTAGAACTTGGATATGAGATGTGGGTTGGTTTTTACTCTGTCACAAATGGTAGAATAAACGTTGAGACTTTTTTTATGTGGCTTTGGGGGGGGGAAGGTAAGTCACAGACACACAGTAGTATATGTTTGTTCTGATATATTGCATTTGGATATTACCCATGGACATGGTTCATCATATTGACCCATCATCGTATCGGACTTGTTCTTTGTACTTTTTCCTCTTGACTCAGGGAACACCTTTGTTAGGTTTTTCAAACATCCCAACTGTATTTGTGGTAGAATACCCTCAGAATATTGGAAGTAGCCCTGAAGTCATGAGAAATGAGTTTTGTCACTGGTTCTGTCACCAACTGAGCATCGACTTGGACAATTCACGTGACTTCTCTGGGCTTCAATTTCCCCTCATGATTTCAAACACAATTATTTAACGCTTGATGGTCTACTGTGTGTCAGTGCTTAACATAGAATATTTCAGTTAATCCTCATAATAATGCTCTGAGACCCTCTGAGGAGCTGAAATTATTCCACACTTCCCTGATGAAGAAATTGGAGCGGACAGAAGTTAGGTCACCTCCCATGAGAAAGTGGGAGAACCAGGGCACCATCCTGGCAGTTCCAAAACTCAGACGTTGATATCAGAGGTCACAAACTCACATGAATGCTAGCACCACGTGAGTGGTGTTGGTGAGTAATAGCAAGGAGTTTGCTCCAGTGAAAGGCGAGCCCATGTTTCATAAGGGGGAGTCAACTGCTGTATCCTGCTAGCTACTTATGCTTTGTGGGGATATGAACCTGATACTGCTAGTTTTTCTGATATTTTTCAAAGAGAAGTGAGAATTCCAATTCTGTGTATAAATTCCTCGTTTTTAAATGTTGGCAATTTGATCCACTTTGTTTTTAAATCTGGCTGATGGCCAGTATTGTGTAGGGCAAACAAACCATGATTTGGGGCTGCTGTGGTTTGACCATCATCTGTGTAATGATCTACGACTTAAACACTGCCTCCTCTGCTACATTATAAAATGGCAAATTAGGACAAAGTCATCTCTAGGTGTCTCCTAGCGTAAAAATTCTGTATACTTCTTTGATTATCTCAAGCCTCTAGTTTCTATATATGCGTCTTTTCAAATTGCTGTCTTCCAAACTTTTTAGGAGAGCTTCTCCCAGATGCTTAACATAGTAGACCCTGTCCTGTCAAAGATGTCTCTAGTCCTCTTTTTTTCAAAACTTTAAAGAGTAACCCCCTTAGATTATTCCTTGTTCTTTTTCCTACAACATCCAGGGACTCCCCCCTTCCCCCCAGCACCCCGTAATCTCTCTTCCTTTTGTTCTCTTCTTTCCATTTTTATTCCTACCACCCTGGTACAAGCCTCCAAATTTTTGCATCAGCACATTTAAATAGACTCTTAAATGTCTCCTTAACTTTCAGACACTTACTGCTCTAATCCAGGGTTTAGCAAACTAAAGTCTTAGGGCCAAATATGGCTCATCACCTGGTTTTGTAAAATGGTTTTGGAACACAGCCACACCCTTTTGTAGACAAATTGTCTATGGTTTGCTTCCATGATACAGCTGTGGAATTGAGTAGTTGTGACACACATGTTGTGGTTCGCAAGCCTAAAATATTTACTATCATGTTCTTTAGGAAAAAGTTTGATAGTACCTGCTAACCCATTGCTTACATAGGTGTCAGATTTAAAATACATCTTTGCATCTTCAGTGTTGCGTGCGTCACCTCTGGGCTCAGAATCTTAAATTGTGCTCCATATTTCACCATGTACACACACAAGAAGAGTTCTAGAGATTTCTCATCCTAGCATTAGAGACCACCCAAAAATTACCTTAGTGTGTCTTTACAACCATCTTTTTCAAGCATCACTGTAATCTGTGATCAGGCTGGTTTAAATGATGAACCACAAATATGCCGTGCTCACCCGAACTCTGAACTTTTGAGAAGGTGCTGCCAGCGGCATAATTTGTGGCCCATCATTCTTCGAACTATGGTATTCAACGGACACTTAGTTCTAACCCAGCTAATTGTTATTGAGAATCTACCGCGCATCAGGGATGGCAGTTGGCTTGCACGTATAAATAATTTCATTCGTTGTAAATTGACTCACATTTTTACCCAGACGCGTCTGCACATTGTGTAATTATTCATTGTCCACCTACCAGGGGTTCTTTTATGTCCTATTCCATCTTAGCACAAGAAATTATACTTAAAAATTCAACAACTAGATGACAACCTGATGGAAGAGACAGGTAAAAAGCAATGACAGTGGTGTGCCTCAGCCATAGTAGAAACACACTACGCTAAAGAATCGTAGGTGAAGCTACACAGAGAGCCTGGGATGGCTTCACGGAGGAGACGGCATCTGAGCTGGGTACTGGAAACTGAGAAAGCCCCAGAAGCCTGAAAATCCATGGTGGTTCAAAGAATAGCAGGGAGGCCAGGAAGGCAGGGTGGCAAGGAGAAGTGGTACCAGATAAAAACTGGAAAGAGAGCGGGTGCTATATAGAATGGACCTTCGATGTCCTGTGGAAGAAGAGGGGATTAATTTAATCCTGTTGGGGCAGGCAGACCTTGAGTGTTTCTAAATAAGAGACTGATAATCAGATTCTGCCTAGATCATAAATTCCTGGGTGGCAGAAATTACATTTTATACCCCTTTGTCCCCCATAGGGTCTATTGGCTCTGCCCTGAACACAGTGAACATTCAATAGAGAGTTGTTCATTGATTAGTTTCTTCCTGAGGGTGAAACATTTTTGTGTTGGCTGGTAGCCAACAACATTTTGAGTTTTGTCTGAGCTTGATAAAATGCTGACACCAAGATAGTTAAAAAAAAGGGGGGGGAGAGGCAAATATCATTAAGTTGACAAGAAGCATCAAATTCATGACATTTCTCTGTGCCTGTCATCTTCACCCCAGTGGCCAGAAGTGTTGTTTTCAGCTTTCAGCAAATTTTTGACAAAATCGAAACTACCTAAAAGAGGCCAAAAATTTATTCTTTCTTGAACCACTCACGGCCGAGCTGGGGAATATTGGTTTTCTAAATTCTTTGAGGGTGACATGTTATTAATTATTACTATTTAAGCCAGAGGGAAATGAGATGAAGTTCATGGGATGGAAGGCTTCTGCTCTCCCTCTGGGTGTGTAAACAGTGAGCCCTCAGCCCTCTGCACCGTGAGTGACAGGAATTATCAGCCTGTACTCATTGTCACCAGTTGCAAGAAATAATGCAGGGCTGTAGGTGTCTCAGCTTTAAATGTCAGACCTCAGGTCATTATGTTTGTGACGTTGATTTTTTTTTTCTCAAAGAAAAGACATTTCAAAAATTTGTAATCCGAGCTAGTTTAGCCCTGTGGGAACTGTTTTGCTTCTTTCCTCAACCCAAACTAGAGTTATGATTTCATTCTGAGAACTTCATAAAGTTGGGGCGATAGGGCAGTTCCACTTTCCGATTTGACTGAGAACCAGAGTCATTCTTTTTCTTTTTAAGTTTATTTATTTATTTTGAGAGAGAAAGTGCTTGTGTGAGTGGGGGAGGACCAGAGAGAAAGGGAGAGAGGGAGAATCCCAAAAGGGCTCTGTGTCCGATGTGGGGCTCAATCGCACAAACCACGAGATGGTGACCTGAGCCAAAATCAAGAGCCGGATGCTCACCGGAATGGAGCCACCCAGACACCCCAAACTGGAGTCACTCCTGTGACCCGAACCAGTTTCCTTTGCTGTGGTTCCAGTGCAGACAAACTTGGTAATTAGTAAGACCGGTAAAGAACAGCCTCAGTAGCCTTGCCTCACTACTAACCCTGGTTTCAGATTCTGGTCTTTGAAGCCAACTTATCTTGGAGGCACAGCATCTCCCAAGGGTCCGTGGTCATCCTGCATCCCTGCTGATCCTTCCATAAGCCTTTTGTCACTCCTCCCTTCTCTCATTTCCTTCTCCTGCCTCCCTGAGCCCTACCACATCCAAACACACCCTCTCCATCCAGAGGGCATGTGCACATCAGGCTTACACTCCTCTGGTCCCACGTGATTTGCAGCCCCCTTGGCTGGACAAGCTCTGGATACAGTGTAACCGCCTCTGAGAAGAGTGTTCAGATTCCCATCTTCCTACCAGGCAAATCCTCAGAGTGTTTTGTATGCACCCCTATCTTAATGCTTACCACACCGTACTTATAAAGGGGTCTGAAGCCCCCACCCCTCAAACAGTGATCAACTCAAGGGCATAGAACTCATTGCTTTTTATATCAATAGTGTATGCCAGACTCTTAAGTTCTGTTCTTGGCCCACAGTTGTTGCATGAAAAAGATAGTAATAGCTCTGACATAATAATAAGTGACACCCTCCTAGTCATGGCATCAGATGCATTAGCAGAAGTAGGTGCTCATTTAAACCTTGTGAATAAAGGGAAGGGTCTCCTTACTGAATCTCACTCAAACACAGCCCCCTTCAGATCCAAATGAAATCCCAAGCAAAATGCAAGGACATCACCTTTATCTTTATTGCGCTTGCCTCCCCGCCAGGCACTGCCATTCAATAATTCTGCCAAGTGGTATCTTTTCCTCACGACAGAGTGCTAAACAGTGATTTATTGCTTGAATACACATTGCTTTCATGGAAGTGATTTGTTTAAAACAACAGTAAAGCACTAAATAAATTATTCATTCCATGCTAATTCTTCACTTTTATGTGCTGTAGTAAGCGTCAAAATAAGCAGCCTGTGGGGCATTTTATTTTTGCCACATTAATCTTGGACAGTTTAAAGGAAAAAAAAATAGGAGGAAATCTAAAGAAGAGGTTCCATTTTCAAGAAAATGTTTTTTTGCTTTTTTTTTTTCTTCTAGCCCCCCTGCAGCAGCCAGGCAGTGAGTTCTGGTAGATGGGCTTCCCCTTCCCCCACGACTGGACCCAGAGAGGCCCTCACCCTCCTCTTCAGCTCTGTGAATAGCACGCCTCCTTTTCTCCACACAGGGCCATTCTCTGTGGCCCATTCCCTGTCACAGGGCCAGACACTGATTCTTTCCTGGGAGATTTGCATTTCCTAGGGCAGACAGGGTGTGAGGTTTCTATATTTCACGAGTGTCTTGATATAGGATTAAAGGATTAAAAATTGAGAGGAGCAGCAGTGACATACTTACACATTTTTGCAACTGATTTCCCACATGGAATAGAGATACCTTTTTTTTTTTTTCTAGTCTTATCTTTCTTTACTGAAGCCTGTTTCTTGTGTTTGCAGTGGGGTCATTTGAGTGACTTTCAGGATTCTTCATTAGCAGAGGGGGATATAGACAGTCTTGTTGTAGATTCTTGAGAAGTTTCTCTCCTCTTTTCTGAACATGACCCTTCCATGTTTTATACCTGCCGGGGGATGAGGAAAGTTGTGGCTCTCTGGCCTGTGGCGTCCACAGAGGTCTCAGCAAGAGAGACGCAAAGATTGATCCCTCAGCTCAGGACGGAAGAAAAACGAACTCAGCCCATCCTTCAAGCCTTTGCTCCAGATCAGAAGCCAAGAAGATCTAAGCTTACATATGTGTGACCCAAGCCCCAGGCCATCCCATCTCATGTGTAAGAATAGCAAATACTATCCTCCAGCATTGTAAAATGAATTAAATGACATACTGTGTGTAAAGCACCTGGCTTGTAAGAACTTGAAAAGATCCCATTTGTATCCAGCTAGGGATTGCTCCTTTCTCTTTGTTCCCACAGTACTTAGTATCTACAGCACTCAGCTCTGTGTGTCTCCCCTTAGCTGTTATGTGCAGTGAGGGGAGGTATTTGTTTTCTCTGTTTGTATCCTCAGTAGCACTTAGAAGAACAATTATGAATTGTGGCAGACCTAGAAAAACAATTGAATAGATGATAGATAGATAGATAGATAGATAGATAGATAGATAGACAGATAGGTAGACAGACCGAGCTTAGCATCAGGCTGATTAAAAGCAGGAAGTATACTCTTTGAAACTTTCTGAATCTCTTGTCTTTCCCTCTCCAAAGAGGCCATGCAGCATGGTGGTTAAGTACCTGAGCTCTGGTCTAAGTTTATTTGAGTTCAGATACCAGCTTCCCACTTATGTTCTAGCTGATGTTGGGCAAATTCCTTAAATTCTGCCATCTGAAAATGGCAAACAAACAAATAAACAAATGCAAGCATTGGCTTTATAGGATAGTTAAGAATGTATATAGATTATATTATTTAAAATGCTTAGCACAATGACAATTTTTTTAAAGTACTCCCTAAAGTAAACTGGTGATAACAATCCAGTTAGAAATGGAATTCTAATTTTATTAATCTTATTCAATAGGAAAAGGGAGGGAGGAAGAGTTCACTTGACTAAGCACATACAAGGAATTAAAATTGGCTCTGTAACCAGAATCCAGCCCTCTCATCTTCTAACTTTAGGTCTCCAACCTGCCACCATACTTGATTTGACTTTGTCCCATTGTACAGAGGATGCAGTTTTGAGTGCCCTTTAGGAAATAGTTGAAAAACCTGGAATTCAGATTCTGATCCCAACTACGTACCCTGATGTTCTTGTACTTATACAGGGCTCCCCATTTCTAGATAGAAGAAATTCACACAAGGGGAAGTAGATCTCTTCAGTTCCTGGCCAGCTTTTGGGTATCTTGCATGAAAGCTTACACTTTTGAATGATAGCACAGAAAAAAATCAGTAAACCTTTGGATTGGTTCCTAGGCATATTTTATAACTACCCAGCCCTCCCAAAAGAGATATACAACATTAAATTATCTGTAGCATTTAATCCTTTAATCAGCCTAAACTTTCAAGAGGAAATTCAGTGTTTGGAATGTCATCCATAAGATAACAATTTCAGGAAATAGCATTGCCCTTGTGTTACAGTTACTCAGATTTTTTTTTTTATCCTGCTTTTCTAGATGCTTGCTACAATAATTGCTCACGTAACTGGAACGTGTTGTTTATGCCTGGAAAAGTCCATTACCAATATAACTACAGTCAGTCAGTCAGACCACTAACAAATATTGAAGTTCTTTAGGTCAGGCAGGAGAACATTATGTCTGGGTTCACATGCAGTTGTGAGCATAAAGGACCATTAGAAGCGTAGTGACTGGAATGTGCGTGTAGGAGCCATGTTCTACTTTATGAAATTTGAACTTTAAGATCAATGGGAGGCCACACAGATATTCCAGAGAGTGGGGAAAAAACAACATTGATCTTTAAAAAAAAAAAAAAGGTTACAGTGGTAGCAGGGCAGAGGGTGGCTTGAGGGAAGTGAGGTGAGAGGGTGGCGGCATCGTTAGAGGCACTGGAGCAGGCCAGAGCAGTGAGTGGGGGTTAACGATAGAGGCGGTTAGGGCTTAGTGACTGATGAGGTTTGGGGAGAAAACAGGGGGGTCGAGTGAAGGCAGGCTCAGAGCTCTAGCTTGAGCAACGACAGTAGCATTTACTAAGCCTGGCAGCACCAAGAGCGTAGATGGAGGTGCTCGACAGTGGATGGTATTACAATGGGAAGAGACCTTACAGATGGGTAGTGTAGCCATGGAGGAGACTGAAGCCCTCAGTGTCAGAGTTCAGGCTTACGTCCATGTGTCCGGGTTCACAGCCCAGGACCGCTGAAATGATAGTTGCTTCGAAAAGATCTAATGAGCATCTCATGTGGAATCCCATGCGAAGGTGGCCAATAAGTGAAGCCAATGAAGGTCAAGAATGAGAGTCTTCACAGGCATGGGCTCCTTCGCAGGCTGGGTGTTTGGGGGGGAAGCTTCGATTGTTTCAGGCACAGAGGGAAAGCTAGGGCGCAATCAGAAAACAGTTCTCTTTTCTCATTTCTGCCAAAATTGCCTAAAGGTATCTCAGAAAAAAAAAAAAAGTGTGCAGATTTTTAAGGCACTGGCAATTTGCTGTGATCTAATTTGTCATTCTAATAAGTGCTGTCTGTTAAATCTCGTTTTATTCATAATTTTGTATTCTGTTTCTTGAAAAGAGGCCTTCAAATTGTAGGACTGTCATCCCCACAAAACCGTGTCTAGGCCTGATCCTACTGGTCACATTCCTCAGTTGACTTTTCTTTTTCTTTTTAATGTTTATTTTTTGAGAGAGAGAGAGGGAGGGAGGAAGGCGCAGAGAGAGAGAGAGAGAGAGAGAGAGAGAGAGAGAGAGAGAGAGAAAGAATGAGCAGAGGAGGGGCAGAGAGAGAGGTAGACACAGAATCTGAAGCAGGCTCCAGGCTGTGAGCTGTCAGCACAGAGCCCGATGCGGGGTTTGGACTCATGAACTGTGAGATCATGATCTGGGCCGAAGCTGGACGCTTAACCTACTGAGCCACCCAGATGCCTTCCTCAGTTGACTTCTTGTAACTCTCCCCCATGTCAGAACTGGCCCCCTCCAGTCCTTCTGTTCATAGGAGCTCCTGCTCCTATAACCGAGTCAGCATATGGCATGCTGAGATTATTCCTGACTCTGAGAAGCTCCTGATTAAGAACAGATTCTTCTAAAAGTATAACCTCCACCATTTGTCAGACAAGGTGGTTAGAGTTACATGATCTTTTCAGTCCTTCCTAATTTTGTCATCAGTTTCCTTTAAAAGAGTGACAAAATGCTAAATATTTAGTCATCCAGATGCCACTGGAGAGGATTAGAACTGGAATCCTATGGAAGCATTTTGGTTCTGTGATTAAATTATAAGAAATGCATGAGAATCACTTAACTTCCATAGGTTTTTTTTCTTCCAACAGAACACTTTATTACTTATTAATAAGTTTTACTTGGGATTTCCAGATGCTATTTAAATTTCACTTTCAAGCCAGCTTTTTTAAGTTTTGAATTTCCTCTCAGGCAAATTGTGTCCCATGACACCTTAGCACTCAGACAAGGCAAACAAAAGATCTATTAATAAAGGTCAGTTGTTATTGATTATTTATTTATTTTATAAAAGACAGTAAAATGTTTCTCTTCCTCCCTGGTTCACCTTAAGACTTCCCCATGGTAAAGGAAAATATTTGAACTTACCGTGTTAACTATCTCTGATTTTTTGTTCTTATTGCTTTTGTTAGTTTCACTGAATGGTAAAGGAGAAGAGAAAATGAAAAAAAAATACAGCCTGTATTCTCATTTTTTAATTTCATTTTTCTTGAGGTTCCTCTTCTGACACTTGGATCACCATAAGATGCATGTCTCTGTTTATTAGCTTCCTGTTAGTATGTTATGTTAACCTTGAAAAATAATATTTTAAAAAATTGAGTTAACCTCTTCAGACCCATGAATAACAACATAAAAACCAAGATGCAAAAGTGGAAAAGGAATGACTTGGGTCATTTCTTTGTATTGAAGCTTAATATCAGGAAGCCTAAGAACAGAAGGGCCCCTCATCATTAACACACAGTTTGCTGCTTAATGGTGTGTTCATCTCGTGTGTGGGTTCTCACATAGGAAGAGTTTAATATTTAGATAGTGTCTCTAATTCAAACAGAGAATGATTTGAGAGCTTGGAGGTTTGTATTCCTCAGATCAGTGTATCAGGGATGTTAAAAGGGAACTTTTCCATTTCTCACCTCCCTTCTCTCTCTCCTGACAAACTCAGGTTTTTTCCCCTTTTACTGAAACATAGGGGTTTCCTCTCTTTCTTTTCTAGATTTCTAGAAAGAAGATACTGAAAGAAATGTCTTCTTACTGTTTTATAACTCCTTATTTGTGTCAAATGACATAATTCAAATAGGGATTAAGTCAAAGGAGGATGGTCTGTTCATTCCTTTCTAAAAATAATGGAGGGGAATGAGGAGATTATGGTAAATACTTTGTTTCTTTAAGAAACATTTGGCTTGCATGGGTTATCCTATGTGTTTTCCTTGAACTGTGTCTCTCCAAACTATCCACTGAATTCCCTGCTTCTGTTCCCCCATTCCCTAGCCCATTTATGTTCATGTCTTGAAGCTCTGCCTGTAGGTCTTCCCAGGTCTGTTTAATTTTTCTATTTTACTCTCCCTATATAAAGAGGGCTTGGCTTGAATATGCATTTTCTCATATATTGTACACTTTATCTTGGTACTCTTTGAGGATTACACTGGTACTGGTATCATGCTTTTTTCTAGGGGGAAAAAAAAGATCATTTAATTTAGTATCTCTCTAGTTCCCCTGGTGTTAATGCAGATGACTAAAATAGAGTATAATTTAGAGCAGAATAATTTAGAGGAAGGAGACTATGAAATGGTTAATGTTATCCACTAGATATGGATATATGCTTTGGGAATTATCCTCTTCTTTTTTTTTAAGAGACAGAGAGAAAGTGAGGGGAGAGGGAAGACAGAGAGAGAATATTAAGCAGGTTCCACACTCAACATAGAGCCTGACACAGAGCTTGATCCCACAACCCCACGACCCTGGGATCATGACCTGAGCCAAAATCCAGAGTTAGATGCTCAACAGACTAAGCCACCCAGGTGCCCAAAGCCTATTTTTTATTTAAAAAAGGAAGAGGAGGAGTAAGAGAAAGAGGCAAGGGTATGTAGGACTGAATTGTGAGCATTGTGAGATTAACAGATTTTGGAGAGAGTTGTTTTTTTTTTTCTTTTTTTGGAGTTGATAGTATCCGTCACCTTGGAGAATAGAGAATAAGTCCTATTTTCAAGATTTGCTTCAAAGAACAACTTAAGTCCACTGGATTTGTTTGCTAAATACAATGACCTAGCTCTAGGAATAGAGTATAATAGCCTTTTATTACATGCATTTCTTTGTTAGTCACTACCAGGAGAGAACTTGACTTTCAGCACACAGAGTGGGGAGAGATGTGAGTTGCCGTGAGTGAGAGCTGCAGTTTTCCTCACGTGGAAATTCCTGGGACAATGCTCCCCAGCTCATGTGCCATCAGTGGCCGCACATCTTAGCTGCAAATGACCTCTAGATGGGAACAGACTCAGAGGGAGAATATAGCAAATTTTACTTAAAAACATTCTACCTTCCACAAGGACTGTTCCATATGCTGTGGTTTGCTCTGTGTCTCCCGGCACAGAGTCAGTTATCTGTCTATCCCTGTGTCTGCAGCACTGTTGGCTGTCTGGTCTCGTAAGCTCCCCAGGAGAGGTGCAGTAGCCATCTAACTCACACCATTTCAGTGTCATTCAGAGGATATTACATAAACAAGCATTACATTAAATTAGGTGTGGGCTCTTAGAAAACATGAAGACCATTTGGAATTAAGGACTCTCCAGGGGCAAAAATCTACTGATTGCTTTCTGGCTGGCCCCACACCCCAAATTCACCCCACCCTTTCTACTGGTTTTCTTTTCACACTGAGTTTGTATGTTCTGGATTACCGCCATCTGATGACTTAAAATTCCTATGTATGGTTGTTGTGTGCGCCATTATACTAATCTTTCAACTCCCTTCTGAGGTCTCTTACTCTGATTTAGCTATTATTGATTTCTCCTCCCTTTGATGACTCAAATGGAGCTCAATTCCACATTCACTTAACTCTTCTGAAAATGAAGATACCATAAGCTGTTCTGTTGAAATCTTCACTTAGATGTGCATGCATTCATTGTCCGGAACCCTCATCTGGAGGCTGCCAAGTTCTGTGATTGAAGTAGAAGGATCATCTCCTAACAATGAATTTCACCAAGGTTCAAAAGCTTTAAAAAATAAATTAAAAACAGCAAATGGAAATGCCATTTATGTAAAGTCAGTGAGGAATTAAAACTCAAGTTTGTCTCAATGAGGAAAAAAAAATATCCCAGGGATGTCTGAAAGAAGGAAGAGTAAAGGAGTGGTCTGTGGCCAGTAACACGTCTGAAGGACAATAGGTCTCCAATACTTTTGAATTGGACACAAAGTGAGGACCCAGTTCTGTCTTGCCTTTAGTTACCGGAACACTTAATTAGGATAACATACCATGAGGGTAATGAAGCACCGATAAGAGTCTATGTATAATGTGAGTTAAACTTGTCCACCACTTACCAGCTAAATAATTTAAATCACTTAGCCTCTTTGTGCCTCAATTTCCTCATCAGAAAAGAGAGAGACAGAAAGAGAGAGAAAGAGAGAGAGAATTACTTGAAATGCCCTTAATATTTAAATTTGGCACACGGACTATGCATCCAGTAAATGTTAGATGTTATTAATAATAGCAACTACTTAAATTTGCGGAGTACTTTAACATTTTCACAGAATTTGTCCACTTCTATTGTTTGTTTCTCCCATCTCTAAGAGACTAAGGAGAGATAACATTATCTCTTTTTTTTTAATGTTTGTTTTTAATGAGTCTGTTCAATATTTAAGTGACTTCTTTGAGGTCACACAGTGACAGACCCTGCTAGTTGTTCTTTGAGGTCACACAGTGACAGATACTGCTCAGCAGCCTCTACCCACTTTTCTGTTACTGGCAGGGCCCATCTCTTACCATGGAAAACAGCAAGTCTATCCCCAGACCTCTATCCTCCTTGTTTTCTCCACTTTCATTGAAGCCATGATGTGGCACGTGGCTGAATCCCTGGTCATTGAGACAGCAGAGATTTTGCTCCGAGGGCTTTGGGAAAGAGTTTCCTTTATAAGCTAAAACCCAAACCAAACCAAACAAAACAAATGCAGATATACACTAGAGGTCCTTCTTTACTTCACTGAGTGTGACTGGGTCTGCATATGCTGCAAAGAAGTGTTATGGCCGCCGTGTGAGTGAGGGCACCCGGCACTAAGTATTGACTCCATCAGAGAGGACATACATACATATATCGTGTGGCTGCTTGACAGCATTGTGAGGCTACATTAGTCCCGGAACTGCGTAAACTGTGGACATCTTGTTATATGAGACAATATATCCCATATTATTTGAGTTATTTTTACTATTCTGTTGCTTGCCGCCAGAGACATGCTAACAGATATGGTGGCTAAACCAAGACTCAAAGTCTGGTCTTCTGATTCCAAAGTGTTTGTTTGCTCATTTATTTGTTTTCAGGAGAGCATAGTGTTAGCCTATAATTAAGGCCTCCACAGAATAGCCAGATGTATGTGTCTATTCCGATATTCTGTGCGTCCTTACCCCTAATTTAAGCCTTAGCTAAACTCAAGGACTTGCTCTCTGCTGACTCCTCTGTGAGCTTTCACACCTCAGGACCTCTATCTTCTCGCTCCCTTCCCTTAGAAAACCAGCTCTGTAGCCTTTCGTCTCCAACAGAATCATACACATCATCTGGGATTTGTCTTGACTGTCTTTTTTTGTAAGAGTCTATACCCGATTATACTTTTCTTTCTTCCTCTCTCAGAGATTCAAACAATTTTCTCTTGCGTGTGACCATCTGTGTACAACTTAGTGTGACCTTAGTGACCTTAGTGTGACCATCTGTGTACAACTCTGCCTCTTTACTTGACTGTGAGCTTCCAGGGATGGGTCCTGAGTCTCATTCTTCTGTTGTGTCCTCACAGCATATATATATGTATATATATTTTATCCTTGCCTCTTAAGATGGCTTAATAAATGTTTATTGAATTAAATGTGTAGAATTTTAAAGCCAAAAGTTCTTTCTTCTGAAGAAAGCTCTCATTTTCTGGGAATTCTAAGAGGCTCTTATCCTTGCATTCATGACCCCCCTAGGATTTGGGAGATCAGTGATATCATTAAAGTTATATTCATTGTTTTATGCTCATAGATTTTATTAGATCAGATTCTTAAAGAATTCATAGCTACTCAAAAGAATTAGAACTTCTGTTTAAGTTAGAAAGTTGAATAAATGCTTTCTGAGCCAAAGACACAATCTGGAATATGCATATTTTTAGGAAAACTGCTGTAAGTTTACTTTTTTTCCCTAAAACTGGAATGTAAAGAAAACAACCCAAAAGAAAACAGATTTCTGGCTCTTGGACACCCCTCTTTATATTTTATGCAGTTATTCAGTCCCCTGAAAGATTGCTCCAGATCTCTTCAGACCTTACAATTTTTTGTCCCCATATCACTTCTATCCACATATTTAAAAATATCCAACCAAATGGTCCTTGGCAAGCAGCTGTAGTAAGGAGAGGTGGCCATCTGAGATAGAGCAAACACCAGGTGAGGAAACACCAGGGCATGCTGGAAGCTGGTGGAGAAAGGACGGAGGTAGTCAGCTTTCATCCCTGAACCAACCTGCTGGCATCTTCAGTGTGGCTTTGCCATTGTGCACCCAAGCAGGACTGTGGCCCAGCCCAGGTAGGTGGAATTATGAACAGTAGCATGGTTGAGTTCTATGGAACCTCCCCATGTGTTACAATGACAGAAACACCTGCCCAGGCCAGCCCTGAAGCACCAGTAACAGAGAGAAATACAAAAGAAAATGCCTTGTTTTATAGAGCAGGACCTGTGTCACCATCTACATTATTCAGGAACTGGAACTGTAGACCTTCAGGAATGAAAGAGACTTTAGGATCTTAATGCCCAAACAGCTCACTGTCAAGGAGGCCAAGGCCACCCTTTTGTTTTCTTTCCCTGGGATTAGAATCCACTTCTGCAATTGGACACAGAAAAAGGAAAAAATAAAAAAAGGAATGCAAATCGTTAATAATTGAAAAAGAAGGGGACATGTGTTGCTTTTCTAGGATTTGCCAGAGTTGAAGACGAGTTGAGGTAAAGGGCAGTGGCCAGGCCAAGGGTTCTGATAGAACTCACCTCTCCCTAAATGTCCATAAGTTCTCCCACAGTTACCTGGCCAAAATTCATTGTTTAAGAAGAATAGTAAGCTTGTTAGACCAGCTCCTCCTTCAAAACATTCTCAGCAGCCCTCTATCAAGCAAGTTGCTAGTCTGCTCCTTAGCTAAAGAATTAGAAGAGACCACTTACAGGGGGAATATTTACATTCTTCTTAGGGAGTAGGGGGAATGGGAGATTCATTGATGCCCTAACCTTCCATCTGCCTTCTTCTGGGATACACTGTTTTAAGTTAGCACGGGAAAGGGTCAGTACACTGTGTTTCTTCCTTAGGAAAAGAAATGGAGAATTCCTATCCTTCTACTTGAGAAGTGTGGAATAAACATTGGTCTAGGAATTAATACAGTTGTTTTCACAAATATATTGTGTAGAATCAGGTTACCAGGAAGGAATTTTAGGGGGGTCCTTAAATGTGTGGGTTTTCATTTCTAAATGATGTTTTTCGGTTAATTAAAAAAAAAACATGCCGTCACATTCAAAGGTGTCATCTGGCCAGCTACTTGGCATACTGGAGGCTGCCAATGTGTAAATCTAGGGTGCTTCCATGTTAAGACAGCAGAACGCACACCTGGAAATAAGACTTGCCCTGACGTTTTGCTGCAGCAGAATATTTTTTCCTGGGTTTTGCTGTTTTACACTAGAACACTGTTAATAGCCATCCATATACTAGTGTGTCTATCTCTATGAATGTTCCTGTTTCATAACTCAGTGCAGAGGGAAGTTGAGGTTAGATGAGGGGAGGGGCATATTGGCCTTTTCCTGCCCCCCCGGGTCCATTGTGATGGTTGTTCACCCCCCACGACCATCTTTATTGAGGAATAATTGACAAATATAATTGTATATATTTAAAGTACACAGTGTGATGATGCTTTGATATACATATGCATTGTGTAATGGTTGCTAAGATAGAGATGATTAACATATCCATCACCTTGCATAGGTATCTATCTCTCTCTCTCTCTCTCTCTCTCTCTCTCTCTCTCTCTCTCTCGGTGAGAATGCCTAAGATCTACTCTCAGTAACTTTCAAATATACAATATTGTATAATTAATTATAGTAGCCCTGCTGTACATTAGAGACTCAGAACTTCTTTTTAAAAAATGTTTTATTTATTTTTGAGAGATAAAGCACAGATGAGGGGCAAAGAGAGAGGGAGACAGATAATCCAAAGCAGGCTCTCAGCTGTCAGCACAGAGCCCGATGTGGGGATTGAACTCACAAACTGTGATATCGTGACCTGAACCAGAGTTGGATGCTTAACCCGCTGAGCCACCCAGGTGCCCCCAGAGCCTCAGAACTTCTTATAACTGAAAGTTTGTACCTTTGACTTGGATCGCCCCATCTCCCCTTCCCTCCTAGCTCCTAACAGCTGCCATTCTATTCTGTCTCTATAAAATCAGTTTTTGTTTGTTTCTTTTATATTCTGCATATAAGTGATACCATACGCTATTTTCCACTGTCTTATTTCACCTGGCAAAATGCCCTCCTGTTTCATCCGTGTTGGCAGAAATGGGAGGATTTTCTTTTTAATGGCCTAATAATATTCCATTGTGTATATGTGTATATTACCACATGTTTTAATGTGATGATTTATTGGCACCTATGTACAGAGGGTTGGGTGAGAACTGGAGTTGTTGAGTTGGTGGAATTATTCAGCAGGAGCTTTCTTTGAAGACTGTGGGAAAAGAGGGAGTAGTTTGGTGAGACCAAATAGTATAAATTTAGCTCAGTCCTGGGAGGAAGCCCATGATCACTTCCTCAAAGAACCTCACTCGTCCCTGCACAGACCCTGGCATTGTTTCCGGCACCCTCCCACGACAGTACTTGGAAAGAGTTATTCGCCATGATCAAGTGGGATTTATTCTTGGGCTGCAGGGCTGGTTCAATATTCACAAATCAATCAATGTGATCCACCACATTAATAAAAGAAAGAAGAACCATAGGATCTTTCTGGTAAATGCAGAAAAACCATTTGACAAAATACAGCATCCTTTCCTGATAAAAATGCTCAAGAAACTAGGGATAGAAGTAACATGCCTCTACATCATAAAGGCCACATATGAAAGGCCACAGCTAATATTCTCAATGGGGAAAAACTGAGAACTTGCCCCCTACAGTTAGGAACACTTCAGGGATATCCACTACCACCACTGTGGTTAAACCTTCTAAGGAATTAATGTAACAGCTTGGAAGGTTGGCTTCAACACGCTCTTTATACATATGGACAACGTGAAGTTTCCCCCAGTAGCTTTGTAAGCAATGGATATGGCAGGAAGGAGCCACAGCAGAAGAACAGGACAGATGGCTCCTAGACTGGTTGGGGAATCCTTCAGTGTGCCACTGTGGAAAGTCCCAGAAATAACTGGGTGCTGAGATCCTGGCAAAGTGTAGGTAGAGGTGGTTAAGCCACTGACAGTTGGATTATAGCCATTTAAAGAAAGTATCCTGGGGCCCCTGGGTGGCTCAGTTGGTTAGGTATCTGACTTTGGCTCAGGTCATGATTTCTCAGTTTGTGAGTTTGAGCCCTGTATCCGGCTCTATCCTGACAGCTCGAAGCCTGGAGCCTGCTTCGGATTCTGTGTCTCCCTCTCCCTCTGCCCCTCCTCCTGCTCGCCCTCTGTCTCTCTCTCAAAAATAAATAAACATTAAAAAAATTTTAAAAAAGAAAGTATCCTAAGATTTAAAGAGGAACCTAAAAAAAAAACCTTTACCATATGGTCATCACTTATTGTTTGGAATCAGGGATATTTTGGTACTATATTAATAAAAAAATATATGGAAAGAAATGCAATGCTGATGAGCATTCCATTTTGTGTGTGTATCCATCAAAACAGTCTTGCTCTCTTTGATTGGATTTATAATTAAAAGCTGTGCAGTTAGGCTCAGAATTAAATCTATACAGGAAAGTTGTTTACTGAATGAATAAAAATAAATTACTATTTATGTATTTTAAGTACATATAACAGTTCACTTGATGAAAAAAACTTCACAGATCTTTTTTTTTTCTTTTAACGTTTGTAAAATGCACAAAACATATTAGACAATGGGTCCAGAAGAGGCAGGCCATTGCATTTTCCCCTTTTTTTCATCTCATACTGGCAGTTTAAGTTGTGGTCCCTTTAACAGGTACTAATTACATTAAATACTATTGCTAATTAACCAGAACAGAAAAACGAAGAACCCACAACAAACCAGATTAAACATAATGATGGATCACTATCCAGGAATATGGGGTAAATATGAGGGTAAATAATGCACATAGACTGTGAACTGGGGAAAAAAGAGGAAGAGAGAGATTACAAAGAATCCATTGGAGACACAACTAAAGGTTAGCAGTTCCCCCTTCTTTCTTGCTCTCATTCTGAGAACAGAAAGATGAGATTGATTCAAGCAGATATGCTTTGGAATGCCAGAAAGGACACCTCTTCTGGTGCAGTATTGATAAACTGCCTGAGTGTATCAGTTGCATTTTAGTTTTACTAGCCCCTCAAAGAGAGTCAGGGAGTGGATTTTTACCTCCCTGCCCACCTGCCTGTGAATTGTTTAAACAGTTTGTGTGTGTGTGTGTGTGTGTGTGTGTGTGTGTGTGAGAGAGAGAGAGAGAGAGAGAGAGAGAGAGAGAGAGAGAGAGAGAGAGAGAGAGAGAGAGAGACACTCCGCACCATTACCTGCTGGGTTAAAAGCTTCCTTCTCTGGGGCCTCTCTGAATTCCCTTGTCAGATGGATGAGAGATGCAGCCTGTGCCCAGCTGAACTTTATTATTTAGTTTCCTGCTGTATTGTGACAAGAGAGCAACTACCCACAAGTGCTTTATGTCCACACCCTCATTTTCTTGGTGAAGGATTCGTAGGCCTCTTAGGTAAAATCCTACCAAGCTAGAGTGGCAACATCACTCTGTGTCTTCCAACAAACAGCCACCCTGCTGCCACTGATCAGTGTTCCTGGAATAGTGGTGATTGAAATTTAACACTTAGAGCAACTTAATTGGCACGCAGACCTGTTAAGCATATGCCCCCACCATAGGTGCACCATCTGATGTACCCATAGGGTGCCCAATGTTTCACACATGCTCACATTTTACTAAAGAAGCAAGTTTTGAGGGGCACCTGGGTGGCTCAGTTGGTTAATCTCCTGACTCTTGGTTTTGGCTCATGGTTTATGGGTTTGAGCCCCAGGTCGGACTCCTTACTGATGGTGCAGAACTTGGTTGGGACTCTCTCTCCCTCTCTTTCTGCCCCTCCCCTGCTTGTGTTCTCTCTCTCTCAAGAAATAAACTTTAAAAAAATTAAGAAAAAAAGTAAGCAAGTTTTGAACAGTTCCTTGAAGGAAGCCTGTGCTGTGGTTTAGGACAGGGGTGGCCTTAGAGCATGGGTCCTGAGATCTCTGCCCATCTTTGAGTTACCATATTTCTTCCTTCCTGTGAACTTGGAACAAACCTAAGGTTGTAGAGTTCCAGTTTGCTTGCTGTGAAAGAAGTGTTGGGGATCTGCTCATTAAAGCTTGTGCCTTAATCAAGCCCTGTGCTAGCAGAGTGGAACTTGGAAGGATTCAGCATTCCTTGGCAGCTTGCTGCCTTGGAATTCAAGGTTAGAATGTTTTGTGCTCACTGTGACTAGAACTGATCCCTTGGTCTTCCGGGAAAATCCTGGAAGTCGATGTCAACATTTTTCTGCTGAATTGGAAACAGCAAGCCTGGGCCAAATGCTCTAGGCTATGAGAATTAGGAGAGAAATGGAAATCTCAACAGAAAACGGATCACACCTATAAGTTCTGGTCCTTATGTAAGAAGAATAAATGAGGGCTGGGAAATCACTGGTTAGGAACTCACTGCTCTGTTGAATCTTCCCAAGTGTCCTGGTGCTCATGAGCTCTAGGTACCCGGGGGACCCTTGGCGTAACTGCAGATGTCTGGAGAAGCAGCCTTCTCCAGCTGCCATGCTGAGTGTCAGTAGGACCGAGGAGGGGTAGATCAGCTGTCTTTCAACCTAGGTTTTGTTTGGTGAGCTTGTCCTGTCCTAACTGGATCACAGACCAGCAGGCCCCGTCTGTATTTATGTTCTCCTGGGCATCGGGGGGGAAATCCTGGGTTCTTAATAAATGGTTAATGAATTTTGAAAGAAAGAACTAAGTAGTTGGGGTTCCTCTGAGTGATGTGGACAGCAGCACTGGGCTCAAATCAGATGGGGGTTTGCTGTGACGCTAATGAAGCTGAAATGTCAGTATCCCTCAACTGCAGAGGCCCCTTCCTGGGACCCGTCCCTAAGTTTAAATTCATAAGTTTATATTCTGCTCCTTATGGAGGGTTCCCCAAATCCTGTAAGCTTCAGGACCCCACAGAGCATAAATATGCTCCTTTTAGAATGTTCTTGCTGAGCCCTGTGGAAGCATGGATTCCATCCAGTGGCTTTCCCAGAAATTGTGGAGAATCAGGAAACATCAATAAAGCCAAACCTACAAAGCAAAAGAAAGGGAAGGAACTGACATTTAAAAACGCTATGCAAATTGAAGAATAATTAGCATGTATTACCTAATTTAACTCCGCACAGCAGCCCTTTCTAGGCAATAGCATTACTGCCCCCATTTCTTTAGTAGTCGGGAATATTGAGGTTCAGAGAAGCAAAGCATCCTGCCCAGTGTGGTACAGATACTAGGGCTGGGAGCTACAACATTGACCTTTCTCTTTCCTGACCATCTGCTCACTGGCCCCTTGCAGGGTGCACATTTGACAGCTTTGCTAGTCTTCCCTGAAAGCCTTAAGCCCACTAGGGTAAGGATTGCCTGGATGGGCAGGTAACGCTTCCTGCAGGATACAGAGAGAAGTTGGGGAGGGGATCAGGTCTGAGCAGTTTAAAGGAAGGTACTGGAGGGGTGCCTGGGTGGCGCAGTCGGTTAAGCGTCCGACTTCAGCCAGGTCACGATCTTGCGGTCTGTGAGTTCGAGCCCCGCGTCAGGCTCTGGGCTGATGGCTCAGAGCCTGGAGCCTGTTTCCGATTCTGTGTCTCCCTCTCTCTGCCCCTCCCCCATTCATGCTCTGTCTTTCTCTGTCCCCAAAATAAATAAACGTTGAAAAAAAAATTTTTTTTTAAAATAAAGGAAGGTACTGGCAAAACCCTTCCCCAGTCAGCATAAGCAATGTTGTAACAATTCATTCAATTATGTTAAGCACCTATTAACGGAATCCTGAGTCCTCCCTTGGGCCATTTCACAGCTATGAGATTGTAATTGTTGGAGACTAACCGTGATCTCTTCTTTTGCCTTCAGGTGATTCTCATTTTGACAAAGCTGTATGACTATAACCTGGGGAGCATCACTGAGAGCTCGCTTTGGAGGTACGTAGATAAAGTGAGCTAACGGTTACTGTGTTCCTTGAGCATCACACCCAAGACTGCTCTCCCTCACCTCCTTTTCCCTGGTGGGAGGATTTTTGGTTATGTGTTCTTGTTGCCTCCCCTTTTTGCTGTTTGCCTTAGTCATGGGTTGGGATTTATCTCCAGGCAGGCCAGATCCTTCCTTCTTTCTAAGTTTGTATTGGTCACAGCTCTTTTTGCAAAACTGTTCATCAGGTTGTCCTGACGCATTTGGGTTCCCCTCAGTTCTCGCTGATCTTTGAGCTCATTGGAGCAGCAGTGAGGGAATGCAGGTGTCTTTGAAGAGGAGATCAACCTCACCTCTGGTTTTGCAGTGCCCGGGGAACCTTCCAGTGTAGATTCTGCACTGCTTCCCTTCCTGGCACTCAGCTCACCAGTGCACAGGTGTGCACACACACTCGCATACATGCCTTCATCTCTGGGATTCACAGTGTGTTGCCTCACACATGTAAGAAGGTGCAGTAAATTCTTTTCCAGGGGAATGTCATGCCATAGATCCTTCAGGCTAGCACAAACTCACTGAACACCAGCACGAATGTGCAGTTGGGGTGAAACTAGGGACAGAAACGTCCTCAGAAATCCAGGCAGCTATTCTCCCCTTTTGTTCTTGGGGACTGTATGTTCCGTTTGTTTCTAAAAATCTGCTTTATTGATCTAATCCCGATGGGGTCTTTGCCAGCCTATGTCATGTGTCCACACCCAAACCAACAGGAGAGCACTGGCTCTGATTGGTTAGGCCTGGATCTTGTGACAGTCCCCGGGCCTGGAAGAGGATGGAGATGACTTCAGGGGTGATATTCAGTGATCATGGGGTTGACGTCCAGCCCAGAGTCTGATTGGTCAGTGCCCTGGGTGTAACGATGGCTTAAACATAGCGTATATCACTTCTGATCAGCCATTCCTGAATACATACACTTGTGTGCACAGATAAATGGGGAAAGGGTATACTAATAACAGAGACACTGAGAGTAGTCTCGGGGCAGACACAAACTAGCGAGTGTCCTCCATGTAAGACCAGTGAGGAATTTCATCACCTGTCAGTTAACATGACCAGAAGAGACTAGCTACTGGTCCTCAGTCTCAGGGCTAAAGTCTAGGGAGAGAGATTCCAATCTGCCCTTCATGCCAGGGGTCCATGCCTGCTATAGTGAACAATGACAGGGGTGGTGGGGAGGAGGTTACTTTACATAGTAACAGTTTGGTCGCAGGGCCTGCCCCTGTGAAATCTAAGGGAATCTACCACACAAAAAGGATGTTCATTTAATTTTGTTTTAACCTGATGGCTATTTTCCATTAAACTTCATACTATGTATAAGAAGCCCAAAAATAAATTGTTGTGTGCTTTAGGAAAACCCCAGCGGACCAAAGAAAAGGATAGAATCCTGTTCTTGTGTTTGTTGTGAGGTGTTTGTTTGTTTGTTTGTTTGTTTATTTTTAAATATATGAAATTTATTGTCAAATTGGTTTCCATACAACACCCAGTGCTCATCCCAAAAGATGCCCTCTTCAATGCCCATCACCTTCCCTCCCCTCCCTCCCACCCCCCCCATCAACCCTCAGTTTGTTCTCAGTTTTTAAGAGTCTCTTATGTTTTGGCTGTGAGGTGTTTAGATTATTGAACTCCTCCTCCAACTGGAAGGTCAGTAATGCAGAGTTTCTGTCCCAAGGAAATTATGTCACTAAATTAAAGTGTGGGGAATGTGGAAGGAGCTTGAAAAAGTACAGTTCTTTTAATGCATTAAGAACCTGACACTTGCTCTGTTGTTTGAATTCAGTACCCCTTCGTCAGGCTGTGACTGAGTAGGCTTCTGCTTCCCTGATAGATTTCTCTAATGCATATACATACATGAAAGTAAAAGCCAGCTTTCATTCCTCAGTGCATCTGCTGTATAAAGTGTTGTCAGCATATTAGAAAATTAAAAGATATGCAATTCTGTCTCAGTGGGACAGAGGTTATCAGCAGCCCTAAGTCTCAACCTGAGTGGTGGGAAGGGCATGCCCGGGGCCAGGAGGAACAGCTTGCCCTAGACTACAGAAACTCAGGTTCGCCGCACCCATTTCCCTCTCACGGGGCCACTGTGACCAGCTGAGGGAGAATAGTTCTCTCTCACCTTAGGGGAGAGGGTTAGTAAAATAAAAATGACGACCAGTAATACCAGGTCTTTCTTCTGAAGGAGCAACCTCCAATGGCCTTAAGCTTAGGAAAGTGTGGCAGGGGCAATCTGCTGACCCTTCAATCTTACCTTCAATCAAACCCCTCAATTTCAGCAGAGGATATATACATATATACACACACACAAATACACATACATATATACACACGCATGTATACACATGTAATATACCCACATATATTTAATTTTATGATATACCCACCATAATCATTTGCCATGTATGTCCTATGTTATACTTGTCATTTATGGCAAATAACTATTATGGGTGCTCTATACCATTAGAACTATCATTTTAATACTTTGATAAAATAATCCATGCCTTAATGAAAATATAATTTAGAAAAGAGGCAAGGATAAAGAAAAAGATATTTAGAATACTTCATATATGTTTTGGTAGGGTGTGCATTTTTGGGTGCCACGTGATGCCCATGTTTGGTCTTTAGGGAATCTCTTTGGGGGTGTTAATATAGAAGAAGAGATAGGTCTGGGTCAGCCTTGCTTGAAGGAAACTAGTGCTAAGTGTGGACTCGTTTTTTTCCTATGTCAGCTCTTACTTGCTTTTCAAAAAACTTGCCAAAAATTGTGGGGGGCAGTTGCTGGGGACACACCAGGGTTTAGGTATTCTCATTACATCCACAGTCCAGAGCACTGGATTTATCCCATAGATGATTCTCGGTAAGTAACCGTTTTTGAACAGACCAGCGAAATCTATGATTTTATGTTCTTTCTTATTCACTTGTTCAACAAAGATGTATTGAGTAACTTCTTTAGGTCTTAGATTGTTCTGGCCCAGGGAGAGGAATGTGGTTGATACATGGATCGGCAGCACGTGAGCTCTGTCTGACTGTCCTTCGGATGTTCATTGTCTAGAGGGGGCAAATTTCTGTGGATCATTCACATGAGAGATAGATGTACTTGTGTATAACCAGGGTATTGAATCAGGTTCTTAGGCAGCCCCCTAGAACTGCCAGATCCCAGAAGAAGATAAGATAAACCTAGTGTAAATAGACAAACTGTCATATACAAGTTAAGTGTTTCATCTTTACTTTGCTCATGTGTATATTTTCTTTTCTTAACTGGACTTTAAATCCTTAAACTCAGCACCTTTATGATTTAATGATCATCCTTTTTAATGATCAACCTTTATGGTTTAATGATAATGGCAATGATGCTGGTGATAATGGTGATAATGACGACAATAGCAAAAACTAACTTTTATCGAGTGGTCACTATGCATCAGGCATGATATCAAGTGCTACACATGCATTATTGCATCCCCTTAATTCATTTTTATGATGTATTCAAGGACATCCAATTAGTAAACAATAGTGCAAACACTTACCGGGGTAGTCATAAAGTTCAATCATTTCACTGCTTACCTGTCTTCTGGAGTCCCATCTGCCTCCTGGTGGCTCATTCTGTACCTAAGCAAATGAACAAACAACATTTTAATCGTAAATATATGAAATGAGTATCATTTTCAAAGCACTGTGACATTCTGAGCAGCTTGTTACCTATTCCAGAAAAATCCTGGGCAACCGGGTAATGGCTTCTTGTCTAACAACAGATTCAATGCGCTTTTCAGGTGAGCCCTTGTTCTATACAACTTTTTCCCTCTGATCAGTGAGAAGGGCTCAAGTTGCAAATGCCTTGGGGTATCAGGACAGGAAAGAGGCCAAGAGGCAGCTGTCCTGGTAGTGATGTCCTAGGGCTTTACACTTTGCTGTATCAACAAGCCCTGGATGATGGGGTGAGACGCTGCTCTACTAAATTAATGAGCGTTTGCTCCCAGATGGTCTTGGCGTTGATTACACCTTAATCTTGGAGCAAGTTGTTGATTTTGTTTTGTTTTGTGTTGCCGTTCACTCAGGGAACCAAACTGAGAGGAAAGGGGGATGATCTGACACAGAACAATTAACTACACCTTAGAATCTTCTCTGCTTTACAGTGGATTAAGCTTCGAGGTTTGGTGGAACTGGGGGTTTTACCATATTGGAGCAAGATAAGCGTAAAGGTCGAGATAAATAAAATGTCACAATCTAGATACAGTCTCTCTGAGAATAAATACATTCATCTTTCTTCCCTCTTGTGCCAGGGTAATCAGCACTTTGCTGAGAGAGGCTTAGCTGGTGAGAAAGCCCTAGGCAATTCTGGAAGCAGCTGAAAGGATACTCTTCAAGGGGCACGCAGCCTGCAGTGCCTCTGTCCTAGAGGTCGGCTGACATGGCTGACTTCTCTTCAAGTCCAGTATCCCAGTTCAGATTCGGGTGAAACACAAGCCAGCATCTGAGCACATCTTCAAATGATGTACTTTCCAAGGAGCACTACTTGCTTTGGGGGAACAGGTGTGTGGGGTTAAGGTAGGGACAATGGTTAGGCTTTCTGCTTGATTCCAGTCCGGGAGCCAGCCCCATCTCCTCATCACAGGAGTTTCTTTGTTTCTTCTTGGGTGTTGACACTGCAGTTATCAAGAGAGGCTTCCTAGTGGAGTCTGTGGAGAGAATGGCCATGGAGTGCCTTGGGGCAGTGTCTGTGTGGGGCTGGCTGCAGAGAGGGGTCTCTGGAGAGCGCCTGGGGTCCAAGCTGACAGCAGCTGACCTGAGGTCTGTGACTCTGCCAGCCCTGTGGTTGAGGCACATTAGCTAAGCGTGTCTGGCCTTCCCACCCATCATCCAGAGGAAGAGCAGGGGGCAGCTTGGCACAGGTTCTCAGTCCCTGCTTTGTAGGATGGTTTGCTACAAAATCCTGTCAACACAAAAATAAGGATATAAAATAGGAATACCCACCCTAAAAAAAAGAAAAAGAATTTAAAAAAAAAAAGAAAAGAAAAAAAACAGAATGAAAAGAATCAAGCTCGAGCTTGGTGATTTCCCCTCAGGAGGGCTCTCTATGTCACGCAGCTCTGATGTTGTCCCTCAGCCCCGTGCAGGCGAACGTTTAGTGCCTTTCCAGGGGCCCCAAGGGGAGAGCCACACTCCCCAGCAGGACCAGGAGCTGCTTTAGGTTCTGGATTCTTTTAAGCTTTCTAAACTTCACTCCCTTTCCCATATTTGTGTCATGTGGAGTTGCTGCGGCTCCTGGAGGTATAAGCTTATTGCATTAAACCTTACTGTAATATATGCTCATTATAATGAGCCAAACAATGCAGAGACTAATAAAAATTTTAATAATCTCTTACTCCTCACACACGTCTAGCTTTCTTAAGGTAGGTGATGCTGAGAGCTTTTGGTGATTCATACCATTATGACCCAACTCAAAAAAAAATTATATATATATATATATATATATATATATATATATATAATATATATGTATATATGACTATCTCAGCATCACTTTTTTCATTTGTTTAAGAAAATAAGAGTAAGTATCCACAGGACTCTGATAACCTGTTTGCTTTACTTAATAATGAGTCATGGGCGTCTGTCGAAATGAATACATTAGAAAAAACAAAAGTCAGCTTTGTAAGCATCAAATAGTGTGGAGGTTGTATGCTGGATTAAGCAACGATGTCCTAATCAGCTTATGCACTGTTTCATGTGCACCAGAAAATGTTCTCAGTGCTGTCTACCTGCCTACCAACACTGCAAAATAGACATTGCTTGTGTCCCCAGTTTACACATGAGAGAAGGGAGGCTTGGAGAGTTAAGTAACGCTCAGCATCATGCAGCCAGGAACCGATCTTTGCTAGCCTGTGCCTCCTGTTACCTTTTTAAAAAAATTTTTTATGTTTTATTTCTTCATTTTTAAGAGCAAGAGAGAGCATGAGCCAGGGAGGGACAGAAAGAGAGGGAAACACAGAATCTGAAGCAGGCTCCAGGCTCTGAGCTTTAAGCATAGAGCCCAACATGGGGCTCAAACTCACAGCCCGTGAGATCATGACCTGAGCTGAAGTCAGACGCCTAACCGACTGAACCACCTAAACTCCCTACCTCCCGTTATGTTTTTAATGGATCTATAGCTCATTTCCACGGTATTTGAGATTACACATAGTGCTTCCACAAACAGGTGACTTTCTGAAAAGATGGGAATAATTCACATACCAAACAGCAGCAATAAGTTACATACTTCCTGATGATTTCACCAGTGCCGGCTATTTTCAATTTAAAAGTTGAATTTAAATTTTTAGTTTTAATTTGATTCCATTTAAAATTTTGCTGGTCTTTTTAGTAGAAATGGTGTCTTAATCTCTGCGTGGTTTAATGGGTATTTCTCTGACCACTAGTGATGCTGAACACTTTTTCATATATTTATTGCTCTGTGGACCTGTAGACCTCCTGTTCCCATCTGCCTCCCCCTGAAGCAAAAGTAAATTGTTGCTTACTCAGTAACCCCATAGTGTGTTACGTATCTTTGTCTCAGGATGGTTATTAGATATATATTCATTTGGTCTAGTCTAGCACATACCAAATAGCCCCCTATTCTGTGCCAGGCACTGTGCGAGGCAGACACTGGCAAGGCAGGAACATGCAAGTAATTGTTTCTTCCCTGCAAAAACTGAAAACCTAGTGAAGGGCAGACACTCAGCAGGTGATTTCTGAAGTGTGGCAAATACAATGCAAAAGTTATGCATGAATTAGTGTCTATGTTCGCCTATTTCCATTCTGACCTCTTTCTGAACTCAAAGGCTATGGTTAGGTCTTAGTTATTTTTGTTTGACACTCACGGAACTTGGCACACAATAAATATCATTTTTTTTTTGCTTAGAAGCAGTATATTGGGGCGCCTGGGTGGCTCAGTCGGTTAAGCGTCCGACTTCGGCTCAAGTCACGATCTCATGGTTCGTGGGTTCAAGCCCTGCATCGGGCTCTGTGCTGACAGCTGAAAGCCTGGAGCCTGTTTCAGATTCCGTGTCTCCCTCTCTCCCTGCCCCTCCCCCACTCGCGCTCTGTCTCCCTCCATCTCAAAAATAAATAAACATTAAGAAAAATTGTTTTAAAAGAAGCAGTATATTAAGAAATGGTTTAGGGTTTCCGAAAGCCAGGTCTATGTCTTATACTTGCTTATATCCTAAACTTTTACCCTAATGCCCTCCATGTAGGTATACCATTTCGAATAATGCATTACATGATCTGGTAAAACCCCAGGACATGCATTCTAAAGAGTAAGCACACAGCCAGCGCCCAGAGTGAAAAGCCCAGATTCAATTGTGGGAACCCAGTTTGTCCATAGAGCACCATGAATGCTTGTCAGCACCCTCAGCTCTGACAAAACCTTCTTGCATCCCCACATGGAGGCTGTTTCTACAAGGATCTGGCTGCATTCTGCCTGCAGACTCTGTGGACCTTCCTGACCTCTCTGTGAGAGTCAGCCTCTGGTTGTACCTCTGCACTCATCATTTGCCTCGTTTGCCTCAACGGTTGACTCTCTGTGGAGTTTCCTATTTCTTTCTTCAGCAAGCAGTAGATGAGATACATGCAAAAGCATTCATTGCCCTGATATTCTAGAAACGTTACCAATACGAGCCCAGGAAATAAGAAAACTTTGCTAGAGAAAGTGGAGGAACTAACATCCAATGTTAAAACTAGTTAGAGATTCAGGAAGTACTTAGAATGTTAATTACCACTTTACTACACTGTCTTTGAGTAAATAACTGTGTACTAGACCCCAAGAAGTTCACAAGGTACAGAATTTAATTATCATGTGTAGCTATATACAGTCTCATTATTCGGTCAACATGACTAACTTCTCATTTTTCAGGTCTCAGCCTGAACATCACCTTATTTTTGAAAAGGCATTTACAACCTCCTTATTTTAAAGAGGACCCTTGTTTTTGTCCATCACATCTCTTTGCTTATTTTATTCACTGTACATGTCCTGATCTGTGATGATTTTATTCATTACTTGTCATTGGCTCATGCCCACTACTAGAATGAATATAAGCTCCCTGAGGGCAGAGACCTTGTCTGGTTTGCTTTCTGTTTTTTCTCACATGCTCGGGAAAGTGCCTGGCACATTGATGTTCAAGTGAGGTTTGTCAAATTAACTGAATGTATAAATAAGTACACACCTAGAATGATGCTAAATGGTGTGAATCCAGATGTGAATAAGATCTGATTGTTGCCCTGAAGCAATTCACAGTCTGGTGGGAGAGACAGATAAATAAATGAGAGATTAGTGTGTCAAGTACCATAATAGAAGCACCACAACATGCTCTGGGTCGGGGAAGGGAAAGCTTCATGGATGAGACGATACCTGATCTGACTCTTGACGAACGAGTAGGAATCAAGCCAGTAAAAGAGGCTATTGATTTATTGTGTACCGTATTCTAGGCACCTGTACATGCTGTTGACATGGCGTCTTAAGGAGACTACACAAGATCACAACATGGTCTTGTGTGTGGATGGAGTATTTGGAAATGATTTTGGAAAAATTGAAATGGGTCAGTCCATATTCAGCTGTGCTAGATATTCTGACATTTATCCCAGAGGAAGTAACACATCATTGAAAGTTTGGAGCAAGGGAAAGACTTGATGAAATATAAATTTTAGGGGGAAAAACTGACCTCTGTATCATGTTGAGGATTCAGTTGGAAAAGGGTGAGACTGTTGACCATGAGAACAGTAGTCAGTAAAGTAAGAGAGGAAAACGAGCTGACTTGTTTTTGTTTTTTGTTTTTTTGTTTTTTGTGTGTTTGTTTTTTTTTTTGGTGGGGAAGCATGAAGAAATGGAGTACGGGATATGGTTGGCAGGGGGCGATGATTCCAGTGGATCTTATACAGTGAAAACCAACAGGACCAACAGGAGGAGTGAGAAGGTGTGAAGAAGAGGCATTTCTACAATGACTTTCCTGCTAATGTCTTGCATAGTGCAGTGGATGGTGAGGCTGTTACTGCATATACATTTGCTCCACTGCTGTCTACTGAGCACCTGCAACTGTGTGTGAATGAGAAAAGGGTATGGAGACAACTCCTCCAAGAAAGCAGCTGTGAAGGGAAGTAAAGGAAGGGAGCTGATTTTTCCATAAAGGAGGTCATAGGCTAAAGGAATGCCTTCCTTTCCTTAAGAGAGGGCGATGCTGACCGTGTTTTATAGGGGAATAAATAAGATGTTGAAAATGCAGGAAAACCTCAGAGTGAATGAAACTGGTAGGAGATCGAGTGGCAGAGAGGGTATGGGTTGGGAGCTCATATGGGGGACTATTCAGCCATGTAGATCAGAATGGGCTGAGGGGTGAGCACAGCGGGAGCATTTCTTTTACCACACAGGGAAGCTGGAGTGGGGCACACATAGACCAGCTTTCCTGGGAGACCAGGAGTTGAGAGAGTTCCTGACATTTGGCTTTACGGTGAGTGGAAATGGGCTGGAGATGGGGTTCAATAATTTGGAAGACCTGCTGCAGAGGCAGGAAGCGGGACTTCTCAGGGGCCTGCAGGTGCAGTGCTGGGCATGCTCAGTCCCAGCTGAGGCTACAGACTACGCTCCGTGTGGCTGTGCTTTCACTACCGTGAGCTTTGTGTAATACTCAAGAAGGCGGCTGCTTATGTAGTTCCTGAGAGTTGTTGAAGAAGGACAACAGGACGTGAGAGCTGAGGGGAGGTTGCAGCAGTACATGAGGGGGTCCGTGCCAAATTGAGAAGAAAGGAAGTTTGGGATTGGGGGAAGACAAGCGGTGAAACAGCAGAACCCCCAATCCAAGCATGTTGGTAAGCTTAAAGAACACTGAAGAAATAATACCCAGAGGCGTGTGACTTTTTATAATATTAAACTTAGAACATATCTCGCCCCCAGCGGATGTTGTGAAAAGGAACTGGTTGGAGCAGGTGGAGTTTATCAGAAAAGCCTTTTCTTAAAGTTGCTGTTAAGAAATCCACTCAGCTCTGTGGGAGAACGAGCTTCTATTTTTCTGCATGTGTATGAAACAACTGGATATACTTGTGAGGTCCCCCACATTCCTAGGTATTTGTGAGTGACAACTTACCTCCACATCTTTGGGGAACACTAAGCAGCATCCTCAAACTGGTTATAGTAGCTTTCCTCCAGGCAGGTCTTACATTCAAGACCTAAGACTTGTCTATTAGCCACATCTGGTAGTCACTGCCTTACCTGTGTTAAGAGAGAGAGAGAGGGAGAAATAAAGAGAAACAGAGACAGAGACCAGCCCACATGTCATACTGAAGCGATGTTGAGTTATTTCTGGTCACTTTTTTTTTCTTCCCACAGTGTCCCCTGGAGCCCATGCCAATTATTTGTTCCTTTTTTCTTTAAAAGTCTAGTTTTGGGATTTAATTTTCTGGATTCTCAATTCTGCCTTTGGCTTCTCCTGTCTCTCTCCTCTCAAATAACCATATTCCTTGAACTTGGTCACTCCAGTTATTAGAGCTCTCAATAAAGGAAGATCATGGGGCGCCTGGGTGGCTCAGTTAAGCGCCAACTTCGGCTCAGGTCATGATCTCATGGCTCGTGAATTCAAGCCCAGCGTCAGGGACTGTACTGACAGCTTAGAGGCTGGAGCCTGCTTTGGATTCTGTGTCTCTATGTCTGCCCTTCCCCCAGTTGTGCTCTGTCTCTCTCCCTCCCTCTCTCTCTCTCAAAAATAAACATTAAAAAATTCTTAATAAATAAAGGAAGATCATTATATGTTCCCACCATGGTGAACTCCCTGAAGGTTTTGCCAAACAACGTTTCCTCTTGGAAGGCTGGTCCACAAACAGGTCAGCACTTGGGCTTGGATGTTGAACTGCCCACACATGAATCCAGGTTCTGTCCACTTGCTAACTCTGAAGTGCAGGGGAGGCATCTTAATCTCTGCTCCATTTCCTCATCTGGAAAAAAAAGAGGCTGTAATAGTATTTATCTCATAGGACTATCAGAGGACTATGGTGACATTTAGGTTAAATGTGTATCATCTACTGAGCACTCAGTAAAGGATGCAAAACAAAGAAACAGAAACATTGGATCTTATACTTCTATGGTCATCTTTGTTTGAAAGGTCTTTTCTCCTGTGTTCGATTTATCTAATAAATAAAAACAATAGCTATTTATACTGGCTATTTACGATGTGCCACGGACTTCTCTTAAGAGTGCTTTATACATATAAATTAAATTCTTCCAATAACCCTATGAGTTGGTACTATTATTATACCCATTTTATAGATGAGGAAACTTGTCCATAGGGTCACAGGGGTATTAAGCAGTAGAGAAGAGAGATCTGGATCCAGGCTTTCTGGTCCAGGGCCCAGGCTTTGAACCTCATTGGGAATCTTGTGTGATTCCTTCCCTGACCACCCCCTTCATACAGAGAATAAATTATGACTCCTGTGCTAACTCTTAGTTAGACACATTTTCCTTTTTGAATGCATTACTTTGAATTGTAAGTACTTTCTTTATATTTATTTCCCTTACTGGGAATATTTTGAAGGTCGCCTGCTGTCTTGCTCAATTCTGTATCCCTGATGCCAAGCACAATTCTTGGCTTGTTGTATGTATTCAGTAAAATGGAGCACTGGGGTAAATGTACTGGGGAAAGGAGATTTAAACAAAATTATCTATGGACTTAACTAATTTATGTAAAGCTTGTCTCATACCACATATCATAGGTAATCAAAGGTTAACTTCCCTCTGTCATTGAATTCAATTGTCAGTTATTGCTGTCACTTATTGACATTGCACACAAAGGAGGTGACAAATATTAATTTGAGTTCAGCATGTAGATTGACACTTTTATGCTGCACGTCTGTGGCGATGCCTCTGTGAGTGTCAGAAGTGGGTATGATTATAAAAGGAAGATGAATTTATTCCCATCCGTGTGTCCTAGTTACTTGTCCTGTTAACGTTAGAGAGTTGTATAAAATAAATATATGTTGAGCCCATGGGAGTTCCTGATCCTGAGTGCTGTGCTGTCACCAGAGAATTAACTTTAGGTAGAGGGACATGGGACATCATGATAGACGGGCCTCACTGGGAGCAGAGGCTAGGGGAGTTGTACATGTCAATGAAGCTGGTATCCAGGGGTGGGGGCTTGCCCTGTGTGTACTAGGACAAGAGGAACAAAAGCAGCATTACTGGAGAACTTGAGAAAACCCTTTTTCTGATTTCAGGTGAGGTTTCCCGAAATGCTGCTCATCCATAAATCAAGCTGGGTCACTTTCCATTCCGTTCTCTTCTTTCCAAAGGGAAATGGTGTGCCAAAGAGTTATTCCTCAGCACGGCTTTATTTCTTCCTCCTGCTGGGATGTATTAGCAAGGTCATCACCTTTGGTTTATTGGCTTCAAACAATCTGTGATTCCAGAGGATTATGACTTCTTAGCTTGCAGAAGCAGGAGATGCAATCAATTCATGAAAGGCACAGGACTTTTTTTTTTCTTTTGAAAAATGTATATTTATTTCTGCCAGCATTTCTGGGGACCAAGACTTAAAAGAGCTTTTTGAAAAGAATTTATCTTTGAGTGTCCTGCTTCATTGTCCCTTTCAAATACGAACATTGAGACAGACCAGTGTGAACTTAGCTTTAACTCTTTGAGTTTGAAAGAAATAAGGTGGCTTGACAGAAGTCTGTCTTCTCCATCCCCAACTCTACACTATATTAATCAGGAAATTTATGCTTGCTGTGTTATACCAGAAAGATACACTTGGAAATAATTGGGGGCTGGGATTAGCCAGGCCTGTTATAAGTTGATGTATAAATTCTTTTCTTTGGTGGGGCAAGGAGGTTTTTCATCTGAAAACCCTTACTTGATTGGTAATGATTCTGAAATTTGTTTTCTCACTTATATTGTCGTTTGGCAACTTCCTAGATCACCCTTTCTCGGTGTATTATTCCCTTCTCCCAGTTGGCGATCTATCACATCTGACCCCAAAGAAGTGTGAGAATTTAAACCACCCTTTCCCTTCTCCATTGCTTGGGCCATTTCCTCTTGTTGGGTGGCAGAAAGCCATATCAACAACCTGTCTCTTCAAAACTTAAATGGATGTTATAACATGGTTACTATACTTTTACCGGGCGACAGTTGATCCCAGTCTGTAGTGGCCTTAGCAATCAGAGTTTTGCTGACATCTAGTGATTGTGGTTACTGCTGTACTCTTGATAGAGGTCTGGCCTCTAATTTCCCCTTCTTGGAAGCTCTGCAAAGAAGCTGATGCTCTGATTCTGAGATGACATAGGAATCTGTGGACTCTGCCTATATCTACTACTTTAAAATAATTGGGTCACTTTTAGAGTGTCTGCAAAACTGGAAGACTCTTGCTCAAAAAGGCCCTTCTTACTTATCATTGGCTTGTTTAAAACCAACATGATACGATTGTTCCCCCGGTCACCAGGAAACATTTGGGACTGGGGAGGGGGTGCTACTGGAGTTGGCTACTGTCCAGGCTTTGGCCAGCATGGAACAGCTAAGGGTCTTGCCTCCTTGACGGTTCTAATGATTTCAGTTTCACTAGCCAGCATGGCAGCCTGGGGTACATCAATTTGCCCTTTGCTCTTGGGTACTGATTCATCTGTGTTCCTCATCTGTTCCAGATACAGCTCTGCAGGACATATTCGAACTGAAACTTAGAGTGATTTCTCTTATTCCAGAGACCCATTGTAGTTGGGCGAAGGTCAAGGTACAGGTACCAATCTAGTTAATAATGGAAAACATCAAGCTGGTGGATGTGGGGTGTGAAAAGCCCCTGAAATAGGCTTCAGAACCTAGAGCAGATTTAAATTGTGCATTTTGGTTCCTCTTCCCTCTAGTTCCAGGGCCAGCTTTCTTTGTAGATTTGGCACTTTATGTCACCCAAGAGTCCCCGTACCCACCGGAAATAATGTTACCCTTCCTTTCTTATGGATTCTTTGTCCTTGTGGAGAAGGTAGAGTTGAAATGTGTAATTACCTTCTTGAGCCCTCATTTCCCTCATCTGATACATGGGGCTGATAACCTGCAGCATTTCAGATTTAAAGGAACACAAATATGCTAATTTAAGATTAGACTGAGTTTTTATTGTATTTAACCAAAGGCAAAAATCGATCAAAAACAGGGTGGTCACAAATAACTGTTAGTGATTTTGTCCGTGAAGGATAGTTTGCTGCCATGTCTGAGAATCTGGTATTTTGAATTTTGATGATGCTTTTAGAGTTGAGGCTTACATTATATTCAAGAACAATCGTTGTAGTTGATACCTCCTTGTAAGTTTTCATTTTCCTCTGGGGCTAATGCCAAGCCTGTCATCATCTGATCTGTGGAGGAAATCAGGGCTCACTAAATCCCTGAACAAGAGCTCAGCTTCCGGCTTCCCAGTGTCCATGAAAACCTAGTTCCCTGTAAGCACATCTCATGTAGGTTTGCTGTGAGGAAAAATCATTTTTGCAGCTGCAGATGCACAGTAGGGCTCAGTAAGTGTAAGTTTCCTCTATCAATAGTATTTTCATACTTTGTTCTTTTCTTGGTGGCTGAAGACTTTGATTTCAAGCTGCTGAAAATCGCACCAGGGCTGAGAGAAAGCCTCTCAGATGGGCTCACCCAATCTTGGCTCCTATTGTGGACTTGAGTGTCTTCTCACTGCATTTCATCTCAGTTTTGTGCTCTTTTCTGGGCATAGGATTCTGGGGTTGTGAGTTAGTACCAATCCTGTTGTTTTTTCCTCAGAGAATCACACAACTAGTGGCCATTAGCTACCACTCAGGACCCAATTGGACATAGGAAGGAAAGAGCTTGATGAAGTGCCCATGTCACAACGGATGCTTCGGAAGACCAAACTGAAAGAATCGAGGGGAATTGAGATTTTCAGCAATTAATCTGCATTTGAGAATAGTTAGCTTCCTGCATCATACTACACAGAACACTTTTGCAGATTTTTAGGAGGTAGAAAGAATAGCTCACATTCAAATGTGGCCCTAGATGGTGATAAAAGTGCGTATTCAAAATAACAGAGCTTAGGGGCTCCTGGGTGGCTCAGTCAGTGAAGCGTCCCATTCTTGGTTTTGGCTCAGGTCATGATCTCACGGTTTCATGAGTTCAAGCCCTGTGTCAGGCTCTGCGCTGACAGTGTGGAGCCTGCTTGAGATCTTCTGCCTTCCTCTCTCTCTCTGCCCCTCCCCCACTTGTGCTGTCTCTGTCTCTCTCAAAATAAATAAATAAATTTTGCAAAAAAAAAGAGGAAAAAAAAGAACAAAGCTTAAAAAAACAAAACAAGAGCAAAAACAAACCTAGAAAACAAAACCAAAAAAAGAACAGCGTTTCCAGGCTGCCAATTTTTCAATTTTTAACTCTTACCTTTCAGAGTAGTTTTCAGAAATGTTAGAAATTCTAAATGAAAATTGAATAAGTTTCATCGTAGACTTTCCTCAAACTTTTGCAAATACGTCAAAGTATTAAATCTGTTAAAGATTTACCACTACTTTAGTCATTCCTATGAAAATAAATAGTATGTCTCGTGCACGTTTGAAAGTTGGTATGAACACATCGTGTGTTCTAATCTTAGCACTGCCACTAATTGTGTGATCCTAGCCAAATCATTTTATTCCATAGAGTCCCAGGCCCCTCATTTATAAGAAGAAAATATGTACTAGATGGACTCTGATTGTCACGATAGCTTTGATGTTCCATATGTCTAAGAATCGTTGCTCTGAATAGCTGTGTTGCTCAAAGCACATGTCCTCATATATTTTGGAATGCTAATGAGAAGATATTAATACCTTTATTTTAGATTTTTTTCGCCTTACATGTCTCCATGATAGCTTGTTGCTAGCTTATTAGAGGTAGACAGAAGCAGGCAAACTCACTCTGGGTTTGCAGGTAGTAACCTGGTTTTATGGCCACTAAATTAGAAACCCCATACTCGAAATTAAAATGACTTAGAACAGGGGTGCCTGTGTGGCTCAGTTGGTGGAGAGTCTGACTTCAGCTTCGGTCATGATCTCACGGTCCGTGAGTTCGAGCCCCACTTTGGGCTCTGTGCTGACAGCTCAGAGCCTGGAGCCTGCTTAACATTCTGTGTCTTCCTCTCTCTCTGCCCCTCCCCCATTCATGCTCTGTCTCTATTTAAAAAATGAATAAACGTTAAAAAAAAACATTTAAAAAATGACAGAGAACAAATAACTAGCTTGCCTATATCACCTTATGTCTTTGAACCTTGATTTCCATGTCAGCTTGGTGATGATGATAATTCCATCAATCAGGTTACCATAAGGAGTAAATAAAAATTTTTAGGACTTGTCTGATACGTTTTAAGAGGTAGAAACAATGGAAACTCAGGTCTTCTGATTGTAAAGGAAAAGAGGGAAAAGAGCTAGCTATCATTTACTGAAAAGCCACTGTGGGCCTCACTTTTGTAAATTTTGTAAATTTGTAAGATGAGGATTTTAAAAATGCTTTCCTTAGCTACAGTTGTTCTAACTATCTGGTAACCAGATATCATGATGATCCACATGTTCTTCAAGTTGTAAAGTGATCTGGAGGTAGTTATTCTTAGTTAGAAGTTGGAGCAGGGAAAACTTGACCTTTGTATTTGCTCCAACATGGCAGGGGACATCCCAGATGTACCTAGTGTCATTGCAATTCTCTAGACCCTGGGCTCCTTGAGAATCAGTGTTTGGTTTGCAACTTTTGCCTTGTAGCACTGGAACAGAGAACAATGCCTACCACATAGTGAATACTCAATAAGTATCTCTTTAATGAATCAGAGAATTCATAAATCACTGATTTCATTTTATTTTCTGTCTTATTGATCATACGCCTGGCAATATGCTAAGTATATTTCATAGTCAGTGGCTCTTAATGCTGGGCACATTAGAATCTCCTGGGCAGCTTTTAAAAATATGTGTGTGTACCCACCCCAAATCAATGGAATCTGAATCTCTGGGACTGAGCCCAGGAGATAGGTAGTTTAAAAGCTACCCAAAGGATTTTAATGTGTGAGAGACACACAGAATCAATGAACCCTTGATCCACTATTTTCCCGGGCTTTACATGACCGGGCTGCTTGCTAATGTTGCCAAGTACTTACTTCTGGGCATCCAAGTTTCAGTGAGCATTTTCTCCCATCTTGTCATTTGTCATGGCTAAAATATTCTACTTTAACAAGGATGCAAATTTATCATCCACATTAAAAGTGTAATCTTTTTTGCATCTAGTCCTGAAATGCAGCCGTGCTCTCCATGTAAATCATAAACTTAGATCCTTTTGTAGTGTGAAAGAAAACATGTAAATTAGGATGGAGAAAATTAATGTTGACGAAGATTCTGGATATGTTGTAAATTGCAGAGGCCTGGGTCTCAGACTGGTTTCAGAATTGCAACATTTGGTAATTGTTGCATAACATTATGAAATGAGGAGGCAGCCCTGGGAAGGTGGTTTGAATTGGACGCTAATTCCTATTGAAGTGTTTGCTTTGCAACGGTGTTGGTGCAAACCAGCTCACTACTGCCATTGCCGCCAAGGGGGGAGTGCTCACCTTGAAGGTACTTCCGATTCTTCAGATGGGAGAGCAGTCAGGATCATTCTGGGTGTTTGTTGAGGATGTCCTTAGAGCAAAACTTTGTCTGGATTCTTCGAAACCATGTTGCTTTGTTTTTCTTGGACGTTGACATTTTCTTCTTCTTTACTTCTTGAGTCCCACTAACGTGTCCTTTTGTTTAAAAAGCTAACATACCTTGTGCTGTAGTCAGTAGGCACACACATGTGTTGAGGAGGAGGGGGAAAGATTGCTGTCACTCCAAGGCAACAACACATACCTGTGCTTTGTCACTGAGTGACAATGTAAGATAACAACTCAGAATTCCAGTAATAACACAGGGTGACAGGAGTGCTGTGAGGTGCTTCAAGGAAAGGTGATTAGATGCCAGATGAATGGTATCAGGGGGCCTATCAGCAGCTACATGTGAAGTCATTTTTACTCAAGCCAGTGATTTCTACTCTGTTTTTAAAAACCTTAGGGTATCTCCAGGTATTTCAAAAAATGTCACACACTTCTCAAAAATAATAATATACTTGTAGCATATATTAATATCATACCTAGTATGCTTTTAAGGAAATATGGGGGTGGACCAAAAATTCACATAATGTCACTGTTCCAGAAATGAGGGATCAGATGGGTAACTGATCTGCTTGACACATCATTTCCCCATGAGAACACCTCCCGACTGTAACTGTCAATGTCCCTAAACCCTGTCTTTTTTGAACCTCCTGGACCCATGCAAGCCTGTGACTATTCCTGCTGTTCCGGAAGAATCTGCATTTTTTTCCCCAGACATTTGTGCTATCTCACTGGCATATGCAATCTAGATTTGTGGTGCATTTATCTCTTATCACCCTTTTGTTTCTCTCTTTCCTCTTACCTTTGATTCCAGAAATGTTTTTAAAATAATGGATGGCGGTTAATAAACAGCATGGCAGGCTGGAAAAAATGAACAGTGGTGTGCTCATTTTGATAGACTATGCTGTCTACAGATAATTTACCAGGGCAGAGTGCTGACATACACAGCCCCACAGAAAGGGCTTATCCCTGATCTTAAACCAAAATCATTCTTGAAAGTTTCCATTATTCATAAGGCATGATCCATGAAAACTGCAGGAGGCTGTCCCGTGATGATGCCTCTGAGCTGGTGGCTCTCTGGTTCAGGAGTTAGAAACAAGCAAACATCTGTATTTGTGCACTTGGGGCGATTGCCAACTTCCAGAGGAAGAACTTCACGCTGGAGTCCAGCATGGTGAAACAGTTTTCTGCCTTTCTGACCAAGTATTCCCCCTACCCACTTCCATGCCCCCCCCCCAATGAGTTCTGAGACCCTGTTCTTGCAGCTGCTTTTAGCTTCATCGCATTAGATGCATTTTGTCACCTTTCTGTCTTGCCTCTACTGTAAACCCTTTGATGGTAGGACAATGTGGCTTTGTGTGTCCCTCGCCTACTAGAGTGCCTGCCACATCAAGTAGGCCCATTAAAATTAAATGACCAGCTGAGTGAATGAATAAAGATCCAAAAGAATATTTCTGGAGTGTTCTGGGTAGTATCTGAGTGAACCCTCTTCCCAAATATTATTGAACCTTCAGAGTCTGCCAGGAGACAAAGAGCAGGACAAGAATCTCCAGGTCTTCTCAGAAATAGGAAAGAAACCATACAGTGTTTATCTTCCCAGGATTCTACCCCACAGCATATGGCTTTTCCAGAATCACACACATATATTTTGGGGGGATCCAAAGGCCACAGTATCTGCATTTTAATATATCACATAGCCAGCTTCACCACAGTTCAACTCCGGGAAGTTCTGATCTCAAAGCTCCACTGAAATCTGATAAGATTATCCTGTTTTTGAAAGGCAGACTCCCTCTTGTCTGCCTTTGGCTACTAAAGCTGTGAGCAGATATGAGTTGGAGAGGTCATGGGAAGCATTAGGACACTAGGTCTCCTGAACTTTTGATAGAAATTTCACTTAGAAACCTTACCTAACAGTGTGATCAAAAAACAAAACAAAACAGGGGCACCTGAATGGCTCAGTCGGTTTCTGCTCAGTTTCTGCTCAGGCCATGATCTCACAGTTCGTGAGTTCAAGCCCCACATCAGTCTCTGTGCTGACAGCACAGAGCCTGCTTGGGATTCTCTCTCTCTCCCTCCCTCTGCTGCTCTCTTTCTCCTCTCTCTCTCTAAGATAAATAATCAACTTAAAACAAAATGAGAGTCCTTACTCCTCTGAGAACCAGTGTGTCTTTCCAGATTCTAAGAAAAAACAAAACACAAAACAAGACACACTTGATCTAAGTACTGATACCATCAGTAGAGCTCTCCTGTCTATGGCCTTGGAGCTGGCCATTCTCTTTCATGCAAAGACGGTAATTTTTAATGAGATGCACAAGTGTGCACATACATGCATAAACCTACACAGGCCAGCTTCTGCATATTCCCAGAGGCAAAATGAGGCAAGGCTAGCAGAGCGTTCTGTAAATAATTTGTATTCAAACATACAGCAGCCCTGACACTTATTTTGCAGGATAAGCTGATAACTGTTTACTCTAAGCATAATGACTCTGTTAAGAGTGACCTTTCGTGATGATTTTCTAACCAGTTGGTCTTAACCCTTTAATTAATTCATTTGTTTACGCAGAGGGAACCCTTCGACCTCTTTTCGCTTAGCCATCATTCATTTGACACCATACTCAAAATTATTGGTTTGGGAGTTTTAATGACCGTACACCATTTATTTTCATCCTTCTGGCTGGAATATCAGCAACGGAGGGTTCTGATTATTCTGGTGTATATGTGTGTGTGTGTGTGTGTGTGTGTGCGCGCGCGCGCACGCATATACCTTCACAAGTGTGTGTGGTCATTCGTTTATTGTAGAAACCTTGCTGACTGCTTCCAAAATTCAGCCAAGAACAGCACTGTGAGTGACAAAGTTTGATTTTCCATGCACTCAGGATACTAAAACAATGGAGGGAAAATGAACCAGAAAGACTGCAAAATAGCCTTTCTTCAGTGATTTACTTTTCCAGAAGCTGATGAGGGCTCTGATCTGTCTTGATGTGGCTTCATTATTAGAGACAGGGAAAAAGGAAGAAGGAAATAGTGCCTTTTCTTTACAAAAAAGGCCATTTTAATAGGGATGGAAAGTAAGTACAGTCCATATCTCTGGGGATCTTATTTTTCTATAATGGGACAATTCACATATTTTTCTATTCTAATATCCCAAATCTTTTTTTTCTTTCCTTTGTTTACGATTTGAATTTTTCTATTAACTGTTACAAGGAGATCTCCATATAACATATAGTGGAAAGGAGATGTAAAAAGGCTGAGAAATTTTAGAAGATTTTAGAAGTCTTTTGTTCTGAAAAAAATCATTCTCTTCTGATCTTTGATATAATCGTAATCCCCTTCTAAGTCTGTCCTCTAAGGCTAAGCCACCCTTGAACATGAAGCGGTTCTTAACCGCTAAAGCATATTCATGGAGACAAAGCAGCACAGAAGGAGCCATTGATAATCTCACCTGGGAGAGTGTCTATCTTTCCTGTGGATGTTTTAATGCTTCTCATCATCAGTATACTTTATTATTTTATTTATTTTTTTATTTTTTGTCATCAGTGTACTTTAATAGTATTCTCTAATTGGATATAATTGCAAGTAAAAGAAAATTTTCTTTTTTTTCCTATAAAATTACACATACATGCAATCACAATCACTGTAGAAAAACATTTAAAAATATAGCAAGTTTATTTGGTTAGAAAAAAGGCAGAAGAAAAAGTAGACGTGGAGGTGGGTGGGCAGAAGCTCTTCCTCTTCACCGTCTCCCTTTTCTGACTTCTCTTCACCTTCTCCCGGAAGAATGGATTACTTCTGCCCACAATCACTTGAAATGCCAGATCACATGCTTAAATGGGGCCACTGTTTCTGTGAGCCCAGGGCATAGCCAGGACAGGAGCCTGCCCACCCTCCCTGCTCTGTTGTCTCTCTCTGGTCTATGTACCTAGCTCAGAAGAACCCTGGCTACAGCCCTATAAATATATTATTTTTCTTTTATGTTCTGTTCCTGGTACCAGCATAGATACATGCATGTTATCACTGACGTAAGCATTAGTCACTGTCTCTTGATGGGAAGGATGGCTGTAGTTTAAGACCCTTGATCTAATATCATTTTAATATCAGTAACACTATTTAATAATTCTTCTGCTTCAGAGTGAACTGCTGGATGTGTGCCTCTTTATACTTATGAGTATCTGAGATTTCAGTCTACTTTTGTATTGTGTCTTCTTTAGTATTCTTTTTGGTTTTAACCACATGGGATTGTGATTTTTTGACCATTTTTGAACTACAAATGGTTTGATCTTACAATAATAGTGAGTGCTCAGTAAAATGTGACTTTATCATTCATTGAACACTTCCCATGTATCATCCCCATTAAGTCCCAAAACAATCTACTCAGGATTGTTTCTTTTAATCCCCACCTTTCAGATGAAGTAATTGAGGCTCAGAAAGACAAAGTGACTATTCATTATTAGATGTCAGACCAGGAGGCAAGCCAGGATTAACATGCAGTTCTCTTTGACTTTCCAGTTGTTTATTCAAGGCAAACACATTATTTAAAAAAATACATGTTTTTAATGGCAATGTAATAGATCATTATGTAGATCTGCTTTAATATTTTTAACTTAAAGATGTTAAATCCCCTGATTAACATTTACATTGTTAATATTTTTTCATTATTATGAAGAATGCTGTGGTGAATATAATTCTTAGTATACATATAACCATATGCTGTAGCTGGGACTAAATGTATTTTCTTTCCCTGTATCTAATCCTGTGACCTCCATAGATGGACAATATCCAATACCAGCCTCAAGATACCAACAGAAAAAAAAAAGATACCTTTTTTTAAGTCATTTTTTACTTGTAAAGTGTTTTATTTTAGAATATTTTTAACAGCAGAGCTCTGGTTATGTCTTTATATAAAACATTAGGTTTGTGCACAAATTTCCAGGAACACAACTATTTTAGAGAGCCTGATATACCTGTAATTGCTTCTCCTTCCCATCATCAAGGAAATCTTAACAGAGTCATTGGCTTTACTACTCCCTAGAACATGATGTCCCTTCGGCTCTAGTATTACTCCCAAAGATGTAGGGCGACTGTTTTGTATTGTGTCGTTTCACTGGGAAGGAACAATTTCATCATAAAAATAGAGAAATAGACTTGAAGCAATTATATGTGAAATGCTACATGAACAAATTTTAGGTTATCCAGACAAAAGGGGACGCTAATTGAACCGAGACATTCTTCTTCTCTCAAGCAATTTTTGATGGGGGGGACAGTGAAGTGGGGGTAGACTGCTACTTAGGGTTGGAAAGACCCTGACTCTTGTCCTGGGGTCTCAGCCAGTTACGCATCAGGAAATGAGCTTGAGGCCAGCAAGAGGGGCTGCTTATGAGCACCTGTATTTCAAGTCAATTTCATGCTAAGCAGGGAGCTTGTGTAATTCGGGTGTTCAGTTTCTGCTGCAGGGACAGCCAGTTAAGTGCGGTGGTGGTCCCATCCAGGAGTCCAAAAGCAGATAGTGAATGCTGTGTCTTGTGGAAAATGAGTCATGCAGAGTGTGTAGCATGAGTAGTGGCCAGCAATAAGCCCTGGGGGATTTTTGAGGCTGCTCTGACTACAGAGCAAGAAAGGATTGGGGAAGGGACCTTTGTGAGATACGGCAGAAAACCTTAGAGAAGACAATCACTTGTCAAGGATTATGAGGCTTTTCCTGCTTCAAATTAGCCATTCTGCCAGAGTTTTGATATTTTAATTTGCAAGGTCTCAATGATTACAAAAGGATATTTTTTTTTCAAATTTTTTTTAACGTTTATTTATTTTTTGGGGGACAGAGAGAGACAGAGCATGAACGGGGGAGGGGCAGAGAGAGAGGGAGACACAGAATCAGAAACAGGCTCCAGGCTCTGAGCCATCAGCCCAGAGCCTGACGCGGGGCTCGAACTCATGGACCGCGAGATCATGACCTGGCTGAAGTCGGACGCTTAACCGACTGTGCCACCCAGGCGCCCCTACAAAAGGATATTTTTAATGTGTATGACATGATGCATAATATAGAATCGAAGAGTAAAAATATAATTTTAAAATAACTTTTGAAGTAGATATGTTTTGGAAAAGTATGTGTGTATTTCTCTAGTATATCTATTGAGTGAGCAAAATAATTATCATTTTGCATAGATCAGAACATCCAAAGTTTGTTGAAAGCAGAACGAAGATTTATAAAACTCAAGATACTTATGAAAGTTACACAAGAAATACATTTGGCTGGTCTGTCTTTGTAGAAAAAGTAAATTCATATTACAATCATGTTACCTTGAAATGAAAACAAAACAAAATAAAATGTACTTAAATGTAAAAAGTAAATTTTTTTTCAATATATGACGTTTATTGTCAAATTGGTTTCCATACAACACCCAGTGCTCATCCCAAAAGGTGCCCTCCTCAATACCCATCACCCACCTTCCTCTCCCTCCCACCCCCCATCAACCCTCAGTTTGTTCTCAGTTTTTAAGAGTCTCTTATGCTTTGGCTCTCTCCCACTCTAACCTCTTGTGTTTTTTCTTCCCCTCCCCAAGGGTTTCTGTTAAGTTTCTCAGGATCCACATAAGAGTGAAACCATATGGTATCTGTCTTTCTCTGTATGGCTTATTTCACTTTGTAAAAAGTAAAATTTAATGGGTGGAGGATTCCTATTCACTCCAGGGGATATCCAGCCGCAGTATTAACATTGGCAGAAGTGAAAGGATGATGGTCAACTGTTTTAACAAGATCCTTCCATGCCACTCATTGTCATCTTCTTATACTTTCTTTTCAAATTTCTCTTTTGCCTTTTGCATACCTTTGGACTAGCTCCTACATATACGTCTACAGTGTACATATTATCTATATCTCTATCTCTATATGGATATTTAGCGAAATTTCTGTAATTTTTATAATATTAACAAATGTCAGAGCCTTAGTTTCTTTGTTTTGATTTTATTTTTTACCATATCAGGCAGTTTTATTGTATCCAATAGGCTTAAAGATCCCTTTCCATCATTGAGCAATTTATCGGGCATCTCTGTCATCATGCATTTCTCACTATAACCAATGATTTTAATGAAAAAGTAGATGATCACTTTAAAAGATTTTTTTCATAAGAAAGAGAAGACAAGCCACCAGACTGAGAGAAAATGTTCGCAAAAGACACATTTGGTAGAGGTGTGTTATCCAGAATTTCCAAAGCACACTTAAAACTCAACAATAAGAACCCACTTAAAAAATGGGCAAAAGATATGAACAGACACCTCACCAAGGAATGTATGCAGACATCTCACCAAAGAAGCCATATGAAATGATGCTCTACATCATCTATTATAAGGAAATTGCAGATAAAAACAACAGTATTCCATGGCACACTTTTTAGAGTGGCTGAAACACTGGCAAAACTAAATGCTAGGGAGGTTGTGGAGTGACAGAAACTCTCATTAATTGCTGTTGGAAATGCAAAATGGCACAGCCACTTTGGAAGATGGTGTGGCAGGTGTTTACAAAAGCACACATAATCTTACTATATGACCCACCAGTCTTGCTACTTGGTATTTACTCAGATAAGTTGAGAACTTATGTTTACATAAAATACCTGCACATGGATGTTTACAGCGGCTTCATTCATAATTGCCAAGACTGGAAGGCAATCAACATGTCCTTTAGTGGGTAAATGGATTAATAAACTGTGGTATATTCAGACAATGGAGTATTATTCAACTCTGAAAAGACATGAGCTACCAAGCCATGAAAAGGCATGGAGAGACAATGAGTGCATATTTCAAAGTAAAAGTAGCCAATCTGAAGATGCTACATGGTTCCAATTATATGCCATTCTGGAGAGGGTAAAACTATTGAGACTATAAAAGGAGCAGTGATTACCAGCATTTTGGGAGAAGAGGAGGGATGAAATGGGATATTTAGAGCAGTGAAACTATTCTATGAGATGCCATAATGGTGGATACATGTCATTATATACACCAAAATCTGTAGAATGTACAATACCAAGAGTGAACCCTACTATAAACTATGGACTTTGAGAGATGATAAGGTGCCAATGTAGGATTATCCATTATAGAAAATTTACACATTGGGTGCAAATGTTCATAGTGTGGAAGACTGTGTTGGATGCCAGGATATAGGAACTCATACTTTCCACTTAATTTTTCTGTGAATATAAAATTACTTTAAATGAAATAAAGCCAATAAGAAAAACACCTAAAAACTCCTTTGACAAATTCTATTACTTGATGGTCCCAATTCTTTTACTTTCTGATCAACATTTTTATCCATTTGTGGTGTTTGTTTACTCTTATAAGCCCTTCAGAGGGGAATTATGGGTCTGCCCAGGTAACAGAAGCTGCTGGAGTCTTCATGTGCAGTTGAAACCAAGTAGTCTCATCTTCCCTGTCCTTTGTGAGGCAATCCTACAATTTCTTATTCTGTTGAGGTTCTGTATTAGCGCCCAGTGGTGGTTGCATTTTGAGCCCATGATACATGGAACCTGTATAAAGGAAATCAAAACTTTGTCCTTGGAACAAAATTGAGTGCCCAAAGTAACTTATCCCTTTCATTCTTTCTTAAGCCCTAATGTTCACCACCTGAGGAGACCTGTCTACTCAATATGACTGTCCATTTACAAGTGGCATTTTCAGATTCTTGACCTTATTATATATTTCTTAGTGTTTTCTGCTTCTGGGACTTCAAAAGTTCAACAGATCAGAGGGGATTTCTCAACTCCATATAAGAGCACACAGGAAAGCAATTTCTTAGATTTCCCTTGTGGGAGTAAGGTGCTTGGCTCGTATGAAGAAGGACCCTAGAGAGAGCTTTTTGGAAAGCCCAGGCAACAAGAAAAGAAATAAGCACTGTTTAGATTGAATTTATAATGGATGGAGGCAGGATGTCAGCCTGCTAACCTGGTTTTGTGTTCCTAGGCACTAGACCCTTAATGTTAATACTCACAGAAGGTTTATAGCTTCCAATGAATCTGTACACTTTCTACTGAGGTGCCAGTGTGATAGGCAGGCATTACAATTCCAAGGTTAACTGTGAGGTGAACACTCCCCTCTCTCCTCAACCCCTGCCTTCCGTACTGTATTCTGACTTATAAGTTAAATGGTTGTTGTAACCTGTTTCTACATTCACACCCTTCGGTCAAGTAGATGAGTCAGATAGAAGATACACAAATATGTCAGGAGGGTGAGAGTATGTTGTAAGGTGGGTACCATTACAAAGAGAGCCAGAGAAAAGTATACTCTGAGCCCTCTTTTCCCAATTTCAGGAGGTTGGTGCCTGTCACATCACTTGAGCCTGGTAGGGATCAGGAGGCAGAGGCATTCAGTAGGACTTGCGTGTGAGGAGCTAGATGAAGAAGGTTTCTTGAAAAGGAGTTATCAGAGCACTGAGCTATTTCTTATCACCATCATATGGTGATGAAGAAACGGGCTTCAAGAGAGCTTCCTCTCTGTCTCCCCAAATTTGGCGATACAAAGACTAGCACCTGACTCTTAACTGAAATAAATGGTTTGTGGATTGGGGTGGGACTCCTGCCTGGCAAATCTAAAGCAAGAGGCAGGAGCCAACCACCTGCTCGATGATGGGTCACAGAAGGGGCTGCTGCTTTGGTGCCCTGGGTCTGGGAAGTGGGAGTGTTTAGCAAAGACCAGGCTGGAGAGAGTATCGCTGGTGTCTTCTTGGGTCTTGTTCAGCAGACCTGTCTGACGAGGCCAGGAGACCTCACAGTGGAAAGGGGGGCTTCCAGGTGACCACCAGCTTGGGATACAGTCCCCAGTTATTACTTGGACTGGAGATACAACTGTCCAGGCCCCAGGAACATAGGAGGCAGGGATGGCAGAGGGCTCTGAAGACCTCACCAAAGAGTCACTTTTACCGTCCTCTCTGCCCAGACTGCTGAACCAGCCAGAAGTAAGAATGACCCTTATTCCTGCCCTGCCTCCTCTCCTGCCCTTCTGGAACAAGGCAGCATGTAGAGAATTCAGCAGGCTTGGTTAGAGTGCTCAGAGAGCAGAAGGCCTCCCTCCCACAGTGCAGGCTTCAGGCTGGAAGGTGTGGGGGGAGTCAAGGTGGGAGTAATGGGGACTGGAAAGCAGGTGTGGGAGGTAGGACGGTAGGGAGGAGGGAGGGAGAAGGGGGAAGATTTAATGCAGTCAGATACAGCTTTCGGATTACTAACTTCAACTGGACAGTTTACTGAATTAATGCAGTATGCAGCATTACGTTGACTTTGGGGCTGTTATATTAAAATAAACAGAAAGCTCAGGGGTTTGCCAGGGGTTTCATCCAGGAAACATTGCACAAAGAATAAATTTTAAGAAGAGAAAGAAACAAAACCATGTTTTAAGTCAGAAGTCATGTGCATTTAACACTCTGGTTACAGGTGTTACCTGTAGATTTGAATGTGGAAGTTGGCCCTGGGTCCCAGTGGGTGGCTGGGTCGCTTTCTTTCATGCTTAGTGTCTGCCTTTTTCTTTGCATTGGCCATTGCTCTCTGGTGTCCAGTGGTGGGAGTATAAAATTCCTCTCCTGGGAAGTGATGTTGTAGCCTCTGAAGAGAAGGGAGGAACTTGTCACCTAGTCCCTAAACCTATCTAATATCATGAACAACCTGTGGGAGGAAGTATTCAACTATTTTAAATGTAATTATACATGAAACTTAATGTACTAACCTAGTCACATACATTGTGAACCTGGACAATGTGCAATTTAGCAAGATTATACAATTAACTTTTCAAACTGTAATCCTTTTGAGAGGGGACACTAGGAATAATCATGTTGAGACAACAGGAATAAATTGGGATTATCCTGAGCAAGCCGGTACATATGTGGTCATTCTATACATATTCTGCTCCTAATTTATAGAAAAAAGAGGTCCGTCCTTCCTTCCCTCCCTCCTTCCTTCCTTCCTCCCTCCTTTTCTGTTCTTTTTCCTTCTTTTCTTTTCTTTTCTTTTCTTTTCTTTTCTTTTCTTTTCTTTTCTTTTCTTTTCTTTTCTTTTCTTTTCTTTTCTTTTCTTTTCTTTTCTTTTCTTTTCTTCCTTTCTTCTTTTTGCTAGAAGTCAGAGCTAAAATCTTACCCTGCTTTTGTGCAGCATCATGACATTTACTATGTAACGCCATTAAGCATTCCCTGAATCAAGTAGCTTAGAGAATTTACTTTTTATTCACTTCATGCTCAATGATATTATGGGTCACACACACACAGCCATCAGAATCCAGCCAAGGCATTCAAACGGAGGTATGAAATTATGAAACAATGCACATCTTTCCAGGAATCTGTACCTGCCCCTGGTTAGAGGTCCTGGCAGATATTCTTTACCCAGGCAGACCACGTTCAAGGTAATAGGGGAAAAAATGACCACAACTGTCACGATACTATATGAAGAGTCAGTGAAACTAGGTGTGTTCCTCATAAGAGTCCATGGGATTGGGTTAGAAAGTGTATGAGATTTAAAATCAGGAGACCTTGACTGAAATGCCTCATTCTGGTATTTACCGCACGAGATTTAGCAGGTATTTAACCCTTCCCCATGAAAAGAGCATTGCTCCCTTTCCAGCCGCTCTTTATAAAGAGGTGTTTAAGTGGTCAATATTACAAAAGGCCATAGAATACACACTATATTATACAACTTCCAAGGTAGTCATTATGAAAGCTCCTGTCACTTCTTTTCATTTACCACTAAAATTAACTATAAAACTTTTCAGCCTTGCCTCTTCCTCTCTCTGCCTCTGAGCCAAGATGTTGAAACTTCTGGTAAGGAGTAATTAATTACTTGTTTTTCAGTCCTGATCACAGATTTGAGGCTACTGAATACACCATTCATTTCCGTCTGTCTCTGTCTCTCTCCATATCTCCCTCTCTCAGGGTGTCTCTCTGTGTCTCTGTTTGAGGAGGTAATGTGTGTGAGAATGCGCAGCAAATGGCAAAGTTCAACCATATCTTCATTATTAAGAAGCTACTTTGCTCAGGTGCTCTTGTGTGTGCCAGAAGGCACTGTAATAAACCAGGTGCAGATTCTTACCTCTCAGGAGGCTGTAGTCGACAGGAAGATAAAAAATACAAAAGGTAGTTACAATGATGAAAACTTAATTGGTGAGTTCAGGGAATAGTAAACAAGATATAAATCCACCTAGTGATCCGAGGATATTCAAAATGAGCTATATCTATTGAGAAAACAATTACTAAGGAAGAAGTTAGCATAGGCCTCCAGCCAATTTGGCTGCAGTTTCTAGGCCTTGAAGTGAACACCACTCATAGAAGCTGTCAGGTATTTTTAGACATTTGTTGTGTTCCTTGGCTCGAGTGGAACCATTCCTCCCAGAATTTGAGGGACTCTTAAGAACCTAGAGATTGTCAGGCTGGTTTGCAATCCATTAATCAACACTGGTTGAATTAAACACTTAATCCAGTGGTTTTCAGTGGGGTATCGAGGGGTGAATGTTTCCCACACATGATATTTGGCAATGTCTGCAGGCATTTTTGTTTGTTATGGCTGAGGGTGGGGGTTGCTACTAGCATCTAGTCCTTGGGAGGCTGGGGATGCTGCTAAACATCCTGCAGTACCCGGGACAGCTCCTCATGACAAAGGATCACTGGGTCCAAAATACTAACAGTGCCGGAGATGACAAACCCTGGCCTAACCTTCCTGTGGATTTAGCACCATGGGGGATACAAAACAAGGAAGAAATAGGATTGCTGCCCTCAATAGATTTAGAGAACTAATTCAGAGACCAGAACACTATGTTCATTAGTTGAAATACTTCTACATTCTGAAATATTTGCTGAGCACTTACTACATTCCAGGGAGTCTGCAAGGTTTTTGCATCACTAGTAGTCATGGTAGCATCTGCACTGACGAAGCGTAGAATGTACTGAGGACACATGTTGTAAAGGAAAACCTACAATTCACTGTATCATGAGATAAGCCATAATTGGAAGGGAAATCCATGTTGTCCTTAGAATAACAAGAAGGTTAGATTGCGTGATCAGGGAGAACTTCCCTGAGAACATGGTGTTTCAGGTGAGAAAGAGTTGGCCAGGTGAGAAGTGAAGGGGGTGAGGGCAGCAGGCGGTGAAAGCCAAGTGACCCCAGGTCCCAAGGCAGAAAAAAGCTTGTAGTTGTAAGTAATTCGGGTAGTTTGGGTGTGCCAAAACGTATAGATGGGGTGCAGTCAGGTCAATTAACCTGGTAATAATTCAAGGAAGAGAGAAATAAATACAGGTAAGAGTCAGCAGGGAAGATCTGGAGGAGAAAATAGCAAGTTAGTAGGCGGGAGAGAGGGATCCGCAGGCAATGGTTTGGAGAGAGAAATAAAAATGTCTGGTTTATAAAGAGAAAACAAACAGTCTGGCCTTCTTGGATTAAAGTAGTACAAAAAAGATATGAACTTTGGCTTTCAATCAGAGTGGTTTTTTTTATTTTTATATATTTTTAGTGTTTATTTTTGAGAGAGAGAGAGAGAGAGAGAGAGAGAGAGACTGAGAGCAGGGGAGGGGCAGAGGGAGACAGAGGGTCTTAAGCAGGCTCTGTGCTTAAGGGGCTTGAACTCATGAACCAAGAGATCATGACCTGAACTGAAGTTGGGCACCTAACCAAAGTCAGACAGGAGCCCCTTATTAGAGTGTTTTTTTAAATGGCGCCCTTTCTTTGGTGACATTGTATGTGAGTGATTGAAAAAAAAAAAAAAGAAAAAGAACAATTTGGGAAAGTAGACCCTTGTTTGTAAAGGGATTGGCACAGGCAACTTTATGTGGAAGACCACTCTAGCAGGGAAAAGTCATATAATTCAAAGAAGCAAGTGTGTGGGCCTGGAATTGGCTGATGGTGGGATGGAAAACTATAAAATGTATTGCTATCAGCAGCTACCCACTTCGTTCAATAAATGTGTTCGAGTGTCTGATGCGCTAGACCCTGAGAACATTTTGGTGAGCAAAATCAGAAGTGGTTTTCAGCTCTCAGGAAATTTACAATTAAGCACAAGAGATTCCACTAAAATAATGAAAGTAACTCTTCACAGAGTTAAGTACTGAAATGAATGGAAATTTGTCCTCATACACACCAATACCTAGAGGATTCTAGCTAGACAGCAGTGACAGGAAAGACTGTTCTGAGAAAGTGGCAACCAGGAAGCATATAGATGTTGGCCAATGAAGTGGGGTGGAAAGGCAAAGAGGAAACACCTCAGCCACGGCACTGACATGTGGGGGGAGGAGTCATGGCCCACAAGAAGAACTCAAGGAACTCCAGTGTGATTGGACGGGAAGGGTATGGGAAGTAGAGTATGGGTGGAGACCCACTGGTAGGGAAGGCTGGGGGGAAGATGGCATAGATGTGGGTGGGAATGGGGAGAAATGGGCAACTGTGCATTTTGGAAGATCCAGGAGAAAGTGCTGTCAAATCATGTAGGAAGATACTGCAGAGAACCAAGAGAGGGATAGCACATCTTGGTTAAGGTCTTGACAGTGGGAACATGCGCTGGTTTGTTAACATTCAAGAAATGCTCAGCAAGTGTTGGGGGCCAAAATCTAAGATTTGGGCATAAAGCCATTGAAGGAGATGAGAGTGTCAAGAATGAAGGCGAGGTGCCTGAATTGCCTAATGGCATAGATAATGGTACCATTCACTGAGGGAGGGAGGCTTGCAACAGGATCCATCTTGGGGAAGAAGATCACAGGTTCAGTTTTAGAAAAGTTGCATTTGGGGTATGTTTGAGGTATCCTAGAGGAGTTCTCGCATGCAGGTCTGGAATTCAGAGAAGAGGTCTGGGCTGCAGATAAGCAACCACCCTGCTCCTGCTTCCTTTAAAGCCAACACTCCTTCCTCTGGAGAGGCTGGTCCTTTGCCCCACCCCTCCACCCCATCCTCACAGTTCCATCTCCTTTGACCTGCAGGCTTGAAAATGGGGGCAGCCTACCCCTTCCAGCTGACAGTACTGCTGATCAGAAGCAAATCAAGGAGCCAAATAGAGTTTAAATCCAAGATCAGTCATTGAACACATGCTTAGGGGAGAAAGAAGGAGAAGGGTTAGCAATCAGGTATGCCAGTGGGAAGGGGGGGAACACTTCCACCCGGCATGATTTGGATAGAAGGGAATGGAGTCTCGCATTAGCCATTCATATAAGCCCCGTAATAGCTGATTAATGCTGTGCTGGCTAATGAGCTAATTGGATGGCAGGACTGTCTTTTGGAAAGGGATCTTCAGAGTTATCAAAACCCATCCTTGCCTTTTGGGGTTGAAGAAATTAAGGTCCGGGAAGGATAAATGGCTTTTACCCAAGTTCATCCTATGTATTAAGGACATAGGGTGGCTGCCATTTCAGTTGATTTCACTGCCCTGTTGCGCTCTCCCCAGGAATTCTGGTTGTGAAGGAGAGTAACACAGAGTATTATTTCACTGCCCTGCACTTAGAGTGTAGACGTTGATCAAATAGCCCTAGGCCCCTTTGGTTGAGGAGAAAGTGTTTTGTTACTTTTTGCTGGCATATACTTATAAATCACCCCACTGAAACCCAGAATAGCTTAGATAATGATATGAACCTTAGCAACACATTTAGCAGTCCGTTATGGCATTCAGCAATTTTAGTTTATTACTGTCCCAAGGGGAGAAAGGGGGGAAAACACTGTAAGAAACAAGCTAATAAATTTGTTTTTAAAACCCAAGGTCCTCCTCCCTCCTCCCAGCAAATGTTGTAAATTCTGGGCATTTATGGTTTGCTTGAGGAAGCAAGCTCAATGTCAAAAGTGTTTTAATAGCCTTTGATTTACTTTTTAAGTGCTTATTAGGATGATTGATGACAGTGTTTTGAAACCAATCACAAACTTGGGAGAGACAGGGAATTCATTGCTGTCTTCCCCTTGACTCCAGTGCCTGTTGGTTTGTTCGGTTTGGGAGGGGGACTTACAGGCAAAGCAGAGACTCTTCATTACCTTTTCTCTGGGAGTGCCAGGTGGTTCTTCTTTTTCCCATTTGTCACCTAACAGAATATGGTTTGGACACATGGACATTCCTTAGGCTTCTGTCCCTCAAATGCCCAGTTCCAGTAGCCTTCTACTGAGTAGGAATGGAGGTGGCCTGTTTTGGGGTCTTCACCCTGCCTTCAAAATGTCCAGGATGAATTATCCTTCTGTGTTAAGCCAAGAACTCAGACAAGAACCAGCACTCCATCTCGTATGCCTCCAAGTCCTACTGAGAAGTAAACCAGGCGGTTGAAGCAGTAATTGGCTTGGGTCTTCATTTGTTCAGGCCATAATAACTGCCTCACCGTGCACAGTCCCAGTGGGGTGAGCTGTGAAACCCCTCTCCAGTAGACAGAATTAAGTTGCATTTCATCCTGTGCTCATTCTCAGAATCCCCAGTGGCCAGCATAACTGGACTTTTCAGATGTAAATAACTATCGCCTCTGCATGAAAATCCAGGAAGTCAGTTCCTGGGTCTCTCCTTACAAGACATTTAGAAGAAGAATCAATGTATTTCAGTTCCAGCAGCATTGTCCTTCCCTCTATATCCAGCCACAGTGTTCATCAATTTGTTTAATAATGCCTGGGGAGCCTCTGGTTCCAGCATTGAGTAATGGACATTGGGAGTGCTCACTGCTTTAAACACTTTCTAAATCTGGATTCCCTTCTGTGCAAAAGGCAAATTGACAGGAAGGAGATTTTCATTTTCTCATTCTAAAGAGAATTGACATAGAGAAGTGTGTTTGGGTAATGACACCTGGCCAAAGGGAAAACATTTTGGCAATGTAGTCCCTGCAATTTTTTTTTTAAGGAAATAAATTTTTATTGACACTTATCCCCTATGTAACATATATAATATTTTTTTTCTGAAATTTATTGACAAATTGGTTTCCATACCTGCAATTTTTTTTTTCACTGCCCAGTGGTGTTGCCACCACAGAAGAGGCTCATAATCCAACTGCCTATCAGAATCCCATATGAATCTTTAAAAACTTCAGGAGTTCAGCTCCCACATCTGGATGCCTGGAGTCGAATCTGGGTGTCTAGATTTTAAAGCTCAAAGAGTTTGGTTCTCCTTATGCAACCAGAGTGGGGAACCAGGATTGTGCTACCTAGCAGGGATTGCTCAGTTCTCTCATGTAATCACATAGAGTGCAATGGTTCTAGCTTTTGTGGACTTAGATGCTCTGGGGAACCCACTGAAATGCAAATTCTCTGGCCCCCAGACATTCTGATTCCTCTAGGTCAGGGGTAAGTACCAGGCATCTACAATTTGACAAGATCTTCTTGTGCAAGACAGAAAAGGTCATCTCGTGAGAAAAAGTGGCATGGGTAGACTGGCAGGTGCCATTGGTGTTGCGTTTTACTTGGTTTTGTTTTATTCTTGTTTGGTTATTCTGACTTATAGGATTTTGCTACTTTAAACACATTGACTGCACTTCATTCCTACTTCTCTCCATGCTCTGTAGGTGCAGCCTTACTTTCTGGCCATGGTTAACCTAAAGCAGTGGTCCCCGAGGAGTCTTCCTAAGGAACTTTTTTTTTTTTTTAATTTTTTTTTCAACGTTTATTTATTTTTGGGACAGAGAGAGACAGCGCATGAACGGGGGAGGGGCAGAGAGAGAGGGAGACACAGAATCGGAAACAGGCTCCAGGCTCTGAGCCATCAGCCCAGAGCCTGACGCGGGGCTCGAACTCCCGGACCGCGAGATCGTGACCTGGCTGAAGTCGGACGCTTAACCGACTGCGCCACCCAGGCGCCCCAAGGAACTTTTAATGTAAATGGATGCCAAAGCCCCTGCGTCCACCAAGAGATTCTAATTAAATTGGTTTGGGCTGGCACTCAGACCAGTACTTTAAAAAATTTCCCCATACGATTTATAAGGTGCAGCTGAGATTGAGAACCACTGTCCTAGAAAAATGTGCAAAGCCCAGGAGTTCTTGGATTGGCAGAGAAATGCAAAGAGCTTTACTATGACTGCAGATACTGACAGTGCTTTTGGGGTCAGGTCTTCCATCCTTGGGGACCATGCTACCTGATACTGAGGTCAGGATCCTGACTTCCTGATATGGATGTCCTGAAGTTAATCTGTAGAGAATTGGGCCGAGACTTTGTGACTTTAAAAAAAAAATGTCAAGAGAAGAAAAAGCAAAAAGGACATATGTAGGTTTTGTTCTCATTACTGGGCTCCAAGGGTGATGTCAATAATCGGTTACCGCAGTAGGGAATCCCAATGTGCTACTGGCTGGGATTGTAGTCATTTGTGGAATCCCGAGTGACACATCAACCAGGGAGCTTATGGATAAAAGAAGCTCTCTTTTCTTTGAAAAGCCACCCTGTTGCTTTTCAAAACTAATCTACAGACATCATCAATAACAACAAAAAGTTCTTGGATATCAACTGAAAATTAACACCATGTACTTGCCCAGTGCTTTACAGTTTATAAAACCCTTTCACATACATTTTCTCCCTTAAGCTTTACAAGAGATCTGTGAACGGGACCAAATGAAGCAAGTGGGGTTCAGAGAGTTTAAATGATTTATCCAAGCGCACACAATAGGCATAGACCAAACAATATTGGGGTGCAGTAATCAAGCTGCTTCCAAATGCAGACAGTTATCATAGTCAGGACGTGGATAGACATATTTAAGATGTTAGTCATTGCTACTTATCTTATCAATAGTAGTCAGTGATCAACAGCACATCAGACCTATGATGTAATGGTTGTTATCTTAGATCAGGCTAAGAAAAATAGTTGAGTTAATTGAAAGAAGAAAAAAGAAAAGTGGAGTGAAGGATAGCACATGTGGTGGTCCAGCGATTAGGTAGAATCGTGGTGGCACATGAATGACCCTGGATTGGGCAATGCTGCTCCAGTCATGCCTTCTTTATGTGCGTATGTATGTTCTAGCAGATACTAATCATTGGAAAGGTTAAGCACAGAAAAACTGTGCAGTTAAAAAACAACTTACTATAGCTTCCTCCGCCTTCCAACAGGAGATAGTTGTCGTAACTGACGTCCTTGGTAGTAATACATCCCCACCCTCTATGCTCCGTGCAGTGACTGTTAGGACGAGTTAGGAAGCAAAGTCGTGCATAGCCCTCTGTCTAGGGCAAACACTAAAAAGGGTTTACTCTGTGCCAGGCACGTGATGAGCACCTTTCCTGGGTCATCATTTCATGTGTGCCTCACGCAACCCCCATGGCTCAGTATCATATTCTTTGATGTCCTTTTGTATTATCTCCTTAGCTGCATTTTATATGTAAAGAGACTGTGGCACAGAGTTGTGTAGTAGCCTACCCCAGTTTCACACTGTAGAAAACCAGACTCCTGGCATCCAGAGCCCAGTCCTCAACGTCATCCCTACACCCCCACCAGTTGCAGACTTTGCATATGTAAAGGAGAGCAGGGTCACATCTATGTTTGCAGGCAGAGGCCACAGAGAACAGAATTGTTCTGCACTATTTATTTAGCAAAGCTGTTTTACTTTGTTAAAGCAGAATGGTTTGGCTAGGAAAAAAAAAATGCCAGTAAGTAGTTATGAGTGAAAATTGCTAAAAAGTTTTTAAAGTCATTTTTCCTGCCATGATATGCAATTTGGTTTCCTCCCCATTGTGCTGAGCTCTGGAGACTTAACTCCCTGCAAATCAGCAATCATATCGTAGTGATACCTGCACATGTATTGTGTGGAGATACATATATATATATGTATATATGTATATATATATGTATATATACATATATACATATATATATATATACACACCTACCTATCCCCTTTGATAACAAGCAAAGGGGACTGGATTTCACAGATAAGAGGGAAAGGAATGTCCACTGGAGTTAATAAGTGAGAGAGATAGAGAAACCAATTGGGAATTGGAAGTAATTTTGAAAATTAAATATTTTGAGGATGCATGAAAATCCCAGGAAGGATGTGTGGTAAAGGGATTAAACTATTAACCGGGATAGAACAGCACACCCTCCCCCCCACCCCCATTTATACAGTAGCACATAGTTGGTAGAAAAGGCATATCTATGTGTTCTTGGCAGAGGTGAAGTAGGGACATGGGCATGTGGATTTCAGAGTTGATATGATGCCATGGTCTGGGAGCAAAGAATCCCCCTCTCTGTATGTACATGTGTGAGTCTGCACTTCTCTATTTCAATTTCTATTCCTGAGTATATTTTCTTTCTCCCGCTCATGCCACACTTTATATTCTCCTACTCTCTACCTATAGCCACTTTGCAGGGAAAAGATGATGACTTATGACCAAAGGAAATGCATTCTTTTCACCTCAGTGAAGTCAGCAAGGGTCCTCAGCATGAGAGCTATGGATTGAGGGCAAGCAAGGCAGCCATGCAGCCAGCATAAAATTGAATGCAGCCCTCAAAGTCTGTGTGGTCTGTGGATTTTCAAATGGTTGTGCCAGAGCCTTCTTCCCAAACACCAAGGGGGCTAGGATCCTACACTCTAGGAGGAGAGGGAGTAGAGAGGGCAAGATACTGCTTGCGTAGTGGATGTTGGATGATTAGCTGAGGTGCGCCTCTCAGGGAAAAGCTGACCTGGAAATCAGGCATATATTTCGTCCAAAGCATCTGAGGGAACAAGGAAGACAGGAAGGGTACAAGTACCATGAAGGCAAATAACGGAGTGCATGGAATGTTTAAAGTTGGTTGGAGGGACAGGAATTGGGTGGTGGAGCCTAAAGATTCCTAGTGCAGATTTTAATGGTTTCCACAGATGCAGATTAGGGTAATTCTTGAAATCATAAATGAACAACCCAGGACTGACTAGAAGAAGCAGAATAGTGCAGTCTACCTACCTAGGATGGCTTCTAGTGCCACACAGGGAGCAATTCTATTGCAAGGTCCCCCCAGTGTTCGGGGTGTGCTGTCTATAAGGACTAGTGGGCCCGTGGGAAAGGGTAGACAGTGTATCCTACTGAAGATGCATCCAGCTTGTCCCTTGGGGGAAGCAAACTTAACTACACAGGGAAATTCTTCAGCTGTACAGCTAAAACAGAGAAGTAGTCCTCCTATCAGCCATGCCAGTCCAGGGAAAGGACAAAATTGATCATTGGAATGAAAGAGGATCAATGCTAAGAGCTCCTGGAAGCCTTTAGTGTTGATAGGCAAGTGACATCAGCTTCAGGTTTAGCATCTAAATTCTGTGTAACTGTGTGTTCATGAACTTCTTAGTACTACTCAGTGGTAAAAAAACCTATCCTAAACATTAAACATTTCTAAGGCTGTTGGGGACTTAGGACAAGGAGTACTAACATATGCCCAGAGGTCATAAGCTCTATTGCCTGACAATGATGACGGGGGTGCAGATACTTGGGTGTAATGGTGTATAAGCTGCCGTGCCAGGTTCCAGGGTTGGGGAAAGAGACGTATAAATCATGATTGCTGACCCTCTAGGCAGACTTCTGCCCAGAGAAAAAGGTTGAATAAGAATTTAAGGCTACATATTTTGAGTCAGATTATGGATACATTCCACACTCAGAGGAATGACAGTGGTCTCTGGCTGTTAATTAAGCTTTCCTAGGACATTTGGACCTGACTGTACTTGCATCGATAGGTATAGGTAGCATAATCTTTTTTTTATCTTATTCATAGATACGCCTATTTTATTTTTGTTATCAAAATGGAAATACTCTGATTACTTTTCTGATTGCCAGAGTAACATTGACTTTTTAAATATTAGAAACAATTAAAATATATAAAACCTACCGAAATCTCAGTATCCTGGGATAAAAACTTTTGATATTTGTATATGCATGCTTCTTTATTTCTGTATGGGTAGGCAGAAATAGGGGGCTAGCTTAATCATAGCACATTTGACCTATATCCTTTATTCTTTCCTCATATTAGTATGTATTAAGCATATTTTCATGTCAGTAAATATAAATCTACCTCTTTATTTTAATAAGGGACAATACTCACTTATTGAATATATAAAACTGTGTGCCAGTGCACCCATTATCAGACATGAGGTTCTTTCTAATGTGCTACTATTATTTGTAATACTGGGATAGAATCCTTTGACCTAGCAATTTCAGTGCTAGGAAAGAAGCAGAAATCCTGTAAAGAGTCACACAAAATGATGTACATAGTTACTCTTCAAAACAGTTGCACTGAACATACACCTACCTGTAAGTTATTTAAGTGCTTGTCTCCCACATACATTTGGCAGAAATGGGTATTATCATTCTTTTTCAATTTTTGTCATTCAGCTAGCTTGGAAAGAAGGTGTGGTGAAATAGCATTTTGGGGGGCCTGTATGACCTTTATAGTGTCTGGAGACTGATTCTTTTATATTATGGCAAGTTGGTCAGTTGGTACATCCCTCAGTCACGTACTCAGTCCCTTCCCCAGGGCACTACAGCTGAACTTTCCACACTCTATTAATTTAAAGATGCTTTGGGATCCAAGCAGAATGTCGATTTCCGTACTCTGGCCTCAGCTTTGTATTTAAAGTAGACTCACCTGTTATTACAACATATAGTTGTTGAACCTAAATGCTTCCCCAAAGGAGAGAGAGGTGTTGATATGAGACAGAAGCGACTGGGTTATAACAGGAAAGAAATTGACTTAGTTATAACCTCAGAGACCATACAAAGAGTTTACAGTAAATTATGGGAGGTTACTAATAATAAACTGTGAGAGTGTTTTAAAGCATTCTGGGACTCCCTAACCCTCAAATTCTGTGTTTGCACGGTTGATAGTAGAGTTGGCTGCATTCCATATAAGTCATTCTTCTGACACACCCATAAATACACCCACATACACACATGTATGCACACGTGAACCAGTGCTTGTATTATAGGCAAAGAAAGTGAGATCAGGGAAGTAGCATAATTTGATGAAAAGTCAGACAGCAGATTATCGGAAAACCAGAGTCCTAAATCCTAGCTTGTTTGCAGATTCATTCCCTAACATTTTGGAGTGAAATTACATATATATTTTAAAATCACTCACAAAACAGCCTAACTCTGTAGCCTTCACTGAGGAAGAGGGAGATATGGAAGAATGACTAATAGTTCATTAACTTTTAATAATCTTGCCCCATATAAGTCACAGGAATGAAAAGTACAGCATAGGGAATATAGTCTATAATATTGCAATAACATTGCATAGTGACAGTGGTAACTACACTTATCATGGTCAGCATTTCATAATGCTGGCAATTGTCATATCACTATGTTGTATACCTGAAAACAATAAGACATTGTATATCAAATATGCTACAATTAAATATATTTTTTCAAATTTTTCTTTATTGCATTTAGTAATATCAATTTTCTTAGAAATGTATTAATTTGACCTACATTTTCAAATATATCAACATTATATGAATAGAGGAATTTATATATTCTTTAAACACTGCATTTACCTTTTTCTTCTCCAGTTTTATCAGTTTACTTTTCTATTAGTGAATTTACCAGATTCACATATTAATGCTTAATATTCATATACTAATTCTGTTTCCCTAAGAAGCAACTCCTGGATTTATTGAGAAATTTTAATATATTTTTTCTCTTCTCTATGTCATCCTTTCCCACCTTTATTTTTATGGTTTCCTTCCCCCTGCTTTTGTTTGTAAAGATTATGGTTATTTTTTACCTTCTTAAAGTTAATAATCACTTTTTTGGCCTTCATTTTAACTACTTAATTATTAAAGTGTTTGAAATGAAGCATTTATTTTAGATGCACAGTGGAGTTGTGGTATATCCCATGTTTTGATAATAGTGTTTGCATTTTCATTATTTTCTAATTAGTCTGTAATCGTAGTTTTCATTTCTTCTTTCACTCCAAACCTCTCTTTGGAGAGTGTTTTTGGTTTCTTAGTATAACATTACTCTTACTTAAAAAAATTGTTTAATAATCTAATTTTACTTCTTGCAGGTAGCAAATTATGTAGCACAGTATAGAAGTCACAGATCCCAACGTTCCTCTTTATTTTACACCAGATGTCTACATACAAGTTGGCCAATAGGAGTCCACTCGGTTGGACCCATCTGTAAGATAATTAGGTAGGCTTTTTCCACATTTGACATAGTTAAGCTGTAATTTTATGTTTCCACTTCTACGGCTGTGTACCTTTCCATGATTTTATGGGTTTGTCCACAGAAGGGGAGGGAGATAGCGATGCCACTAATAGTTCTATTAAAAACAGTTAATGATCTATTTCAAGTCTCAGTGTTAGCACCCAGGGTGCTTGACTTCCACTCTCCTCTCAAGCCCTGGGCTGTGATTTGTCTTATCACCAAACTCCTGTGGTCCTTAGATGCCTTCCTCTCTGGTACTTCTTGCTTCTCCTCTTTCTGGGGCTGAACCTTTGAATATGGACCTCCTTTTCTCCATTAGAAAGTAAGCTCTTAGAAGACATTCTTCTATGTTCTTTTATATGTCTTAATATAGACATGGGCATATACGACACACATAATAAACTCTGAATAAAGTTTTTTTAAATAAATCTTGAGACCGATTTTATATTTTAAAATTGATGTAAATTACTTTATTTGGCACATTTCATGGCTGCCTATGAGACTGGTGGGGAAAGGCAGAGCTGTAAGTATACATTTACTATATGGCACATTTCCCTGGTGTTGACTATTGATAATATTCCAAGGAGGAATTTACAGGAGCTGGATGATATCCATGATTCCAGTAGTAAATATGTGAACTTTGGCAATGTCAGTTCACTTCTCTCTGCTTCATCCACAAGCAAAAAGAAGCTATGTTTTCCTAGAGCTAAGACTCCTGATTCCTAAACTCTGAGTTAGGGCTGGAGAAACAAAGGTGATTTTTCTAAGGTATTACAAAGCAAACAATGGCAGTGATGCAAAACCCATTGCTAGTCTTGGAGAAATCATAGTCAACAGGCAAATAAAACCATCTAGTCCTTTGCATACAATGGATGTGAATTATAAGATTTGTATATAGCTACAGTCCAGTCCCTAAGACAAAACCCAAACAAATGAGGAAAGGAAACCTTTTCCCAAGCTGAGGCATCTCACAGTAAGTAGGATTTGATTTCTTTGCCCCACTGAGAATGTTGTTATTAGTATAATTTAAAGGTAATTAAAAATACATTTGGTTTAGTTGTTACTTTCTCTTCAAAGTCTTCATTCTTTCTTGTCTCTGTGAAAGTCCTGCTGCGTCAGTTTGATCTTCCAAAATAAACAATGTTTGTTAACTTACAGATATTTTAGGAAAAAGCGTTAAAAGATGATGGTGTGGGAAATCACCACAGATCCAAGTCAAAACAGAATTGTCTTGCATTGTTTTGTTTTTTTTTTTTTTTTTTAATTTTCTAACAGTTATTCTGCTTCAACTCTTGGAAATGACAAGAAGCAATTGGCACTCACCAAAAAGATGAACCTCTTTTTTTCTCAATTCACAAAGACAGTTTATTATCAGATGCATGGCCTTGGCTTTGCTGCTTTTTATGCTTGTCAGTTGTTGCCCTAATTGAAATTGCATAAACAAAAGCTTTCATAAGGGTCCATGAGCCCTTAGAATTAGCACATGCCCATTAACCACAAGACTCTCCAATGATGGATGTTAGGACTGAAAACATTAAAACGGAAGGGGAGGCATGCACCACCAAATCTGGAGGATAAATTAGACAAAGGGAACACTGTGTAAATGATTTTATTTTACCTGCTAGTACTTGTTCTTGATTCAATGCCTGATATGCCCTGTCCTACAGGAATAACCATCCGTAGAGTCACTTTCCCGGTAGAGCCAATCTAGATTTCAAAATAACTTCACATAAATATAAATATTATGCATCTGTATTGCAGGAAGTTTGGAAAGTTCATAAGTGTGGATAAGAAAATAGGTCACCCATAATTCCATTACCGATTCTAATAATTATGAACCACTTGATGTTTTTATTCCTATTTTTCTAGGTTTATTAACATTAAAAAAGTAAGCTCATACCATATATAAAATTATGAACCTTGTGTCTTTTTAAACTTTATACATTAATTTCCATGGCATGTTGTAGCTTTTAAAAGCTAAAATTTTAATGTTTATTTTAAGTATCCTAACATATGGTTGAATAGTTTTTTTTTTTTCTCTCAGTTGGCTTTTAGGTGATTTTTTAATTGGCTATTATAAATCATAATGTGGTGATTTGGGGGACATATTTTGTTGTATACATGGGTGTGAGTTATATCCTTAAGGTAAATCTGTAGGAGGAAAATATTAAATTAAAAGTTACGGAATATTTTTAAAATTACTGGGTCCAATTTCAAGGTCTATATTAAGGCTTCTATTACAAAATGCCAAATTAATTTTCAAATATGTTCTCCCAATTTACACTTCCACTGACATTATACCAAGTGCCTATTTTACTAAAGTTATACAAGCATTGCACATTATCTTATTTTAATCTCTACTTATTTTTGTAATAGAATAGTAAAATCTCCTTTTCAAAACTTTGTGTATCTTTGATTGTTTAGGAAGTTGAACATTTAAATGTGTTCTCTTCCTTGTCTTAATGCTGTAGATAAATTCGTATCTCTTCTATAGTTTTCTACCTAGTCTGGTTTTCATTAAAAAAGAAAACAGTAGATTTGTGTACTACATTTGTACACTGTGTGTACTGTATTGAGCTGTTTTCTAATTATTGTGGAAGAATCTCTTGTATCCTGGGTGATCATCGTGATGGCAACACTGTTTCTAAGGCTGTAGAGTGATCTCTGTGTTTGGTCCTAATATTCTCTTAGGGAGGGAGTTTAGCATGCAACTCCATAGGAACTTTCTCTAGAGAGCAGCCTTTGGATAGAGGGGCACCATCACCAACTGATATGTGAGCTTTTAAAGTAAGGATGCTAGAAGGGCTAATGGACAAACAAAGCTAGTGGGGGAAAAACCCATGAAGTCCTATAGGTAGATTGTCCCTTCAATTACATGCTGTAAACTTAATGGAAGATTAAACTCTCTACACCTCAGTTTCCTCGCGTATGTAATAAAGATGATATTTGTTCCTACTTCATAGAGTTACATGACTTCTTAATATTAAAAAAAAATAGTATTGGATACTGTCTTAGGTGAGTTCCCCCAGAAACACATTCAGATAGTAGGATTCTGGTACAAGATATTCATTGTGAGACAATCCCTGGACACCAAATTTGGACAATGGAGACAGGTATAGGAAGGGAAGGGTACAATGTAAGCGAACTTTACCAAATCAGTCAACACTGTGGGTGACTGGAGCTTAATCTCACTGGGGACATCTAGGAGTCACTGTAGAACGACCACCCCTGAGGCATCGTGTACAAGGGGTGAGGGTTTTAGATTATTTATATGCCAACTTTTATCAGTGTTTGTTTGGAGGCTGCTGCAGGGGGTGTTCATTCCCTGGTACCTCCTGGAGGGCGGGAACCCCCGAAACCCTAGAAAAGCCACAGGCAGTTAGAAGTAGGGTTATGAATACATTATGGTAGTGAGGCCAAGGACGTATGGGTAGAGAATTGGCAGCTATGTCAGTATCAGGGAGACTACAGATCCCTGGACAGTCGGTACCTGAGCACTGCTGTGATCCTCACGCCCTACCTCAAACACAAGCAATGTCACATCTGATTTCAGTTCTAGTCAACAAGTATTGTTGCCAGACACTGTGAAAGCCACTGGGGATAGAATGACTAAGACATAGATTCTGGACTCAAGCAGCTCACAATCCTGTTTTTGTACACAGCGGGGGTAAGCCAACGGTGTGATAAATGCATGCCACTTCACATGCAAAATCAGGGGTTGATGTAGATTTCTGAGAGAGACAACCGTGAGAACTCACAAGAAGAAGTCACATCTATGTAGTGTGTGGTTTGGAGGGTGGTTTGGTAGAGGTGACCTTTGAGCTTCCTTTTGAGGTATGAGCAGGTAATAGCCTTTCAAGGAAGGATGAGATGGATACAGGGAGAAAATCTATATAATGTAATGAGTGAAATCATGGGATGATGAAATAAGATGGTTTAGCCAAGGATTTACCAGTACTTCCATATTCCTAGAAGGAAGGGCTCATTTGGCCAAGTGGTAGTTGTGGAGTCTTGAAAGCCACACCAGTGGCAGGCGATAGAGAACCTGGTGAAGGAAGTAGTGACGACATTTTGAAAGTCTTGGGGAGTCATGGAAAAACTTTGCACAGAAAGCATTTTGAGTGCTATTTAGAAGAGACTCTGTACAAACATGACTCTGGAAACAAGGAGACCAGTTTAGGGGCAACTGTAGAAAGTTTAGCCAAACAGTAGTAAGCCCTAGTGGCAGAATAGAGTTAAGTGATGGTAACGAGGTGAAATCGAAAGAATGTGAGCGCTGAGTCATGTGTAGAATTATTGAATCACTGCATTGCACACTTGAAACTAATGAAACACTGTATGTTAACTATAGTGGAATTAACCTTAACAACAACCACAAAAAAGGACATGAGATAGGTTATGGGGGTTGAGGAGCCAGATGAGTGAGATGGAGCAGGTCTGGATGGTTTTCAGGATTTCTGACTAGGCCACTGACTGCATGTTTGTGCCGCTCATTAAGCAGATGTTGGAGAGAGAATGGAAATTTAGCGGGTGGAGGACACGATGATGTGATGAGGCAGGGTGTTGCATTCTTTCTTTGGTGTCCGTCATTTCCCCCTCCTTCTTCCCCATTAATGTCTAGTTGAATCATCAGTCTTGATGGAGCAGATTTCACTTTTCTTGCCAAACCCATGTCGTGAAATCCTCAGGACTCAATGGGGAATCCATATGGGGAACTTCATGGCTGCCTCTTTGGTTCATGTGAAAGTGAGAGCAAATGAGTTGGATTAGGGTGGGTTTTTACCTACTACAGAAAAAAAAAATGATGTAACCCTGGCTTCTCATCCCAGCAGCCCTCCCACCTACCAGTAGGACTTCGGAATGGTTCCCTCACTACCTGGAGAGATTGTTGTGAGAAATGAATGGCATAGGAAGTAAAGAATATGCTTAGTAAAACCTTAATGACCATGTAAAAAAGTAATTAATCCATAAAATAATGGAAATCAATTCAGTTAAAACAAAACACTACTCTGACAAGAATAGGCGAGACCATGCAGTAGGTCCCTTACCTTTGAACTGGGGACAGAATATAAATAATCGTCCTTTAAGGTTTGTGGGAAAAGGTGATAATAAAGACAAAGGCAGAAATGGGTGGCTTAGAACAGGGGAAGAAACCATCAGAATGGTAAATAAAATCAGGAGCTTTTTCCTAGGGGAAACATAAGGAGGGGAAAACAAAGAGATTAAGATGAATGATGTAATCAGGCTGGCAGCCCTACCCGTCTTTCACTCCCCCACAAGTCTGGCCCTGGCTCCTGTCAGACACACCACCCACACCTTCTCAGCAGTATCGCCTGGATCTGCACCCTGAGAGCCATCTCTGCCTCCCCCCCCCCGAAAAAAAAAAAACCCTCATCTTTTGATTAGTGACAGTGGCCATTTGTTTGACACTGGAACTGTGGCTTCCTGGGCCACGTGGCTTTTTGGAATGGCTGACATGGTTGTTCTTTCATGAATAATCAGAGGAGGAGGATTATGAATGTGGGTGGCTCACTAGCTCCTAATCTACCTATAAAACTTTCCGCATGGAAAGTCCAACAGAAGAACTGAAATCTTGCTGAAGAAGTTGGTTGTCAGACGTCTAATTAGACGGGCGGATGATTAGCAGGCTCAGTGCTGTAGGTGAGCTTATTTTAATAGTGTTTGGGACATCAGTGGGCAGAACTGCAGCTGATCAGCATGAACTGAAAGAAATCTGAGGAGCAAAATAACAAGACTGGAAGTGGGAACACGGGGACATTTTCAAAACCTTGCCTTAAAAGAATCAAAGGGAGGAGAGGCTTTCACAGGGCTCTCGTAGCTTGTTGAGATGTCAGTGAGGGCATTGCTCGTTTGAAGTTATTTGTGCAAATAACATTGTCAGGTGGTGTTTTCTATTTGCAAGCAGTGGGAATCAGCTCTGGCTAATTAATTGAAGTGGAGGTTACTTGCAGGAAAACTGGTGCTCACAGAAGCAGTAGGAGTGATGCCCCAGCTTAGGAATTGGCAGTGGCCAGACCTGCACCAAAGGTCTGACAAAAAGGGACTTCAGTACCATCAGGTCAGGATGCTAATAGGAAATGTCCAAATGCAATGGTTTCTTCCATTCTTATGTTTCTCACTTAAAGTTCAAAATCCTGGGCTAGCCTGTCACCCTGGCTAAGCTTTGGCTACAGGATCACCCTGTGGTTCTACATAGTGGAAGGAAAAGGATTCGAACCCCTTTGAATTCTACACAGAGAAGACACCTGCTTTTAACCTTCCCACCCAACCTTCTTCTCAGTGATGGAGAGGTAATCCCCCATAAGGGAATTTGGATGTTGGGAAGGAAGAATGGATTTTGAGTCACACACGTACGTGCTCGTACACACATACACACACACAACGGCAAGTTTCCAGTGTGGAAATTTGTGCCTCAAGTGGTTTCAGTTTAAAAGCTGGAGTAGTGGGGAACCTGGGTGGCTCGGTCGATTAAGCATCCAGTTCTTGATTTCGGCTCAGGTTATGATCTTGTGGTTTGTGAGTTCGATCCCTGTGTCGGGCTCCATGCTAACAGCACTCCCTCTCTCTCTCCCTCTGTCCCTAGTCCCTACTCCTGTTCATGCTCTCTCTCTCCCTCAAAATAAATAAGGAAAAAATGTAAAAAGCTTAAGTAGATCAAGTTTACCTGGGGATCCCTGTCAGAAAGGCTCCCAGCTGATACCTGGATTATATCTGTAAGGAGAAAAGATAATAAGTTGGAATATTGGGAAAAAAAAAAAAAAGACTTGAGGCACCTGGGTGGCTCAGTCGGTTAAGCCAGGTCATGATCTCACAATTTGTGGGTTCAAGCCCCGCATCAGGCTCTCTGCTGTCAGCACATACCCCACTTCAAATCCTCTGTCCCCATCTCTCTCTGCCCCTCCCATCCTCTTGTTCTCTCTCTCTTTCCAAAATAAATAAACGTTAAAAAAAAAAAGAGACTCATGTAATCCTCTTAATAGCTGTATGAAACATATTCTCAGATTATCCCCATTCTGTGGATTGAGAAACTGAGATTTGTGGAAAACAACTTGCCCAAGATTTTACTAAGAGTGTTTCTGAATCCAGCTAGAGCTCTTGGCTCTTCTGCTAGATTTTGGGATTCTTCATAATGTCAATAATGTGATGAAATAGCAGGTCACTTCTTGTTTTACCTGTCTAGAAAGCTTTGTTTTGCTGGTTTTATGCATCCAAACTCATGAGCAACTACTTTGCTTGGTGGAAAAGTCAGATTGACAGCTCCATCAACCCTTCCTTCCTTCCTTCCTTCCTTCCTTCTTTCCTGGGTTTCCCAGGTTTATTCCACACGATCTTTTTTATCCCACCTCAGAGGTCTCCAGCATTGCTGCTGTCATTCTCGTTATTTTTCTAAGCCCAATCCTTTAAGGACCTGGCCTGAGATCACCACATCTTACTTAACAGTGATGGTCTCTCCAGCCCATGTAATTGCTTTAGACTTGTATGAACAGGGATTGGAAGTTGTGGCTTAAATGGCTTTTTACACAGACCATATAACTTCAGCCTTCTTGCCTCACGTTCACCACAAAAGACTTCCTGTTCTCTCTCTCTCTCTCTCTCTCCCTCTCCCTCTCTCCTCCCTCCCTCTCTCTCTCTCTCCCTTTCTCTCCCTCTCTCCTCCCTCCCCCCCCTCTACACACACACACACACACACACACACCATTAACTCGCTGCATGCTTACAGATTTTCCCAGTTTGCTGTTCATTAAGTTATATTAACTGTGGAAGTAAAATATGTCACATGATCAAATGCTATTAGATAAAAATGAATTTGCCACCTGCTGCTTCACCCCTGCCCCTCTGGAAAATAAAAGGAATTGGATTTGCTGAGAAATCCCCCGACTTGTATTTTTTTTTTCTCTTTAAGAAGCTCCATATGTCAGGGACAGAGCCACAGCTGTAGTTAGTCGTTGAAAAGTCCATCTCTGTTAATAATGAAGAACTTCTATGCAAATAAAAAGCCCCATTTTATAAGATAAACTTCCTGTTTACTTGCAAACTCATGTTTTATATCAGAACTGATGATGTATTCAACCTCATGCTGCTGGCCAAAAGAGCTGGGAGATAATTACCCATTTTGGAAGAGTGTGAAGTGTTGAATAAAAACATTCAGTTTGTCTTTTGAGCTGAACACTCCCTTTACCCTTCTTTCTCCTCTTCTTTCCCACCTACTTTTTTTTTCTTCATCTGTGACTCTTTTAGAGGGGGAAAAATGACACTTCCTGACCCTTTCTACTATTTTTTCTACTTATTTTTCCCTAGACTAGATACAGCATATGATGACAGCATCTTTTTTTTTTTAGTATATATTTATTTTGAGGGACAGAGTGTGAGAAGGGGAGGGGCAGAGAGAGAGGTAGAGAGAGAGAATCCCAAGCAGGCTCTGAGCTGTCAGCACAGAGCCTGAAGTGGGGTTTGATCCCACAAACTGTGAGATCGTGACCTGAGCCAAGATCAAGATTAGGACTTTTAACCGGCCGAGCGACCCGGCCAGGGCAATTAAATGCCCCAACAGCATTTTTTAATTTGAAGGCTATTTAGGGATATTCATAAATTTGGGTGTGTAAGATCATATCCCATTAATTTATTTCACTCATTAATTAATTGTACACATTCCATAAATAGTGCAGTATGGGTCAGGTACTATGCCAGGTGCGGATCACATACTAATGATCACAGGTACATGTGGCCCTTGCACATGGCCTTTGCATGGCGTTTTTAAGCTAACAGGAAAGAAAAAAAAAGGTTAGTAGCTTTAAATGAAGGTATCGTGATAAAATCTGAGCTAAAGTTGATATGTATAGATCAAAAGAGGTGTTTCTCATTTATTTTGTTGACTTATAATTTTTATAGAGTATTCATTGAATGTGATCATATTTGGTAACTGATGACAAAACTCTGTCCTTGGATGAGGGTAGGAGAATGACAATTGATAAATTTTTGAAATGGATCTTGTTTCTGTTTTCCTGTGGTTTTATTGAGGGAGATTTGCAAACTATACAAAAAGACATTATTTTTCATTTGAAACCTGGAGTTTAGTATATAATATATGGGGTTTTAATTATCCAAAGCTCTTTAGAATGTTAGAACTGCACACTGTGAACCCTAGAATAATAGGAATTATTCTTACTTATATTTACATCTTACCTGAAGGAAAACTCTGGAGAGTCTGTGGAATAATTGGAGTGGATGTATAAATGAATGAATAAATATATGGCTGCAACTTAGGCTCTGATAAAGTCCTAACATCTGTACCTACAACCTTTATCATCAGGTTTAAAGGCTTTGAACTGAGAGGGCACTTTGGTAAATGTTGGCGTGGAATGGTCACCTGTGCTAGGCATTCTATAGAGCAGAAGAATGACACAGACCCTAGGTTTTCCCAGCTATGGTGTGATTGAGGACATTGTCTAGGATAAACAGCCACATCTGTTTAAAATAAGTCAGACTCTGACTTAGAATAATATACTGTTTTTGAATCAGAGAAATAGTCTAAGTTGCGATCCTACTTGAACTGTTGCTTAACTCTAGGGTCACCAAGGAGTATCAATAAGTTGACAGGTACCCTGGTTGATTTGACCACAGGGGAAATCTTGGTGCATTTCATTCAATTCCACATCTGCAGATTAGCCTACTAGCAAACCCATATAGGGTACAAAATGCCAAGAGACTTTGCATGGATATAGAGAAGGATTTGTGTCAAGTATATTCAGGGTCACATGTAAATATAGTCTGACATTGAATGTTAAATTTGGAGCAAATTGATCAGAATTAAGGCAGTGTTGATGCATACCAAATTGGGCAAGCTATGGTGGAAGGAATAGTCTATCTGCTGCCCAAAAAGAAATGACATCACAATGCATCTCTTAAGTAAGTTAAGCATGGGAGATTGTCAAATAAAACTAGATGACTTTTAATTCTCCTTTATGTGTTTAAAAAAATAATGGATGGATGGATGGATTGGTTTAGCTGAAACCTTAAATTAAGACAAAAGTCTATGATGTAGTTCTTTTTTCTCTGTTTAAATCTTTTCTGTGTAATTGTCGAAGAGGAAATCATATTCAGTTTAAAGATCTAAATTGAAACATAGGATTACTTTAGTATATTGATACGGATCAAGGGAACTGTAAACTTAAATCTGTTCACTCATTCATGTATTTGGCACCTACTGTACACAGGCATTATTGTTCATTGTGATAACTCTGCTAACTTGTTTATTTCTCATCCAAAAATACTTTTTTCTCTAAGTTTCTAAGGGCCACTGGTTAATAGCACAATTTACCAGGTGCACTGTGTAAAAACAGCTTCTTACCCCCTCCACACCAATCATCAGCTTGATTAATTAATTTAATCAAACACTCCAGTGTGACAGTTCATCCTAATTAGCTAATAATATTCTATTTCTCAGCACTCTTGGGACCTAGATATTTTTGTTTTGTAAAATAACACAGTCACCATATTGCCTTGCTATTCCTGAAGGCCTGGGGGCTACCCAAATGTGGGATAAGTTTAGAAAATGTTTTCCACTGAGAGTGAGTCAGAGAGGAAAATGCATCATAAATAATACTAAAAGAATAATCTTTGAATCTGGAACACATGCTAAGTGCTGGCCTTTCTGCTGGAGCAGTCATAGTTTCTATGACCTGGTATCGATGCTCTCAACTCTGTTCCATAGGACAATTTATTCAGTCCGTGTTGAGACATGGGCCCATGATTCTACTTTCAGCATAGTTGTCCAGGGGAAAACACACACAGAAACACACACACACAACTAGATAGATAGATCGATAGATAGATAGATAGATAGATAGATAGAGATAGATATATCTCTATCTAGATATATCTATATAGATAGATATATCTATATATCTATCTCTATCTATCTATCTAGTTGTGTGTGTGTGTTTCTGTGTGTGTTTTCTGTGTGTGTTAGATAGATATATCTATCTATATCTATCTATATACATATACATACATATACATACATATACATATACATACGTATACATATACATACGTATACATATACATATGTATACATACATATACATATACATACGTATATATATGTATGTATATATCTATCTATATGTATATGTATGTATATAGAGAGATATAGATAGATAGATAGATAGATAGATAGATAGATAAATCACAAATGGCGCCAGTAGCTGGCATTCTACTTAGGTTCATAGTGTCGGTAACTACCATAACTAGGCTTTTCCCCACCATAAACCAAGAGGGGATTTTGTTAATTTCACAGCCACTGCTGAGTTAAGAATTGAGAAAAGTCCCTTACTGTTTCTGTTCAACATTCTTCCCTTGTAACCCACTGATTTATTTGACCATTTCCTGTTCCTTTGTCTGCCTTATATGCCATTTACAAAAGTTTTCCCCATCACTAATGCCTCTTAGGGCTGATTTTACATACTCATCACCAGCGATCACATTTTAATTACATGGGCCTTTGTTTTGTTTTCTCCTTTTTAATAAGGCTCCACTGAGGAGATCTTCCCCTTTCTGGGTCTAATCAGGTTGTCAGATCAATTAAGGTAATTGACAGCAGGTTTATCACATTCCTTAATCAGGAGTGTAGCCATTTTATTAGAGGAGAACAATCCCTAGATGATTTAGAGATAGAAAAAAAGGTTCAATCTGTATAAATAGAGGGAAAGAGACAACCTGAAATGTCAGAGTTCTGAATGAGAGAGGAAGATCAGACAGAAATATAGTAGAGGGTTTTCAGAGCCAGACCCCATCAAAAAATAATGCAGTGGTCCCCAGAAGTGAGTGTGCTTCAGAATCACTGGAGTGATGGTTTAAAAATTAGATTGTTGCTGATAAAGAAATGTATGAAATGAACACATTGTTCATCTTAAGCCTACACAATGTTATATGTGGATTATTTTGAAATAAAACAGAATGGAAAAAAAAATGTCTCACACATAGCTACTTAAGTAGATATTTGGGAGAGCCTAGAAATCTGTATTTTTACAAAACATTCCCCCAGATGAGTCATCCCAGAAGGTGGTCCTGTGCACAGGGCACTTTGAGAAACATTAAAGATATCGGAAGATGGCGGCCTAGTATCAAGCTAGGTCAAAGGCAGTGCTTTTTATACTTTACTGTGTGCACAAATCACCTGTGTGCTCTCTCCCATTGGGCATAAGTGTGCTGTGAGACTCGTGCTCTTCTAGCAAGCTCCAGGGAGGGATGCTATTGCTCCTGGGCAGTGGAATGCACTTGGGGTGCATTGGACCCTGTTCTTTTTTTTCTTGGTTTCCTCAGTGCAGAAGGCAAGTTGACAGGGCCAGGGGCCAGGTTGTCTTCCCATTAGAGCTACTAAAAGTCATGAGGTAAGGAGGTGAGGCTTTCTGCCAATGTCTGGGTTGCGGACGGCACCAGCGAATGGGGCTTAGCCTCAGGATGCCTCAGCCTGTCACAGTAACATCTTGACTTCCTCTAACATGCTCTGAAGCTGTAGGAGGATTATATCTAATCTCTAAATACATAACACAAAGACAGGAATTTTTGTTTTGTCTTTAAAAAAAAAATGTACCTCCCAGTGAAAGAGTTTATTGGAATGACCTTAATGTTAGGCAAGTCATTATTCTCCCACTGTTCTTGCAGCACATAGGCCTCTCCCTAAAAACGGCACCTTGTAATTTTTAATTCTTTCAGATTTCTCAGATGCCTTCACATCTGTGGTTAATTAATTTATCAAACATGAGTTCTCTTCTGTTGCTCCAGTGCCAGACATGATGCCTGGAGCAAGACCTGGAACTGGGTTCCTCTACCCTTAAGCTTATAATCTAATTGAGATAAGATATAATTCAGTGGTTTGTATCACTGGCTGTGTTTTTATTTTGTATGCAAATAGGACATTCAGTCCAGTGGAGAATAGATTAGTTCCATCTGAAATCATCACTCAAGTGACACTTTAATTGGTCATGGAATGAAAACCTGTGAGGCCAACAAAACAAAATATTGCTCCCCTCAGTTTAAGTAATGTAACCAAGGCTAACGGATTCCCTGGAATAAACACGTAAGTCTGTTTTAAACAGGTTATTTCCCCCATGTTGCTTCTGGCCTCCATATTTTGACTTTCTTTCAGTGCTGTTTCTACAGCGAGAGAGAGAGAGAGAGAGAGAGAGAGAGAGAGAGAGAGAGATGGGGGGGCTCTAACCTCCCATACCTTCTAATAGTCGACTAGGCCATGGTGAGCTTGATTTTATTAGAAGACCTAAGACTTTACCTATTTTTTGACCACTAACATATTATTCTTTCCATCCTTTCCATAAAATACGTACTACCTCAGACCAGCTTCTGAAGAATGGAAAAGGGCTCATGTTCCCTGTGTTCTCCTTTAAGAATGCAAAGAACATTCTCAGATTCAATTTCACTTATCTTTGTGACACCACGGAAGGTGGGGATGAGCCAACCCTCTCCCCATTTATAGTTAATCAAACAAAGGCCTGAGGAGCTGAGGATTTGCTTCAAGTCATCCAGTAGGTCTGTGATAGAGGAAACGACACAAGCCTATCTTGGTGAGCACATAGTTGTCAGTTTTTTCTGCATAGCTCTTCTGTCTTCGGGTAGAGTGTTTCTGTCTGCAAGAGAAAGAACATGGAAATACAAGGTGTGTAATAAATTACCCACACATTAGGAAACAATGCATTTGTAATGAAAATTATAGTCACTTAAACATTACAGAGCATAACTTAAGAAAGTAAATCTCTAATGAACAAAGGGAAAAAAAAAGGAAAGAGACAAACCAAAAACCACTCTCAACCATAGAGAACAGGCTGATGGCTACCAGAGGGGAAGTGTGGGGATGGATGAAATAAGTGAGGGGAATTCAGAGCACACTTATCTTAATGAGCACCGAGTTATATATGGAATTGTTGAATCACTATATTGTACACCTGAAAAAAATAACACTGTAAGTTAAGTACACTGGAATTAAAATAAAAAAAAAAGACAATCACAAAAAGAAATACTGCACAATTTTGCTTGTATGACCTGTCTAAAGTAGTCCAACTGATGGAAGCAGAAAGTAGAATGTTGGCTTCCAGGGCCTAGCGGGAGGGAGAAATGGAGGGGGTGGGGGGTATTGTTTAATGGATATGGAGGTTCAGTCTGACAAGATGCAAAAGTTCTGGAAATCTGTTGCACAGCAGTGTGAGTATACTATTGAACTGTACTTAAAAATGGTCAAGACAGTAAATTTTAGGTTATGTGTTTTTTTTTAACATGTTAAAAAAGAAAGTAAACCTCTATAGTGATCATTACTAGATCATCTTGTATTTATTTATTTATTTATTTATTTATTTATTTATTTATTTATTTTAGATTGTGTGTCATGTGGGCAAATTTTATAAGCTAATTATTTGTCCCACATAGTAAGAGTTATCACTTATTGAAAGCCTACTATGTGCTAAGTGCTTCACATCTGATTCTTTAATTTTTTTTTTTTTATATTTTTGAGAGGGTGGGGAGAGAGAGACAGAGAGTGTGCACGCACACATGAGCAGGGGAGGGGCAGAGAGAGAGGGAGACACAGAATCTGAAGAGGGCTCTAGGTTCTGATCTGTCAGCATAGACCCTGACGTGCAGCTCGAACTCACAAACTGCCAGATCATGACCTGAGCCAAAGTTGGATACTTAACCGATTGAGCCACTCAGGCACCCCCACATCTGCTTCTTATTTGGGAGGTTTTATTTAAATTTGGAGTCTCATGACTGTGCCACAGTAATAACATTTTAAATTTTCCAATAACCCTTTAATCTATCTAAGATTACTGCATGTCAGGTGTGATTTTGCCACTTTGATCTCTCTATTCTTTTTAACCCAGAATAGTATAAAAATGGTTATATAAATAATTCCTGAAGAAAATAGTGATGAAATATTGTAATATTTAATCCTGAAATAGTGTAAATTAACACATTTCTGACTTCATTTTCATTTTACCTTGTCAATGGTTCCATAGTTTTATTTATTTAATTGTTTTGGATTTATTGAAATGTTATAATCATGATCAATTATTAATCAATATTGATATTAAAATGAATTAACATGAATATTGTCTTGTGTGACTGATATTGGTATTTCACTGATGTTTATGAATCTATTTGTAATACCTGTTGTAACTGATATTTCTACCTTATTTCAGAGGACTTTGACTGTTGGTTCTATGCAGACAACTCTGTTTTCAAGGTCCTAAGCCTCTGCTATGTTCTGGGTCATCCCTTTCTAAACATTCTGCATTTAGAGGGACTTGGGTGGCTCAGTCAGTTAAGCATCTGACTTCAGCTCAGGTCATGATCTTGCAGTTCATGGGTTTGAGCCCCATGTCGGGCTCTGTGCTGACAGCTCGGAGCCTGGAGCCCACTTAAGATTCTGTGTTTCCATCTGTCTCTCTGCCTCTCCCCCACTTCTCAAAAATAAACATTAAAAAAATAATAAACAAGTATTCTGTGTTTGGTGACTGGCATAGCCCTGGACACATGATACTTAATAAAAAAAAACTGTTTTCTTTTTTTTACGTTTATTTATTTGCAGAGAGACAGAGGCAGCATTAGAGGCAGAGAGAGAATCCCAAGAAGGCTCCACGCTGTCAGCACAGAGCCAGATACTGGGTCCAAGCTCACAAAACTGCCAGATCATGACTTGAGCCAAAACCAAGAGTCAGACAGTTACCCGACTGAGCCACCCAGGTGCCCTACTAACCACTGGCTTTTGGATGCAGCTGCAAAAAGCTGGCTTTTAGCTGCAGCTACTACAGCTCTAGCATTGCTCATATCCTCGTATTGTCTACTAAAACTGAGCTCCCAACGTCACACTTTGAGAGCAGGTGTTTCCACGTATACCTGTCTGTGCTTTCGGGCATCAGAGGTTCTAGGTTCCGGAAAGGGAATGGATCTGACACATAATCTTTTTGTATGCTTGGAAGTCAGTACATTTAGTTTACTTCTAATGAATGATACCTGCAGAGCAGCTACTCAGGATCTTTAATAACATCCATCGTTCTTTCATGCCCAGGCTGGTAAGGTTGAGTTGCAATGAGCTGAACAGATCGATAGTAATCACAGGGTGCTTGGAAAAGACAGCCTCCTCTATAATCTTGGGACAGCTTAGTTAGTGTTGCCACTCAACACAAGATGAGTGTGTGTGTGTGTGTGCGTGTGTGTGTGTGTGTTTGTGTGTATGTGCGTGTATAATAGTTGATTTTAAGTATTTCTAAGAACAAAACAACAACAACAATTCATGGTTCCTACTGCCTTTTCTTCTTTATCAGAACATAAGCATGTAAACAGCACAGCGAGCATCCCTGCTGCTGCTGCTCGGAGACTGTCTTGTACTTTTCCCCCAGAGTGGTGCTCAGAGACACCCTTATTAGTTTCTCATCTTTGCTAGAACAATGGATGCAGTCTTTTCCTAAGACCTGCCAAGTCTCAGTCCTTTGCTGCTGACCTCATGGGCAAAAATCATCTTTAGATGTTCGGCCATGGGTCCTTTCCTTTAGAGTAAAATTAGGAACCATTTAATAATTAAGGGCCAAAAAGTAGAGAAACCAGGACATGCAGTCCTATTTGATCTGAGATTGACCTGAGGAAAGTGAAAAAAGGATTATTTTTTCTTTCTCTCTTTTTCTCCAAGTTCTCTCTCTTTAAAGTTTTTTTATTATATTTTTAATAAAATAGTTGACATATCGTGTAAAAATTAGAAAGCATAGAGAACCAAAAGGGGGAAAAATGATGTGATCACTGTAGCACTGCCTATCTGTGTCTGTCTAAATTGTCTGTTTATGATATCCTGCCAGTTCCATCAAGCTTTCCCAGAAATCCAAAACAAAAATTTTCTACTGTCCAAAGCACTGTCTTCAGCCTAACATGAGGACCATAATTTTACCAAACCATGTCCCTAATGATGGTTACATCTTAGTTTCCAATTGTTCATGTACTTTTGTATCCTCAGTGGGATTTGTAAGCTGCAGTGAGCTTAAAACCTCCAATGTTTCTTTCCTCAATAATAGATGTTTAAGTGCTTGTAGCACTGAAATGATTTTAATTATCCAGTAAGATCATGTTTTTGTTTTTGTTTTCATTACCATCTTGAGATAGCTTTTTATTATGAAAAAGAAATCTAATTCTTGAATGAATAAATAGATATCCAGGTCTTTAAAAATGCTCTCGGTCTCTGTTGTTTTGGGTGACTTTCCTAATTTCCAACCGCTGGTGATATTCAGCACTGAAGGTGTTTGTGTTCCAGACAAGTGGAGGGAAATTTAATTTGCCTGGTATGGGCTTTAACTGACAAATGTTAAAAATTGACCTTTTCAACAGAAATTTACTTGGAAGTCCTAAGTGAAACTCTGCTTTAAGCTAAATTTGTCACCAAGACATGATTAAATTCTTTTAAATGTAGATCAATTGCACATATTATTAATGGGAATTGAAATCTCCCTAAATGGTTCCATAAATTTAAAAGAGAAAAAAGAAAAAAAAAAGGATGTGAAGGTTAAGGTGCCTTATCCACGAAGTGGATAATCTTGTATTATCTTGGAACTCTATTTGAGGGAAAGAGTAGGCTGTGGCTGGACTATTTACAGTATTGCATGATGGGATTGAATGCTAAGTTTCCAATACTACTAGAAACCAAGAGCCCCACATCTCCTACCATATGGTGACAGTGATGAAAATATGTTTCAAATGAGAGAAAGAAAGAATGAGAGAGTAAGAGAGAAGGAACAAGGGAGGGAGGAGTAAGTTTTGACAACTTTCCTACATGCTAAATAGCTCACAGAATTAAGGAGAAGAAGCAGTATTAAAGAGATGTGGCCTGAGAAATGGCTGACGTGTTCAGCAGGGAAAATAACAATGTACTTGGCTCAGATCTCCAGCTATGGGTACACTGTGAAGTTTGAGCCTTGATTAGAGATGCCAAAACATAAAAACAGAGAACTGGATTCTTCCTGTGGTGACACTATATGAAGGGTCACCTTACCTGTGCAAGGTCAGAAGCATCATTATTTTCTTTCTCCTCATGAGTCAGAGAATCTTAAGTCAAAGAAATGAGTGGAGCTGGTAACAGAGATGCAACCAAGACCATTGGTTAATAGATTTGCGAATTATCTGTTATGATTGTGAATATTAGCTCCTATGTGCCCCATTCAACATTTGAGCATGACAGAACCTGCAAGATGAAAGAGAAATGAAAACTGTATCAAAGGGTAAAAGGGGGAAAATATGAAGGTGTTATTATATTGCTGATAATTTATTCTAAACTTATGAACCTTACCCCTCATTCAGAGGTACTCTTAGGGCTTATAACATGCTTATGCAGATCAGACACATATCTCAGATTGGTGGTAAGTGGCTCTTCTAAAATCAAATCAAATTGAAAGACATCTGCTTACTCTGAAAGGTCAATGACTCTACAAATGACAAGGGGAGCAGGCTGGTTGGATATTATCTAAGCAGGCTTGGGACACCTTATATGGAAACTCTTCTGGGACTTTCAGCAGCCATGTCTGCATATCATCTGGTTTTTGTGGGCAGAATGATATGGCTTCTAACATATGGTGATGGCAGTTGTTCACTATAATCAGAATGCAACTTGAGTCCAGGTTTTGCTGTTGGGGAGGCTTTTTGTTTATTTTGTTCTTTGTTTTTCAATTGAATCCTTTAACTTCAGCAGTCATCAAGAAGTCATTTACTACAGAACTCCCAATACAGCCCTGCCTGGACTACATCTCTAGACAACATAATTTGTTGTTTATCCCATTTCTACTAAAATTCTTTAGGAAAGCCTTCTATGGGAACTTGTGCTTTGTGTTTCATTTTGTTTTGCCATTCGCCTTCTGTTCCATTAAGTGTGTGTGTGTGTGTGTGTGTGTGTGTGTGTGTGTGTGTGTGTGAGTGTGTGTGTGAGTGTGTGTGTGTGTGTGTGTAAAATCTCAGGATAAAAAGCTGAGTCAGCAACGAGGAATTCTAATCTGAAGAATCTAGAATCTAGAACAGAGTCAGCAAGTTTTGGCCAAATTCTACCTACCACATGTTTTCGTGAATGAAGTTTTATTGGACCACAGCCACTCCCATCTGTTTATATATTGTCTATGACGTCGTTCCTGCTACAGTGATGGATTGGAATGGACCACAAAGCTGAACATATTTTGTGTCTGGCCATTTAGAGAAAAAAGTTTGCCAAACCCTGATCCAGACAATATTCCAAACATTGCTCCCAGGATCAGGTTGGTAGAACTCGGTAAATTGAAGATGAGAATGACACATAGACAACCCAGGAGCAACCACAGTAAACCTATAGGCAGAGAATTTAGGGATTCACTACTTTCACTGAGCATCTGAAAGAGATGCTGACTTAGATTTTACTTTGGATGAGATTTCCCTTCAAAATCCTAGAGAGAAATGGATCAATTCATATCATTTCCGTGTCCAAGGTATTTACAGGGCCTGCAGTATATAATCAAATGTTCAGTACCTGCCGTTGAATGAAAACAAACATACCATAGGGAAATTGGCACCATAATTATTACCAGTTCACTGGGGGTTGATGGGGCACCACGTAAGAAATATGTTTTAAGAATGCTGGGTTAGTAGGATGGCAGCAAATTGTAATCTTCTCAGCTCCTTCTGTTAATCCCATTGGTCTTTAACTACTTTAGTTGTCTCGATTTCTTTTGTCTCTTCTCCATAAGTACATAAGTTGTGGATGGATCATAGGCATGAATTTTATTAGATGGGATCTGAAGAAGATATTCCTAATATAAATGAAGTTACTGGAACAAATGACTAAGAGATGTTAATGAATTTCCTTTTCTGGCCTTTAAAAATAATGGGATGCAAGGCCTGCTCTCTGAAAAGGTTAAAGACCAGGGGTGGGGACTAGTCAACTTAAAATATATTTATCACCCTTGGAATTTTTGTCTCCAACAGAGAGCAGACAGAAGAATAGATATTTATTAAATTGGCACAGTGTGCCAAAATGATAATAATTCTTTTAATCTTCACTACCACCTAAGGTCTAGGTACCATTCTCATTTTGTAGGGAAAGACATTAAAACTTGACGAAGTTGGAAAAATTACTTGTAGTCATCTTGTGAGTGAACCACTCGGGTTATGAATAAAGGTCTAGCTATCTTCAAAGCCTAAGGTAGTTCCACTGGACCATCATAGCCCCTCTCTTCCCAGTTGGTCCTTTCTGTCCTTTTTGAAGGGATTTACTCTATCTTGGAAAGTGGAGCTATTGCTTGGTTTTTAATGTAGCATCTGATTCTGTGCACTGATGCAAAGAGGAATTCTGATATTTTGTTCCATTTTCTTTCTTCTGCTTATTTGTTAGCCTCCTCTTTGTTTATCCTGTAGAGTTTTAAACACTCTAAACCTTTCTCAAAATAGATTGTTCTAAATCTAGGAAACTTTTGAAGTTAAAGATTCCTGAATATTTCTAGGACCTGTTGGTCTAGAAGCTCTGGGGAAGAGACCCAGGAATCTGAAGTTTTAGCAGGCTTCCTTCCTCCACCCTCTGTCATAAATATCAGGCAGATTGTCCTTTAGAGAACTGGCCTTTTAATGCCCCTCAATGAGCTATGATTTAGGAACTCCTCAACTTTTAACTGTTTTCCTAATTAAGCTTATAGATATAGTTTTTCTTTCTTTTTTATTTTTTTTTACATAAAAAAGATTACCTTGTTCTTTAGTTCCAAATCTAGTCTCGTTAATATTTCTAACTGCAGTATGGCTGGCTCTTTATGATTCTGTCAGGAAGAATAGAGCATGCTTATATAACTAGTAAAATGGAACTCTTGCACACGAAGACTTCATTTTGGACCGTCATTGGGAGCCTAATCAGTATCTGTCTTAGGGTCCAAATAAGGATACCCATTACAATTTGAATTCCAAACTCTTAGCCACCAAGTGCCATCATTATCAATCTTATTAAAACTAATATCTCCCATGAAACTCTATTAGATTTCTATTGCTGCCTAAAAAAAATTATCATAAACTTAACGGTTTAACAAAGCACAGTTTTGTAGATCAGAAGTCCAGGTGAACTCTGCTGGTTTGCTGCTGAGGGTTTCACAAGGTTGCAGTTAAGGTATCGCCTGGCTAGGCTCAGACCTGGGGTATCTGGGATAACATTCTCATCCATGTTAATGGTCAGGTTATTGACAAATCCAGTTCCTGAGGCTGAAGGTCTGAGGTCACTATTTCTTTGCTGGTTGTCATCTGGTCCTGTTCTTTGTGTCCAGAGACAGGCCACATGTCTTAACACATGGTCTTTCCATGTTCAGTCCAGCAGTGGCACCTGGCATCCTTCTCAGGCTTACTCTATGGCTTAGTCTTCTGCCTCCACCCCCTCACTTTAAAAGCACGTGTGGTTGTACTGGGTCCATCCAGATAATCTACGATAAACTCCCCATTTTAAGGTGAACTGATTAGTAATCTCAATTACGTATGCAATGTTCCTTTTGTCATTTAGTCTAACATATTCATTAGGGAAGGACACCTTTGGAGAGGGAGGCAAAAGTCTGCCTACCACATCCACATACATCATTAAAATTTAATAAAAAAAATAAGTTGTCTAACTGTAACATAAAGATAAAAGAAGTATTGTGTTTAATAAATGAATATATTTTTCATGTATTTTAAAATGTAAGACTATAGAGCCTACACTATTAGAAAGTGTCCACAGGAAGAGTATGATGAAAGCTTGATACAAATGGTGAGGATCCAAGTTCCATGAGCAGCATGTGATTTTAAGAAACTGAACAACTGGGGCGCGTGGGTGGCGCAGTCGGTTAGGCGTCCAACTTCAGCCAGGTCATGATCTCGCGGTCCGTGAGTTCGAGCCCCGTGTCAGGCTCTGGGCTGATGGCTCAGAGCCTGGAGCCTGTTTCCGATTCTGTGTCTCCCTCTCTCTCTGCCCCTCCCCCGTTCATGCTCTGTCTCTCTCTGTCCCAAAAATAAATAAAAACGTTGAAAAAAAAAAAAAAGAAACTGAACAACTCTTGGAAAAGTTCCCAATAGAATTTTGAAAAAGAATGAAAAGAATTCCCTTGAGTTAAATGGGAGTCAGGTTCTGTAAAATTTAGTATATATTAAAAATTTGAAAATATATATGTTCATATGTACATGGAGTTTGACAGTAGAGATATTTTTCCAGCTTTAGGAAAGCCTAGTAAAATATTTGAAAATGATGTATGACAGTATCTAGCATCTCTAGGCCCATGTCCTATATCCCCCCAATCATTATGACAATTCTAAAACATCCAAAAATTACAAAGAGTCCCCTAACAGATGATGACACCCCAGATGAGAAACACTAGCAGAGTGAGAAGGGAAATTTTTCAGCTTGGAAATACTGGTTGGTTCTCTCTGGACCTTTAAAAGAAGCTCTGTCGGAGCACCTGGGTGGCTAGTTGGTTGAGTGTCTAACTCTTTATTTCCACTCAAATCATGATCCCAGGGTCATGGGATTGAGCATGCATTGGGCTCTGTGCTCAAAGTGGAACCTGCTTGAGACTCTCTTGCCCCTCTCTCTCTCTCTCTCTGCCCCTCCCCTACTTGTTCAAAAGAAAGAAAGAAAGAAAGAAAGAAAGAAAGAAAGAAAGAAAGCAAGCAAGCAAGCAAGCAAGCAAGCGAGGGCGGGCAGGGGAGGGGAGGGGAGGAGAGGAGAGGAGAGGAGAGGAAAGGAGAGGAAAGGAGACAAGGAAAGGAAAGATAACTCCTCAAAAACAATTTCACTAAGTATCATACAATCTGGCCACTTACACCATAGGGACATGCATAGACAAGGAATGAGGGTCAGACCTGTAGTATCCAGTTCATTCTTGGGCAGTGTGTTACAGAAAGAATGTAAGGTAGAGCTTACAAGTATGGACTTCGGAGTCAGACAGATTGACATTTGAAAGCAGGTTCTACCCATTATCAGTTGTCTAGGTATGGACAGGTTCCCTTAATTGCTGGAGCCTCACTTGCATCATCTGTAAATAGGAAAGTCTGTCTGTAAGAGTACCTTGCCAGATGCTATGGAAGAAGCCTCTGCTTTTTTCAGGCATGCCCTCTCCCTTTGCTTCTGTTCCCTGTACCTCAGCACCAGAGCAGGGTTCTGCATGTAGCAGATGGTTCATCTTTAGGGTATAAGTTCTTGAAACTGCAAGATGAGGTTGGCTTTCCAGAGGGACTGGATTCTTCGAGAATCTGCAGATTCCCGTGTCCTTCTCCAAAATTCTTGTCCAGAAGGTCCCAAAAGTGTCTCATGGTGAGTAGATCAAATATTCAAATACTTAATTTCCACTGTTCACCAAACTTTGCCTATGGTTTTCTGAGGGCTCTATCCATTTTTTGACTAGAGTATTATCTCTTCAAAAATAGATTGATGTTTGAATTTTCTCCTACAGCCCATTAAGAACCTGAGTTTTCTTCCCTGGGTTTTAGGGAAGATTGGTTATTGTTGATAATTTGTATAAAATCCCAGCTGTGGCAAAAAGAAAAGATCTCAGGATTTTCAAACACATTTTAAAGCAAACAAGGGTTGAAATGTCTTCGGAGGTATGAAAATAGTAACCGATTCTCATTAGCCTCATCACTGTAAGAAAAAACTTGGCAAATGCCTAATTACTGAAGTCCTTATGCCAGGTGCTATGTAGAGGACACTGTACAGGCACAGTCTCTGTCCATGGGACGCTTGCTCTAGAAAACCCTCTTAATAATACGAAAGTACCGCATCTTTGGGTACAAGGATGGGTGCTGATGGTGGTGGTATTTTCAGGAGCCACAAGAAATTACATTGCAATGTGGGAGGGAAGTATAGCTCACAGCTAACCACATAAATGATGCTCAAGAAAGAGCTAAAGATTCAACGAGTCCTGGAGACTTCTTTTCCAAGGCAGTCTCTGAACAGAATTTTGGGGAGATCATCCTTCATTTTGAGAGAATTAGGCTCATGCATGATGTGGAAATGCTGGGGCATCCTGTCTTTCATTTCTCCGCCACCCCTGTGTGTAGTTTTGACACACGATCCACGTGGCTGACCATTTTTCTTCTGGGAGGAAGCCAGAGAGTGCATTCCCTTGAGCACTTGCTCAGGTATTAATATCCAGCTCTGTGCTTTCATTTCACTTCCTGTAAAATTCCATCAAATTCCATCTGTAGATCCTGTGCTTGACCTAAGGTTAGATGGCAGGGGAACAAGATACTGATTCTCATTTTGAATCACAATAGTTGCTATAAATAGCAAACTTTATAACTTGGTAGCTCCCTTGGATGCAACATGATGGATGAGCTTCTGCTGATTAAAAAAAAAAGTCCATAACTCTTAAACTATAGTTCAAGTTGAAGTAAACTATAATAATAAAGCACAACTAATATACTCCTGAATTATTCATGTTGAGTATAAAAACTGCGCCTTCAATGTCAAAGAAGCCACATCCCCTACAGTGTATCTATAATCAGAAATCACAGGAATTACCCAGTCCTAAATGAAAAGGAAAGTTCACGTACTTTCGGTGTTATGGTAAAAAGAGCATGAACCAAAGAAATTATTGTAACTAGAAAATGTTATCAAGAATAAATTAAAATTATTATAAATTGTTAATAGAAATCATTGTTAAGTTACTGTATTTTGGTGCAGTTGATAAGTTGATGATGACCTTCAAATACTCCCCACTGACAAATGAAGCCCAAGGATGACTCCTGACTGAAGTCCTTCGTCCAAGCCATCCTTATCCCATAGCTGGACTCCCTGCCTTTCCTACTTCTGCCATTCTCGAGTTTGTTCTACAAACAGCAGTCAAAATTAGCTTTTAAAAACTGTTGTCAGGTTCTGACACATCTTTGAGCAAACCCTTTGTATGCTTTCCCATCTCACAAATGAGAAAATCCACAATTCTTATGCTATACTCCAAGGAAGGCCTTGCATAATCTGGCCTCTGCCTGCTTCTCTCTACTCATCACCGTCTAGAAGCTATAACCACACAACTTTCTTTGGTCCCTTGAATATACCTTAAGGCCTTTGAACCTGTCATTTGTTCTGCTTCAAATGTACAGCCATTTCCCTCCGCAGCTTAAGTCATCTGCCCAGAGAGGTCTTCCAAGGTCATCCAGTAGTCACCAGGCTGTCACTTTTTAATAGCAATACCCAGTTCTGTTTTCATCCGAGAACTTATATAAACAGTAAAATATCAAATAATCTTCTTCGTGGGATCGATTGCCTCTTATGCTAAAATGCACGCTCCTTGAAACAAGGATCCTTTCTTATTTTGTTTTGTTTTGTTTTTGTAATTTAAGTTTGTTTATTTTGAGAGGGAGAGAGAGAGAGAATGCATGCACATGAGCTGGGGTGGGGCAGAGACAGAGCAGGGGAGAGAGAATCCCAAGCAGGCTCTGTGCTGTCATCATGAGGCCTGATGCTGGGCTCGATCTTACAAACCATGAGATCATGACCTGAGCTGAAATCAAGAGTCAGACTGAGCCACTCAGGCATCCCAAGATTCTTGCTGGTTTTATTGAATATTTTATCCCCAGTATCCAGCACATTGTCTGTCATATATTGTCCACAAGTCATCTGCTTTGTTGTCTGATAAGCTCAGTTGTACACATACGTTATTATAGAAGTGTTATATACTTTTACTGTTTTAATGGGCTAGAATCACTGTTGTTTTTTCTTGGTGTTTTTTTTTTTTTTTTTTTTTGCTTGATAGGTAACTAAAGCCTCACTGATCTGATTCACTCCTATCACTAACAGTAAGAAACCTAGACCATCCCCAAATGCCAGCAGACTTATATTTAAGAGAAAAGAACGATTTCAGGCACAACGTTGACTGTCATTGTGGAGTCCAGATAGCATTTTCTCTGATTATGCAAATTCTTTGGCTCTCAGATGCCATGAGCTCATTGTATATTAGTAAATATTTATAAAGTGCTCTGTATTGACTAAGTGTTTCACAATAAGGTTGATTAGTGATTCCTCCCAGCAACCTTGTGAGGTCAATCAGCATTATTAAAGAACAGCCCAGAGATGTTGGGCAGTTTGCCCAAGGTCACTCAGCAGGTCACTGGCAAAGCCTGCATTGGCAACTTCAGCGCCCATTACTATGACAAGCCCTGGCGTGGACTCCTCTTGGAAGGGTGACCCTTAATTGCTTCTCTTGTAAGGTAGGCGTATAAACACTAAGTGTTCCGAAGTGAGAGAAGAGTAAAGGCCTTGAGTTGAAGGAGTTATTGGTGCAATTAGAAACTGGAGCCAGCTATTGAAAATTGAAAATGGTGCTTAATGGAGGTGAATTAGAGGACATTATTTTTGAGAGAATGAGAAAATTACAATGTGAAGAAGTAGGAATGTAAAAAGCAGGGCTATGTGTAGAAAATTATTTTGGGTGGCATTGGAGGTTGAGAAATAAGAAGTTATAGGACCAAAATATTTTAGGAAGAGTCTGGGTTAGGGTATCAGGCGTAAGTTCCATCCAGAACTAATTTGAGTGTTCCAGAATAATATGCCACCCTCTCAGCTGCAGCAAGCAGTGTTTTCTGATGTTTTTTGAGGGTAAAACCTGCTTTCAAGTGTTTGATTCCCTAAAGTCCAACCTACAAATTACACAGGTCCCATCATTTTCTTGCTGCATATCTTCTAAAAATGATCTGTTTTAAGAAACCATGCTGCATCTCACTTCCCTTTACATTTTTCTTTGTTTTTTTTCTTCCTTCAGGATTTAAGATAAGTTGTTCTAAGTCAGTGATCTATTATGTTCTATATAATTTTCGTCCTTTGCAGCTTCAGATTATATCTCCTTACTCTGTTCCTTGGAAGCAAGTTCTCTGAAACTAACCATCAACCACAATAATAACTGCTTGCATTGAAAAAGGATTTCTTGCTACACCGAAAACTTTTCAGGGAGCATCTTCTCTGACCCTTCCAACAGTCCAATGAGAAACAGATACCATTTATAGACCCTTTATACAGACAGGGACACTAAGCTCCCAAGTGTAAATCCAGAACCTTTGTTCTATGAAAATGTTAGTAATATAATGCTTGCCCTTCTCAGAACCTTCCAAAAGCTTATCATGGCATGCAAGGCTCAGTGTGTTCTATGTGCTATCGTCTTCATGAGGGGCCACCTGTGTTAGCACTCTCCTCCTTGTTTATAGCCTTTGCTGTAGACTGCTCACCTCCTTTCCGAGTCATATACTCGGACCTCATTTAGTGCCCTGGTACTTGTTTTTCCTCACTGTTCGTAACACTCTTTCTCAACATATACACCAGCCCACCTTCTATGATTCTGATTTATTCTCAAATGCCTTATCAAAGAGGACTTTCTATGTAAAGTAGCACATGCCATGTTCACTCTTTGTCCTCCTTAACTCTCTTATTTTACTTCATGGTATTTACCGTCAATTGAAAATTTATACGTTTGCATATATGTTTATAATCTGTCCCCACTGGAATTTAGGCTCCACAAAATTTTAGCAATTTTGTATTTTTTTCTTCGTTTGTCTCTTTTATTTCCAGGGCTCAGAACGAGGCCTGGAACGTGGGAGACACAACATCACCTAAATAATTGTTATTTGAGTGAATGAATGGACCATGGCACGGTATTGCTTGCTATACTATTTCTAATAATTAGACTAACTTCATGGTAGCTACACATTATGCCTGGTTATGAAGAATCAGTTTTGGACTTTTGGTGAACATTTTGTAGCCCCTGTTACCAAGCATTCAGGTACCATCAGTGCTACAGAAAGATGTGAGCCAAGAAGGATGTGAGTGTTTTAATTTATAGTATGTAAGAATTCAGGGAAGGGGCTATTTTAAGATCATGGATGGGACTGCCAGTTTTTCCTAGATTACTTTGCTTTTTAAATAAAATCAGAAAATCTGAGGGAAGTGGGACCTGGAAATTCTCCTGGGTGCTTGTGGATGTCAGTGTGGTCTGGAGTAATAGCATAGGTTAAAAGTCCATCCCCAGTCAACTGGACCATTCAGATTTTGTTGAAGGGATTTTGCTTGTGGGTCAGTTATATATCACTGCAGGCAGACTGGACAGAGTACACATCAGTGATTGAAGTGTTTCTGGTTTTGTGTTTGTTTATTCCATGAGGGACACTGGAGTACTTTCTTTGTAAGGATTGTATGTAATTTAAATTTTTTTAATATCCTCTTTGATTGACTCCAGCTCTAGCCCTGCTCCCTTTCCCAAATGTAATCATAATATTCAATTTGGTATGATTCCAAAGTACAGTTGTATAAGTTTCTTAAACATCTAAGCCTCTGTTTCTTTGTTTTGTTTTGGGGGAGAATCAGCTCTTTCACATATAATATTATGTCCCTTCCTTACACTATTAAGTGATGCTAAGAAGGATAGGCTTTGTAAAGTGATTTTTTTTCTCTGATGAGATTAAAGTGCTTTTGCATATTTGATAACCTGTAATTCTGAGAAGTGTCTTGGTATGAGAATCAGAAAACCTGGGTTCTCTTCATGACTTGAGACTCAATTGAATGCTTGGCTTGCTTTACTCCTGACTTTTAGCTCCTTTGTCTGCAGAATCATAAGGCTGGGCTTATTCCACTGTGTGGAAACTCCTTTATTGATCCCCAGAAGTTGTTTGAAAATGTTAAAGAGTTAGTAAAACAGGGAGACTAGGTTGTGTGTGTGTGTGTGTGTGTGTGTGTGTGTGTGTGTTAAGAGATTTGATGGGTTGGGACAGACCACAGGTGTTTCAATGAGGATAGTTCCCTATCTGTTGAATGCATAGAATAGGGCTTAAACTCTTCTACTGTGAAGGAAGGAAGGAAGGAAAGGAAAGGAAAGGGAAGGGAAAGGAAGGGGAGGGGAGGGGAAGGGAAGAGAAGAGAAGAGAAGAGAAGAGAAGAGAAGAGAAGAGAAGAGAAGAGAAGAGAAGAAAAGAAAAGAAAAGAAAAGAAAAGAAAAGAAAAGAAAGAAGAAGGAGGGGGAGGAAGGAAAGGTAGGAAGGAAAGAAGGAAGGAAATCATTGAATAGAGATGAAATCATCTCTAAGACCTTATTGAAGTTCTAACAGTGTAGCATTTTTAGTTCTCCTGAAGGTAACAAGGACCCCCCCCAAAAAAATGGTGATATTATACTGCAATGATATGCAACAATGAACAAACTATGTTTTCTGACCAGGCTCAGTCATTTCACTTTTGAAGAAACTAAAAAGAAAATAGACAAGATATAACAGGCGAAGGATATACCTCCATCTTAACACTCCAACCCCTGGCTGTCTCCTACAATTTGGGGATGAGAGTTTTCTCTAAGCTTTACTTCTCAGAAGTATGTTGTTGGCTCCTGTATGGATCAGAGTTCCCCCATACTCCTCCAACTACAGGAATTCTTGAATGTTAGAAAACAAGGCTAGAGATCAGCTAGTCCAGTCCTCTCCAATTACACATGGAGAAGCACTCATTCATTTCTCAGTCACTTAACGGTTAGGATACTGAAGTTGGCAAGAGCTCAGTTATGCACCATCATGTGAGGCTGCAGTTCCTTCCATCTATTGGGGGGGGGGGACAAAACAAAATAACAAACAAAAAACCTGACAATCTGACCCTAGACCATGACACCCAGAGAACAACTCACACCTCAGGATAATTGGATCGTTTAATATCAGGGAATCAAGTCAAGCCCCTTGTCACTGCTAAATGTGTAGCTGCTTAGGCTTCCAGAATACATTTTTTTCACAAGTTTCATACGCATGTGCTGATTGAAGGGCTAGGAGGACCGAGTAACATTGGCTTCATTCACAATGAATGAAACATTTACTAAAGTTTGCATATTCCCAGGGCAGGACAGATACAGTGCTTCTTTAGCAAAACAGTGTGTCATGTATGAGAGTAAAGCACTCTGGCAGAAATCACATGTGACAATAAGCAATTGCAGGTCAAATTCTTTTACTGACAAGGATGGTAAAAGAAGCGATATGTATACATATGTGTGTGTGTGTGTGCGCGCACACACACACACACACATACGTGCCATTTCCTGTCTGACACTCTACACAACCAGGGCGAAAGTCCACAGTGGCCCCTGGTACCATCAATACCTCTGGAGTCTTAGTTTATCACATGGTTGGGCTAAGGGGTCCTTATTCAAACACAAAATTGACTTGAGGATGATAACTGGCGGAGATTATACAGTGGTGGTTGATTGTGTGAGAGGCAGGTGACCTAAGCTCCGTGTGCTTCACTGGGAAATCCCATCTCTTTTTCTCCCCCAGACTATCTTCCTTAGAAAGAGCACAACTCCAGTGCATAAGCTGCTACATCTTTGTGTTAAGCATGCTGGCTTTGGGGACTCACTGCCTGGGTCTGAATCGGGCTCTGTTGCCATGTAGCTTTGGGAAAGTCAGTCATCCTCTCTAAGTCTTGATTTCCTCGTCCATAAGATGTAAATCATACCAGTACTTAACTCATGGAGTGCCATGAGAACTGAGTGAGCCAATCCTTGTAAAGTGCTCAGCCAGAGTGTGGTATGTTTTCAGCATTCAGTCAGTGTTCAGTATTATTATTCATAAGCAATTTGGCAAGTAGTTATGAGTGTGTGGTAATGCGGCCTGTGAAGATGTGGCCTCAGCATGAGAATAGATGCCCTGTGCAATGGATCAGAAATGCCTGAGGATTAGGGTCCTATCAGAAGAGAGAGCCCTCGGTAAAGCTGAACAGACATGCCTCCCCTCCTAAATTTATCTTTGTGTAACTAATAAATATATGTTTTCCATTGCCATATTTATACAGAATACATTAATAATGCATAATACATTCTATGTACACATTTGTGTGAGTTCTTCCTAAGTAAGCCCCTAAATTCTCTTATATTTATGTCTCTTAATGACTCTTGCCTGACATAAACTCAGGGCATGGTAGCCCGGAAATTTCCTTGCCCCCTTACCCTCCAAAAAGAAATACAAAAACCAAATGTGGAATTTCTCCAATTATATTTTCTAATAAGACGGGAGAACATTTAAGAGAGGTGGGGTTCAATTCACTCAGCAACATGATTTGAGCCCGTTCTAGATTTCAAGAAGTAGCTCTCATGTTGCAGAGAGACACAAGAGTAAGTATAAATGAACTGTGCTCTCTAGTCGGTGGTATCAGATGGCGAGAGGAGAACCATAGAAGGTTATATATGGCAGAATATAGAAACAATATAGGAGATGTTCAGTTGAGTCTGAGCTCCATTCTGCAGAGGGATGTGAGAAAGTTCAGTGAAGGAAGGATGTTTGAATCCAGCCTTGAAAAGAGAAATGGGCAGAAAGAAGATTGAAAGGGTAAATACGAACTACTCCTGCCTTTGGAGAGCACAGTCTACATTAACACAGAAAATTGTGAGCATTGACAGTTTCAATACAACATATAGCGAAAATAGAGATCCAGGTATCAGAGTTACCTGACAACTTAAAGTAGCTAAAATTCAAATTTTAGTTATTTTTATGCTCGAAAGATGAATCTAAAGATATTTCAGAGGTAAAAGTAACCCCTATATTTGGTGTTCGCTGTATTATAGACCAACAGTCTTATTACCCCCAGCAGAAGCATGTGTGGAAATGTGTTGTTTACTACATCGCCGCCCTTTCCTTTCCGTGATACATAGAGTCACATTGAAATGCATTCCGGGTTCTTACCTCAACTACCCTGTGTGGCTAGAAAGAAACTTCAGGAACACAATGTGATAATCCCACAAGGAAAAGAAGACAATGGCACCGAAAGACCAGAAAGATGAGCAAGAACTTTTATACCTTATGGACACAAAGGTACCCATCCCTTACATTTAAAAAATAACTTTAAAAAAAATTCCAGATCAAAATAAATTGGAAATCCCGTGACCTCTGGCAGAGTGGAAATATCTTTATAGCACGCTGCTGTTCCTGTCCCTAAATCTACTATGTAACCCCCTTCTCTCTAACTCTGCCAATTAACCTGAGAAGCTCAGGGTATCCAAGAAACAGAGGGAAGCTTGTTCAGCTCAGGATGTACCATAACGTCTCAGCAGCACGTTTAAATTATACGTTTAGGCTGACAGGCAAACGTATTTCACGGCAGAATCCTTAGAAAGCAGGAGACAATTTCCTTCAGGTCCACGTCATCATTTGATGTAGATTGCCTATTATATTCTTGAGGTATTATGAAAAATGGATTTGGAGATATTTTCTTGACAGTGGGTAGACTAATGGAATCTGGTGACTGTATTTAAAATGTGCAGGGGTTTGTTATAACGTGGTAATAGAAATATCAGTTGCACTGACAGGTTAAAAAAATCTGTCAATGCATGATAATGAAGTTATTTAAATGTCGACTCACTCGCAAACATTTTCCAAACCCTAAATTATTCTCACTGCTTTAACCTCATGCATCCTAAGTTATTAAGGAGCAGTGTCTGCGATGCAGCCAATGTGCCTTTGGCTTTGGAAGCTATTTTTATGCCGCCAAATGCATGAGGAGCAATGAAAGTGGCTGCTCTTAATGATTTTAGGAAAGAAACAAAACACAGAAGCCGCAGCTGCTTGATTTAGAGGTGAATGTTGTTCCACTTTCAGGATATCTCATTGGCACCGATTTGAGTAATGCTCCTATGCTTCCTTGCTTCCTGTCCCCAGGCTTCCTTCTACAGCTCAAGTCTTTGCTTTGTGACCTTGGAAGTATGGCTTGATGGGTCTGGGATAGGGCATGTTACCTCTCTGGGGTCTGAAGGGAGAGGAGGAGGAGGTCAGGTTATTTGGATACTTTCTAAAGCTTTTTGAAGAAGTAGTCTGACTCATCCTTGGTTCATTGAGTGTCCATCAGGCTTCATGCATTCATTCACCTTCCATATGGAGAAGACACCTGATGTGCCAGCACTGTCCTGAGTCCTGGAGATTTGGGGCTGACCAAACATAAGCCCCCTGCCCTTCTGGCACTTCAAGTAGTCTAAGATGCTAGCCAAGCGCTTCTTAATTAACAAGTAGAAGAGCATAGAACATGCTCCCAGTGCGGGTCCCATGGTACCCCACACAGCTGATTGACTCTGTTAATAGCAGGACTGCAGCACCCTGGCCAGATTATGCAAGCTTCTTAATTTTGACTCAGTAGAAGTCCAACTGACCACACAAGAGGAGCAAGCTTCCACTGAGTCAGCCGGTCAGTCAGGAACAAATTATGAGTGCCTGATGTGTCCGGGGAACTCCTCTGAAAGCTAGGAAGACAGAAGTGAACAAAACAGACATCTTTTCTACTCTCATGGAGTTTTCATTCTGGTGGGGGAAGACAGAAAATAAAAAAGTAAGTAGAAATCTATCAGATGGGGATAAATACTATGGAGAGAAAATAAAAGAGGCCAGGGAGGATTGAGTGTGCTGGGGGTGTGGGAAGATGCTATTTGATACAGGATGACTGATGTTCAGAAAGAAATGAGGGGCCGTTTGGGGAAAGAGCTTTCCAGATACATGGAATAACAAGGCTGGAGTGGGCGAGGGCAGGGGCAGGCAGAGAAGGCAGGGAGATTAAGAGTTAGACATCTATTCTATCACCAACTTGTTAGATAAATAAGTAAATATGACTTGTCCAAAGGAAGTCTGAAGTTTATTTGTTCAGGAAACCAGGCACTGACTGGTTACTCAGCTACTGAGTTTCTGTGTCCACTTCTGTTTGACTCCAAGTATTTAATATTTCTCTTAAGCTATGATATCTTAGTAGTCTTCCTGAGATATCGTCAAATAATTAACAAGTTGGCCCACTTACTTTTTCCATTTTTCTAACCTTACTAGGAGCTAGGGTGGATGAAAGACATACCTTCTCTTATCATTGTGAGAGGCTTTTTTAATGTTTTTCTTTTTTTTTATTTTGAAAATTATTTTATTTATTTTATTTTTATTATTTTTTAATATGAAATTTATTGTCAAATTGGTTTCCATGCAACACCCAATGCTCATCCCAACAGGTGCCCTCCTCAGTGCCCATCACCCACTTTCCCCACCCTCCCACCCCCCATCAACCCTCAGTTTATTCTCAGTTTTTTTTTCCTGAAATTTATTGACAAATTGGTTTCCATACAACACCCAGTGCTCATCCCAAAAGGTGCCCTCCTCAATACCCATCACCCACCCTCTCCTCCCTCCCACCCCCCATCAACCCTCAGTTTGTTCTCAGTTTTTAACATTCTCTTATGCTTTGGCTCTCTCCCATTCTAACCTCTTTTTTTTTTTTTCTTCCCCTCCCCCATGGGTTCCTGTTAAGTTTCTTAGGATCCACATAAGAGTGAAACCATATGGTATCTGTCTTTCTCTGTATGGCTTATTTCACTTAGCATCACACTCTCCAGTTCCATCCACTTTTAGGCCATATTTCATTTTTTCTCATTGCCACGTAATATTCCATTGTGTATATAAACCACAATTTCTTTATCCATTCATCAGTTGATGGACATTTAGGCTCTTTCCATAATTTGGCTATTGTTGAGAGTGCTGCTATGAACATTGGGGTACATGTGACCCTATGCATCAGTGCTCCTGTATCCCTTGGATAAATTCCTAGCAGTGCTATTGCTGGGTCATAGGGTAGGTCTATTTTGAATTTTCTGAGGAACCTCCACACTGCTTTCCAGAGCGGCTGCACCAATTTGCATTCCCACCAACAGTGCAAGAGGGTTCCCGTTTCTCCACATCCTCTCCAGCATCTATAGTCTCCTGATTTGTTCATTTTGGCCACTCTGACTGGCGTGAGGTGATACCTGAGTGTGGTTTTGATTTGTATTTCCCTGATAAGGAGCGACGCTGAACATCTTTTCATGTGCCTGTTGGCCATCCGGATGTCTTCTTTAGAGAAGTGTCTATTCATGTTTTCTGCCCATTTCTTCACTGGGTTATTTGTTTTTTGGGTATGGAGTTTGGTGAGCTCTTTATAGATTTTGGATACTAGCCCTTTGTCCGATATGTCATTTGCGAATATCTTTTCCCATTCCGTTGGTTGCCTTTTAGTTTTGTTGGTTGTTTCCTTGGCTGTGCAGAAGCTTTTTATCTTCATAAGGTCCCAGTGATTCACTTTTGCTTTTAATTCCCTTGCCTTTGGGGATGTGTCGAGGAAGAGATTGCTACGGCTGAGGTCAGAGAGGTCTTTTCCTGCTTTCTCCTCTAAGGTTTTGATGGTTTCCTGTCTCACATTTAGGTCCTTTATCCATTTTGAGTTTATTTTTGTGAATGGTGTGAGAAAGTGGTCTAGTTTCAACCTTCTGCATGTTGCTGTCCAGTTCTCCCAGCACCATTTGTTAAAGAGGCTGTCTTTTTTCCATTGGATGTTCTTTCCTGCTTTGTCAAAGATGAGTTGGCCATACGTTTGTGGGTCTAGTTCTGGGGTTTCTATTCTATTCCATTGGTCTATGTGTCTGTTTTGGTGCCAATACCATGCTATCTTGATGGTGACAGCTTTGTAGTAGAGGCTAAAGTCTGGGATTGTGATGCCTCCTGCTTTGGTCTTCTTCTTCAAAATTCCTTTGGCTATTCGGGGCCTTTTGTGGTTCCATATGAATTTTAGGATGGCTTGTTCTAGTTTCGAGAAGAATGCTGGTGCAATTTTGATTGGGATTGCATTGAATGTGTAGATAGCTTTGGGTAGTATTGACATTTTGACAATATTTATTTTTCCAATCCATGAGCAGGGAATGTCTTTCCATTTCTTTAAATCTTCTTCAATTTCCTTCATAAGCTTTCTATAGTTTTCAGCATACAGATCCTTTACATCTTTGGTTAGATTTATTCCTAGGTATTTTATGCTTCTTGGTGCAATTGTGAATGGGATCCGTTTCTTTATTTGTCTTTCTGTTGCTTCATTGTTAGTGTATAAGAATGCAACTGATTTCTGTACATTGATTTTGTATCCTGCAACTTTGCTGAATTCATGTATCAGTTCTAGCAGACTTTTGGTGGAGTCTATCGGATTTTCCATGTATAATATCATGTCATCTGCAAAAAGCGAAAGCTTGACTTCATCTTTGCCAATTTTGATGCCTTTGATTTCCTTTTGTTGTCTGATTGCTGATGCTAGAACTTCCAGCACTATGTTAAACAGCAGCGGTGAGAGTGGGCATCCTTGTCGTGTTCCTGATCTCAGGGAAAAAGCTTTCAGTTTTTCCCCGTTGAGGATGATGTTAGCTGTGGGCTTTTCATAAATGGCTTTTATGATCTTTAAGTATGTTCCTTCTATCCCGACTTTCTCAAGGGTTTTTATTAAGAAAGGGTGCTGGATTTTGTCGAAGGCCTTTTCTGCATCGATTGACAGGATCATATGGTTCTTCTCTCTTTTTTTGTTAATGTGATGTATCACGTTGATTGATTTGCGAATGTTGAACCAGCCCTGCATCCCAGGAATGAATCCCACTTGATCATGGTGAATAATTCTTTTTATATGCCGTTGAATTCGATTTGCTAGTATCTTATTGAGAATTTTTGCATCCATATTCATCAGGGATATTGGCCTGTAGTTCTCTTTTTTTACTGGGTCTCTGTCTGGTTTAGGGATCAAAGTAATACTGGCTTCATAGAATGAGTCTGGAAGTTTTCCTTCCCTTTCTATTTCTTGGAATAGCTTGAGAAGGATAGGTATTATCTCTGCTTTAAACGTCTGGTAGAACTCCCCTGGGAAGCCATCTGGTCCTGGACTCTTATTTGTTGGGAGATTTTTGATAACCGATTCAATTTCTTCGCTGGTTATGGGTCTGTTCAAGCTTTCTATTTCCTCCTGATTGAGTTTTGGAAGCGTGTGGGTATTCAGGAATTCGTCCATTTCTTCCAGGTTGTCCAATTTGTTGGCATATAAGTTTTCATAGTATTCCCTGATAATTGTTTGTATCTCTGAGGGATTGGTTGTAATAATTCCATTTTCATTCATGATTTTATCTATTTGGGTCATCTCCCTTTTCTTTTTGAGAAGCCTGGCTAGAGGTTTGTCAATTTTGTTTATTTTTTCAAAAAACCAACTCTTGGTTTCGTTGATCTGCTCTACAGTTTTTTTAGTTTCTATATTGTTTATTTCTGCTCTGATCTTTATTATTTCTCTTCTTCTGCTGGGCTTAGGCTGCCTTTGCTGTTCTGCTTCTAGTTCCTTTAGGTGTGCTGTTAGATTTTGTATTTGGGATTTTTCTTGTTTCTTGAGATAGGCCTGGATTGCAATGTATTTTCCTCTCAGGACTGCCTTTGCTGCGTCCCAAAGCGTTTGGATTGTTGTATTTTCATTTTCGTTTGTTTCCATATATTTTTTAATTTCTTCTCTAATTGCCTGGTTGACCCACTCATTCGTTAGTAGGGTGTTCTTTAACCTCCATGCTTTTGGAGGTTTTCCAGACTTTTTCCTGTGGTTGATTTCAAGCTTCATGGCATTGTGGTCTGAAAGTAAGCATGGTATAATTTCAATTCTTGTAAACTTATGAAGGGCTGTTTTGTGACCCAGTATATGATCTATCTTGGAGAATGTTCCATGTGCACTCGAGAAGAAAGTATATTCTGTTGCTTTGGGATGCAGAGTTCTAAATATATCTGTCAAGTCCATCTCATCCAATGTCTCATTCAGGGCCCTTGTTTCTTTATTGACCGTGTGTCTAGATGATCTATCCATTTCTGTAAGTGGTGTATTAAAGTCCCCTGCAATTACCACATTCTTATCAATAAGGTTGCTTATGTTTATGAGTAATTGTTTTATATATTTGGGGGCTCCGGTATTCGGTGCATAGACATTGATAATTGTTAGCTCTTCCTGATGGATAGACCCTGTAACTATTATATAATGTCCTTCTTCATCTCTTGTTACAGCCTTTAATTTAAAGTCTAGTTTGTCTGATATAAGTATGGCTACTCCAGCTTTCTTTTGGCTTCCAGTCGCATGATAAATAGTTCTCCATCCCCTCACTCTCAATCTAAAGGTGTCCTCAGGTCTAAAATGAGTCTCTTGTAGACAGCAAATAGATGGGTCTTGTTTTTTTATCCATTCTGATACCCTATGTCTTTTGGTTGGCGCATTTAATCCATTTACATTCAGTGTTATTATAGAAAGATACGGGTTTAGAGCCATTTTGATATCTGTATGTTTTTGCTTATAGTGATGTCTCTGGGACTTTGTCTCACAGGGTCCCCCTTAGGATCTCTTGTAGGGCTGGTTTAGTGGTGACAAATTCCTTCAGTTTTTGTTTGTTTGGGAAGACCTTTATCTCTCCTTCTATTCTAAATGACAGACTTGCTGGATAAAGGATTCTCGGCTGCATATTTTTCCTGTCTAGCACCCTGAAAATCTCTTGCCAATTCTTTCTGGCCTGCCAAGTTTCAAAAGAGAGATCAGTCACGAGTCTTATAGGTCTCCCTTTATATGTGAGGGCACGTTTACCCCTTGCTGCTTTCAGAATTTTCTCTTTATCCTTGTATTTTGCCAGTTTCACTATGATATGTCGTGCAGAAGATCGATTCAAGTTACGTCTGAAGGGAGTTCTCTGTGCCTCTTGGATTTCAATGCCTTTTTCCTTCCCCAGTTCAGGGAAGTTCTCAGCTATGATTTCTTCAAGTACCCCTTCAGCACCTTTCCCTCTCTCTTCCTCCTCTGGGATACCAATTATGCGTATATTATTTCTTTTTAGTGTATCACTTAATTCTCTAATTTTCCCCTCATACTCCTGGATTTTTTTATCTCTCTTTTTCTCAGCTTCCTCTTTTTCCATAACTTTATCTTCTAGTTCACCTATTCTCTCCTCTGCCTCTTCAAGCCGAGCTGTGGTGGTTTCCATTTTGTTATGCATTTCGTTTAAAGCGTTTTTCAGCTCCTCGTGACTGTTCCTTAGTCACTTGATCTCTGTAGCAAGAGATTCTCTGCTGTCCTGTATACTGTTTTCAAGCCCAGCGATTAATTTTATGACTATTATTCTAAATTCACTTTCTGTTATATTATTTAAATCCTTTTTGATCAGCTCATTAGCTGTTGTTATTTCCTGGAGATTCTTCTGAGGGGAGTTCTTCCGCTTGGTCATTTTGGATAGTCCCTGGCGTGGTGAGGACCTGCAGGGCACTTCCCCTGTGCTGTGGTGTATACCTGGAGTTGGTGGGCGGGGCCGCAGTCAGACCTGATGTCTGCCCCCAGCCCACCTCTGGGGCCACAGTCAGACTGGTGTGTGCCTTCTCTTCCCCTCTCCTAGGGGTGGGATTCACTGTGGGGTGGTGTGGCTCGTCTGGGCTGCTTGCACCCTGCCAGGCTTGTGATGCTGGGGATCTGGCGTATTAGCTGGGGTGGGTAGGCAAGGTGCTCGGGGGCAGGAGGGGCAGGCTTAGATCGCTTCTCATTAGGTGATCCACTTCAGGAGGGGCCCTTGGCAGCGGGAGGGAGTCAGATCCGCTGCCGGAGGTTTGGCTCCGCCGAAGCGCAGAGTTGGGTGTTTGCGCGGAGCAGCAAGTTCCCTGGCAGGAACCGGTTCCCTTTGGGATTTCGGCTGGGGGATGGGCGGGGGAGATGGCGCTGGCGAGCGCCTTTGTTCCCCACCAAACTGAGCTCTGTTGTCAGGGGGCTCAGCAGCTCTCCCTCCCTTTGTCCTCCAGCCTTCCCGCTTTCCGAGCAGAGCTGTTATGACCTCCCAGACGCTAAGTCGCGCTTGCTGTCGGAACACAGTCCGTCAGGCCCCTCCGCTTTTGCCAGCCAGACTCGGGGGCTCTGCTTGGCCGGCGAGCCGCCCCTCCGCCCCGGCTCCCTCCCGCCAGTCCGTGGAGCGCGCACCGCCTCGCCGCCCTTCCTACCCTCTTCCGTGGGCCTCTCGTCTGCGTTTGGCTCCGGCGACTCTGTTCTGCTAATCCTCTGGCGGTTTTCTGGGTTATTTAGGCAGGTGTAGATGGAATCTAAGTGATCAGCAGGACGTGCGGTGAGCCCAGCGTCCTCCTAAGCCGCCATCTTGCCGCAACTCTATTCTCAGTTTTTAAGAGTCTCTTACGGTTTGGCTCCCTCCCTCTTTAACTTTTTTTTTTCCTTCCCCTCCCCCATGGTCTTCTGTTAAGTTTCTCAGGATCACATAAGAGTGAAAAAATATGGTATCTGTCTTTCTCTGTATGACTTATTTCACTCAGCGTAATACCTTCCAGTTCCATCCACACAGCTGCAAATGCAAATGGCATGATTTCATTCTTTCTCATTGCCACATAGTATTCCATTGTGTATAGAAACCACATTTTCTTTATCCATTCATCAGTTGATGGACATTTATCTCTTTCCATAGTTTGGCTATTGTTGAAAGTGCTGCTATAAACATTGGGGTGCAAGTGCCCCTGTGCATCAGCACTCCTGTATCCCTTGGGTAAATCCCTAGCAGTGCTATTGCTGGGTCATAGGGTAGATCTACTTTAAATTTTTTGAGGGACCTCCACACTGTTTTCCAGAGTGTCTGCACCAGTTTGCAGTTTATGCTTTTCTTAAGATCAGTTCTCTCTGGCAGGCCCTCTGTCCTTTTACCTGATATGAAGAAAAGCCAGGTTTTGGTCTGCACCATGTAACATCAAAGATTTTGAGTTCATATTCCTTTTACAAAGAAATGCTAAGCCAAATTTTGTAAACACGTTTTCTTTTTCTTTTGTGGCTTTTGAGAGAGGCAGTACAGCATGGAGTTAAGTTAGAAGTCATCTTCCAAATTCTCTGGCGTTAAGCAGTTTGACTCTACTCCTGGATGCTCCTTATCTGTAACATGTGATTAGTATCAGTGTCGATCTCATGGGATTCTGCATGTGAAGAGCTTAGATCACATTTTAAGCACCCGATAAACACTCATTTTTGTTCCTTATTAGGTTTCCTAAGCATAATAGTCCGTTCAATAGTGGAAATCCTGGAACAGTTATTATAGAAGCAGAGTGTGGGAACTTTCACTTCCAAATTCTAATTCTTACCCTTACTTCTCCAATTTGAGGCCCACACAAAGCTACTAGCACACATAACCTTTAAAATATGATAGACTAGATTTGGTTACATTTAAAAATGGTAGGGAGGGCGCCTGGGTGGCCCAGTTAGTTGAGCGTCCAACTCCAGCTCAGGTCATGATCTCACAGTTCGTGAGTTCGAGCCCTGTGTCGGGCTCTGTGCTAACAGCTCAGAGCCTGGAGCCTGCTTCGGATTCTGTGTCTCCCTCTCTCTCTGCCCCAACCTACCCGCATTCTGTCTCTGTCTCTCTCAAAAATAAATAAACATTAAAAAAAATTGTAGGGGTGCCTGGGTGGCTCAGTTGGTTAAGCGTCCAACTTCAGCTCAGGTCATGATCTCATGGTTAGTGGGTTCCAGCCCGGCATCAGGCTCTGTGCTGACAGCTCAGAGCCTGGAGCCTGCTTCAGATTCTGTGTCTCCCTCTCTCTCTGCCCCTCCCCAGCTCATGCTCTGTTTCTCTCTGTTTCCAAAAATAAATAAATGCTATTTTTTTTTAATGGTAGTAACTTCATGAATATTTTCTAAGAAAGCTAAATCTAAATTATTTTTTGTGACTAGGATTCTTCTTGAGGGTTCATGTTATGGGTTTTGGTGAGTACTGGGTAAAGAATACCAAAAACAATCAAGAAAAAATTAGTGATAAATAAACAAAAGCTGCCATTTAGAGATTGCCTATTACGTTCCCATCATTGTGTTCAGCACAATGAATGGATTTTATGGATTAATTTAGTTTACAAATGATTCTGTGCTTATTTATTATCTCATTTGATGGTATCAGATTATAGCACAGGAAATACAATCGCACATTTTATTTCGACCACTTCTGTGGAAACTAGTCATGCTCTGTGTCCTTACCTTTGAGTGTGATGGGACACTACCCTCTGAAAGAGATCATAAGGTCTCTGGGAAGGTAGGCGGGGCCATACACTGAATGTGCTTTCTCCATCCATCAAGGAAACTCATTTCAGCTCTTCGAATATAGTAAACACTTAAATAAAGACATACTTTCAAATGTTCTGAAAGTCACTATTTAAGAGATGTTTGCAAAAAGGTAGTGTAAGGATTAAGGATCAAAAGCAAAACCAATGGCACCTTGATTTAATCACTTGCATATTTACTTTCCTGGAATGCTTATTTTTTTTAAGTTTTCAGCTTTTTCTTGCACAGCATAGGTGTTGACAGAAAGCCTGTTTTTCATCTGTATATAAGTCAACCTATAAACAGAACTTGAAAAAAATTGCTCTGAATGTTTTAAAAAAATGATACAAGTTGAGAAGTCAAGGCTGTTTCTATTGCATCTTAAATACATCTCTGTGTGTTATATTTTTTTAACATTACTTTTTTTTTGGCCTTGACAGCAGCAGTCACTTTTTAAAATTTTATTGTTATTTTTTAATATAATTTATTGTCAAATTGGCTAACATACAGCGTGTACAGCATGCTCTTGGTTTTCAGGGTTGATCCCGTGGTTCATTGCTTACATACAAAACCCAGTGCTCATCCCAACAAGTGCCCTCCTCAATGCCCATCGCCCATTTTCCCCTCTCCCCGACCCCCCCCCATCAACCCTCAGTTTGTTCTCTCTGCTTATGAGTCTCTTATGGTTTGCCTCCCTCCCTCTCTGTTTGTACCTTTTTTTCCCGCTCCCCTTCCCCTATGGTCTTCTGTTAAATTTCTCAAGTTCCACATATGAGTGAAAACATATGATACCTGTTTTTCTCTGACAGACTTATTTCACTCAGGATAATACCTTCCAGTTCCATCCACACAGCTGCAAATGGCGTGACTTCATTCTTTCTCATTCCCAAGTATTATTCCATTGTATATATAAACCACATCTTCTTTATCCATTCTTCAGTTGATGGACATTTAGGCTCTTTCTATAATTTGGATATTGTAACAGCAGTCACTTTATTATTTGCATAGGCTGGCACTTTTCTCTGAAGATTTGATTTGTTTAAATATTTTTATTCTCCTTTTCTTATAAAACCAAGATTCATAATCTTTTGCTTTTTATTTTTTGCCTTTGATATGCTTTTCCAAAGCATGTTGCTCAGAACACTAATTTAATTAGCTGTCTTTCAAGAATGAATCCTGTAATCAAACATGTTTGGAAAATGCTTCATGGAATATGCATTTAAGAGGTTCACAGTATATATTAAACTAGCAAAATAGATATATGTGTGTGAGAATAATAAAATTTATATGTTCTGAAGTAAAGGAACATTAAATTTTGCCTAATAAAGCATTTCCTATTTTTTTTTATCTTGGATAACACTCCTCTCCCTCATAGTTAGGAATGATACTTGATATATTTACCAGCCAGTATATTGGCTTACCAGCCAGCCTGCTGCTCAACTGTCTGTCTCTCATCCGTTCTTTCAGAGCCCAGGTCCCTAGGGGGCTGCAGTCCCCACTGTTGACCATGTTAGGATAACTGTAAGCATCTGTTAGCTACGAAGGAGAGTTTGCAGACAGGCACTAGGAATTGCTTTCCAGGGTGCAGTGCCTTCTCCAAGGTCACTGTCTCCTCCACCAGGGCTCAGTCTGATTGGCATGAGCACTAACCAATCAGAGCAGGTGCTCATCTTAGCGCTGAGCAAGTTTCTTGAGGACCTCTGCTGTGCCAGCTTTCAATCTTTTGGTTGCTGGACTGTGAGGAAATCTAGGAGGCCTCCAAGGGAGAGGCCATGTGGTAAGGCTGTCAGAAGTGCTACTCAGAGAACTTAGTGCAGTAAGTATTTACCAATTGGTTTGGAAATAGTAAATATTTTTATTTATGTACCCTTGAACCAATCTATCCTGGATGATTGTTAGTTTTACCCGGCACACATGTAACACTCCATCTAATTCTAGTTCTCTGGGACAACATTGAACACCTGCTAGTATGTCCTGTTTTGTGTGTGTAGAAATGCATCATTTTTTTCCTTCTCTCCATCTATCAGTTATTATGATGCCATAATGCCTAAACATGCAGCTCTGCTGAAATTGAGAATTAACAAATTTTTATTCAGTTCCTGAGCTTTGAAAAATCAAGGGGCAAGACATGGCATTAAACAGTAATAGCAGATACCTTGAAGGATCTGTACTGCTGATGTTATAATAAAAGGAAAATATCCAATAACATACTGTAAACTCTCTGAAAAAAAGTTACCAATGTATATGTAAGCTAGTAACTCTATTATTGCCGTTACATTGAGATTTCAGCTAACCACACACATACAGACACACACACACACACACACACACACACACACATGAGTGAGTCCATGTAGTGTCCTTAAGGGATCATCCTCATTTTCCCTGTAAAGTATACTTTTTGAATGCAAACATATTCATTGAATATCTTAAGGGTTGAGTTGGTAAAAATGATGAGAAACTCATTATTGCCCCTCTATAGATTTGTTCCTACTTCTCTGGCCTACATTTCCATTATCCCACCAGTAAAACTGAACCATTCTCTCATCTCCAACATTGTCCTACTGATGTCCACCTATGGCTAGGCAGCACCTGTCAGTGTAGCACACCCTGTCCCCCTGGCATAGCCACCCCCATGATAGATTTTGCCTCTATTTGTTTGTTCTTAACTTGTGAGTATTGTTCAAAATAATGATTAGAAGAAGTAATCTGAAAAAAGGAGCTAGAGAAAGGCTAGTGAATTTTAGAGACAAGAAAGTCTTAAGAAAGAGATGATGTTGATCTAGTAAGGCCTGGTTAGGATTGGGGGGGGTGGGGGGAGGGATACACCAAGCACCAAGATTGGGCAAGTGGAGAAAGCAGTCTTAGAAGTTTTTCAGAGAGCTGGAGGAAATTTCATATCAGCTTGAGTTTGAGGGGAAAAAGATGAATATGGAAGGAAGATCTAAAGAAGTGTGCTGTAGTTCATGGATAAGATCTGTGAAAGCTTTGATTGCTCTTCAAATATTCTTGGCTATCAAGCCAATGTTTGTTTGATTGGGCTAGAGAACAGGCTGGTCCAGAAGAAAGCCAGTTATTTATTTGGGTAACACAAGGTGCCTTCTAGTTCATCATGCTCTGATTACTTCCCTTTCCTAAAGCTCTACCCATTTTCCATTTTCAAGTGCATTAGTTCTTCCAAGAAACTTTACATAATACCCCAATCTTCACTGATTTGGAGCATCATCTAAACTCTATAAAGTGTTGACTATTATAGAATTGTATTTAATTATTATATAATATATATAGTTTGTTATATAGTAATATATCTATAATGTTTATTTATATATAATTATTAGATAGGTATTATAGATAATTATAAATATACATTATAATGTATCTATGATATTTATAGATATTTTATTATATAACAAATTATGATTTATATTATGAATTATAAATATTATATAATAAATTATATAAGATTATATATAGATATATAATATTTATATTAAAATATAGTATATAGTTATATATATGCATTTATATTTGTGTGTATATATGGTTTATATGTGTATAAATTTTAGGGATAAAATGCCCTGGATCCCCAGCCAGAATAAATTGTTAATTCCTTAATTCCAAGATCATGTATACAGCCTTCTTGCTCCAGTGCCTAGTCCAGGGTGGGTTCTTAATGTGTGATGATGCGGGTGTTAACACAAATGCCTTCTATGTAGTCTTCATGACCTGTAGGGATTTGTATCTTTTTTTTTTTCAACGTTTATTTATTTTTGGGACAGAGAGAGACAGAGCATGAACAGGGGAGGGGCAGAGAGAGAGGGAGACACAGAATCAGAAACAGGCTCCAGGCTCTGAGCCATCAGCCCAGAGCCTGACGCGGGGCTCGAACTCACGGACCGCGAGATCGTGACCTGGCTGAAGTCAGACGCTTAACCGACTGCGCCACCCAGGCGCCCCGGGATTTGTATCTTTTATTAATATCAAAGATTAATTAAAATAGTTACATTTTTATGTGTCCAATTACACCAACTTTATTTTCTAAGCCTTGTTAATTCTTTTTTTTTAAGTGTTTATTTATGTATTTTGAGAGGGAAAGAGAGCGTGCACGAGCAGGGGAGGGGCAGAAAGAGAGGAAGAGAGAGAATTCTAAGGAGGCTCCATGCTGTCAGGAACTTGATCTCACAAACAGTGAGATCATAACCTGAGCTGAAATGAAGAGTCGGATGCTCAACTGACTAAGGCACCCAGGCACCCCTAAGCCTTATTAATTCTTGTCTGTAACATTGAACTTAACACATGATAACCTTATATTTCTGCCTCTCAAATAAAGATTGTTAGATTTTGAGAGTGGGGCAATGTATTGCACCCTGGTACATAGCACAGGTTTGGTACATTTTTGTTTTACAAATGTGAATGAATGAATGAATGAATGAATGAATGAGTGAATGAATGAATGAATGAATGAATGAATGAATTGGGAATCTCCTACATGTAAAAAGAAGGCAAAGAGGAAATTATGTTTCCTTCATTTTAAACAAAGAAACAAACAAACTGTGGTTTAATAGAAGTAATGCAGGACCTAGGGCCAGAACACCTGGATTCAAATACTAGCTGGCAATTTGTCAGCTGTTTTCTTTGAATAGGTCACTTAAATTCTGTCAACCTCTTACTTGAAATACAGATAATATTCCCTCCTGCACGCGGTTGTAATGATCTAATAAGATTACAATTCTGAAATATGTAATAAACTTTGATAGAGAAGGTGATTAAAGCCTATTGATTCAGTCAGAATTAATAAGTTATTGACCAAGGGCTAGATAAAGATGAGAGAATCTCCAAAATAGATAGGGTCAGTGCCAAGAAGTAATGTCCTTCCAGCTGAAGGTTGCTTAACAACAGAAAAGGCCACCAAATAAGATTGTGAAATTTCACTTATTATTAAGATGTTTTCTTACTCTTAAATAATAGGAAAAGACTGAATGACCTTTGAAGGGACTGATCCACCATATATTCTATGACTCATGAAAGGAAACACGATTTGTAGATAAATCATGAGAACCTGCTTTTCCACGGTGCCAGACATAAAGCAAAAGTTTGAAAATGTCAAATCTGCCAAAACTCTTCATTTATGTGGTCAATTCAAGAGACACTCTCATCTCTTAATCTTTTAAAACCAACCACATATTTTATGCAGAGTACGTACATTAAGGAGCAGTAAAGAGATGGAGTTTTAATTTTTACCAATTCAATTTAAATGCAAATGTTAACCACTCACATGATGCCACTGTGTACATAATTAAGCATCATTATATACTACATGAATCATCTGGAAACCTCCTGAGAGCCATTCTACTACGTAAAACATGCATTATACTGACAAGCGGCCAAGTGACGTATACTTCTGTCCTCATTAATGCTCCTTTTGAATTATAGGTCAACTGATTATGGAACAACCTATGAGAAGCTGAATGATAAAGTTGGGTTGAAAACAATTTTAAGTTATCTCTACGTGTGTCCTACCAACAAGCGTAAGGTAAGATATGTATATTCGGTGCAATGTTTCTTCGTGACGTGACTTGTCTCTAGCTAGCTAGCTCTCTCTAGCTAGCTAAAAATCCATGATTTTACAATTAATCTGGGAGGAGAGGTGTAAAGATGAGTTGACAGATGTTAAGGGGGTAAAATGTCTGACTTCTCATAATTCCCAGAGCAACAGCTGTGAATGTAGGAGGGTGAGAGGTAGGCATCTCATTACCATTTCTGAAAGGCAACTCCAAGGAATCCTTGAGTGGATGCTGCTGACTCTCTTGCAAGAGCTCTGACCAGTCACGAGAATCAGAAGCAGCCTTGACAAGATAGAAAAAGAGGTGGGGTCTTCCTCTGAAGTGCCCCTGTTTTCCCCTGACGTGAGTAAATTAAATAGAATTGAAGTGAATGTGTCCTCTGGTAGCAGGTTGGGCATTTAATTCCTAAAGTATGTTCAGCCTGCACACAAATGTCAGAACGGAGGCGCTGCTGGAAGGAACCATGGAGATTGTCATAAACTGCACCCTAATTTTCTAGATGAGAAAAATTAAGGTTCAGTGAAAGGTAAGGCTTTGCCCCATTGCAGAGTTCTGGGTGCAACAGGAACTAGAATTCAGGTTTCTTGGTTGTCAGCCATACTGTTGCCTCTGCATTTTACTGCTCCTAGTAAGAGGGTTTATCTGCCTTTCCGAAAGAGATGTGACTTTCTCGAAGAAGAAAACATTTGCTTTTAAATGATAAAGACTTATTTGTCTCAGGAGGAGAGAGCAGCACCACATCCATTCTTTGGTGTTTGTAAACTTGCATTGTCAGATTCTGAATTCTGACATACAGTTTCTAAGTGTTGTGCGAACTGCATGAAATAACAGTATCCATCTGGAAATAGAAAATTGTTGTCCATTAATATGTCATAAGCCATATTTTTTTATGATGGTAGCACTGATATCCAGGTTCTCGCTTCTCTGTCAATAGTTAAGTGTTAGTGACCTTGGCTAGGTTCTGCGTTTTGTTATCTGAACTATGGGAGGTAGATGAGAACATCTCTCGACCATCATTCCTCAACTCTGGCTGCATATCCAAAGCACTAGTTGATTCCCAAATGTGCAAGCCCTGGTCTTACCCCCATTGCTCTGGATTAGGGCCCAGGTAACTGTACTTTGAGCAAGCTCCCTGGATGCTTCTGGTATGTATCTAGGATTGAGAACCAGTTTTGTCAAGTGTAATATTCCCTCTGGCCCTAAGCATTTCAAGTGCTTCAGTAGAAGCAGTGGAAATAGACTCTGGCGTCATATGGCTTGAATGCAAACCCAGCTAAACCAGTTAACAAGTGTATAAACTATGGTGATTTACTTAATGTCTCCAAACAGTGTCATAGAATTTAAAACAGGGGTAATTCCAATTCCTGACTCATATGAATAGTGGTAACTATCATATGAAATGAGGCATTTCAGGTGTTTAGGACAGAACAGTTAAGGCTCTTATCAATGTCTTCTCTTTATTATTTGTTTCTCATCTGCCTCTTCCTCCTTCTTCATATAATTATTAGAAGTAATAGTAGCGACTATCCTCCCTAAATAGAAATGTTCAGTAGACCTTTCTGTAATGATAGCAATGTGCCTTTAATCTGTCCACCACCTGAGACATTAACCACTTGTGGCTATTGAGTATTTGAAATATAGCTGGTGTGACTGAAGAACTGGGTTTTAAATCTAATTTCGCTTTAACTTAAATGTAAAAAACCACCTGTGGCTGATGGCCCCAATACTGAACAGCATAGCTCAGTAATGTCAACGTCACGGATGTAGAGGTGTATGTTGAACATTCCTTCTTCCCCTCACTGGCTAATTACTGGTCCATCATCAGCAATTACATCCAAACAATTTGACCTAGTGTATACAGTCCTAAAGTGAGCAACTGAACTTATATCCTTTAGTTTTATAATGAGATTTAGTTGTTGGTTAGCTTTGAATCAATTCTTATATCCCCTATTGATTTTTCCTCCACTTTCACATTTTTAATTAATTTCATTTAAGAGTCAACAATCTGTGGGCATCACAGGCTACAAAGAGAAATAAATCACTATTCCACCCTCAAAGGTCCTGTATTCTAGTAATAAATGGAATGTGACTTTCTGTCATTGAAAGTTCCTTTGACTCTGTTTCCACCTAACAGATGACTTTGGGTGTGACATTTACATGTTCCCCTTTGCAAAGTGATAGAGGCAAAAACAAAGGAATTTATAGCTGAAAGAGACCTCAAAATTGTTTTTAGAATTGTTCTAATCTAGTGATAAGTCCCTGTTTTATTGATGGTGTTAGAGAGGCGTATTATTAAAAAAAAAAAAAAAAGATGCCAACTACTGAGTGTGAGCATAGGATTTTCTGTAGCAGCACAGCAAGTGGCTCCAACATTGTCGGCAGGAGCAGAGCTTGAAAAGTGAGCCTCTCAAGCCCAGGTGTGGCTCCTAAGGTGGGAAGGGAAGCTTAGAGGGAACACAGCCAGGAGCCCTGCCCTCCGATCCACTCACGTCCCTCGGTGTGCAGCATCAGCCACTGCACACTTAGTCTGTTGTCATCTGCAAGACTGTGAAAAGTCACCGGCCATGGCATTTAGCTAAAATTAAAACTTGGCAGACCCTATTTCCAGAGAAAGAGAAGTCATTGTCCGTGACTGAGAGAACAGCTTTCTCCGGGCCTCTTACCTTCTAGAAGCAGAGGCGGGCCTGCGCTGTTTCATTCACACCGTTTAAGGGTGAACCTGAGCCGAAGGATCTTTTCCTGTACAGATAAATGAGGCCTTCAGGGTCACTTTCTGAGACGCTGATAGATTTAAGAAATATTGGAGGACGATGAAGGTCTTTACAATGGTGCAGAAATCAATAATGTTGACATAGCAGTATATTTGTGTACAGTTTCTCTACTGATGAGGTGAATTTATCACCATGAAATATGTATTCCCCCCCACCAAAAGGGACATACTCCAACCAAAGAGATAGTACCTGCACAACATTTTAAAGTGTGAATATATTTCCCCCAATCAATGAGAGTTTATATTTTTTAAAAAGGTGAAGAAAGAAGAAGAAGAAATAAAGAAATATCAGACTCAATTAATTATGCAGGACAAAAGCATTCAAGTTCTCTCCAATTCTCCTCGGACTTCTGCGTCCTCCAGTATAAAGGCAGACTCCTTTGTAGGGTTGTATTAATTCTTTTCCATCTCTAGGGTGCCATCAAGCAAGTTAACATCTTTTGTACCAGATATGTCTCTCTGCTTTTCACATCAGTGGGAGCAACTGGAATAAAACTGACATCAGGGTAACTGCCTTGCATTCCCAGAAACCTGTTTTTTCCTTCACATCCTTATTGCTATTTTTAGCTGCTTGGGAGGACGAGCACAGTTCTTCAATCAACGTGGCTCCAACAGCGGGCATGACACCCTGGCTTTGCAGACAGCTTGTTAGGGGCATTCCTGGGATCAGAGTCCAGAACAAAACAGGCCCTTATTTACAGTTTAAATTAATGATCATCCATTGGCTGTTTCTCTGCAAGCCTGCTGTAAATGACAGCCGCTTTCCTTGGATACGTCTGTTACAGTAAAAACTGTAATCTCGTCATAGGGCAGTCTAGGAAATCTTGACTAAGAGACCTAGAAAGCCTGCTCCCAGGTATTATCCTAGCTCCCTCTTTCAAAGGAGCCCTGCACCTAGTAGATGAAATAGGCCCAGAAGAATAAGGATAAGTGGATCCTGGTGCCGGAGGAGAGGCAGGCTAGCTGTCTATCACCACGTCTCCAGAGGAGAGCGCTCCCCAACCCAGCCCATGATAAATCCCAAGGCTTGTTGGTGTCAGCAATGGTTTATTGGCTACATACATGTAATCGTCTATGGGAAAGGATGATTTAACATGCACCTGAAATGAGCAGCTAGGATGTGGAGGGTGATGGAAAGAACTAATACAAATGTAACAAAGAAGGACAAAATCAATGCTGAAATCTTCGTCTCAATCTTAAATTCTCACTGAGTTTATTGGTATTCTGCCTAAAAAGAAAACTTCTTTAAACTCTGTGTGTGTCTATCAGCAATACCTTTCCCCTCACCCCCAACCAGCCTTAGCTGCTCTCCCTTCATGAGGTGTTGTATAACATCTTCGAGGATTAAAGAATACAAAATCCCAAGTGGAATTCATTGAGAGGAAAAATAAGAAAAAAAGGTGTTTGGTTTTGTTTTTTAACCTGGAACATACAGTTCATTTCATTGTTATATCCTTGTCCTCTCCATGCACTTTGTTCTCAGCAAAGAAGAAACCTAGAGAGTATTTGCTCTTTATATTTCCTGTGCCCCCCCACACCCCAGTTTCTTCTCCTTTCTGTGTTATCACCATTTAATTAATACTATTCCTGCTGAGAGAGGCTTCCAAGACTTTCATCCTATAAATAGGACCCCAGCTCCTCAGACGCATTGATCATTTTTGCGGGTCTCTTGGTATATGCCAGCATTAAACACTGTTTGCGTTTTCTCCAGATGTTAGGTTTTAATTACCTTACTGTACATGGCACTTTCTAAATAAGCGTTTGGTTATTGACTCCTTGTCTTTTCTCTTTATATCCAGGGCATGCTTAATTCCTCTTGACATTTCCTTGGGAGGGGTGTGTGTGTGTGTGTGTGTAGATAAATATGGATATAGATAGGTATAGATATAGACGATATAGATATAGATATAGATATAGATATAGATATAGATATAGATATAGATATAGATGTCATGCATGTGACTTCTGGGGACAGAGAAAAGATGCAGTTGATAATATCTGCCAGCTTCTCTTAGGAAAAAATATGGAATCATTGAATCAGAGCCTAAAAGTTGTTAGAGGTATTCAGATTCTGCTTTCTCATTTAACAGATATGGATACTGAGTCCCTAGAATTTAGTGACTTGCCTGAGGTCTCATGCAACTCAAATTAGAATCTAAGATCATTAATTAGACCTTTAAGGTAAATGTCAAATATCCTCTGTTCCACAAAATCTAATCAATTCCATTAAAGAAATGTTCTCACTCCTTTTTTTTCTTTCTTTCTTTTTTTCTTTTCCAGGCATCTGCTTCTCTTTTCTAGCACTTTTCTGTCACTCCTGAGTAGTTGGTCTTGACCCTGTCTAATGCCCCATCTAGAATGAAAGGCCATAGAGAGGATAAAGTACCTTCATCAGCTTCCTAGGTTGTAACAGGCCGAGCGCAGCATCCTGGCATATGGTAGATGTCCAACACATGGCTGAGGATTTGAACCAAACTTAGGTTGGCTTTTGGGCTCCTCAGCTGGAACTTGAAAAGCAAAGGACATTGTAAAACCAGCTTTCGTGCGTTTTTTTTCTCTAATTATGAAATTAATTCTTTCAAGTGAATAAATAAGGATAGTAAAAATCCCTGTAGGTTTTAGTTATTTCTAGGCCAAAATGTATAATTTTATCTTTTCTAGCCAAGAAGGGCATGATTAATATTTAAAATGCCAGGACTTTGCATAGCACTCCCTCAACATTATCTGGCGAGGCCAAGGGGAACCAGTTTATTGTATAATACATCAAAGGGGGTACATGACATTTCCCTTGGCAGATACTCAGCAGTTGCTCATTCCGCCCTAACTCTTTTATCTGTCCCTTTGTACACAAGATCATGCATTTGCCTCTAATCTTTTAAAAATAACATATATTTCATTCATGAAGAAGTGCAGCCCATGAACTCAGAGACATAGTGGAAGTGGCATTTTCCAAACTTCCCCATGCTTAACCTGGGCAATGATGGCTAAAGGGAGAGATCATCTCCTCTGATCCTTCCTGGGAACAGTTGAGTGTATGTGCTGTTTCAGTCCATCAATCTCTGTTCTGTTCTCTTCTTGAGCATTCAGAAAGAAAATCAAGTGCAAGAAAACATGCTGCATGTACATTTCCCGCCCCCTCTGGGTGATTTTCCAAGAGTCATCCAAGCCATTGGGTTTCAGACAAGCTACAGAATACTAAGTGCAAAGTTCTCTGTTTGAAACAAGCAGGGTGCCAGGAGCTGGGCCCACGAGCAAACCCTCTCAGTACCCCAAGGTGGCCCTGGGGAGCCCCCTGGGACTCCTGGGCTCCATAGAGCAGAGTTGGGGAAAAAAAACACTCATCTAGGCCATCCATCCTCTGTATACTAAACTACAGCTGAAACAGCCATGTACCTTGTACAATTTTATATGAATCAAAGCACCCATGATAACATTTATAAATAAATAAATATGAATAAAACCATAATCTTTTTGATTTCAGCACATTGTGTTTATAGTAGCACCTAGTTGATTTTTATTAAACCTTATCTGTGTCTAACACTATCGTAAAAAAACATAGCAAGTTGATAATATACCAATTTTCTCAGAATTGATCCAGTTAAGTAGTATATTACTGTTTTATTTCATGTAGTATTAAGTATTGCTAAGTACTTTTTTACTGGAAAGAAGCTTCTTGCATAATTAACATCATATATTTCTTATTCCTCATTTGTAAGATGTGTCTATCACATATAATAAGCATCTAATACATTAAATATTAATCATGAGTTGCTGATTTAAAAAGTTATATGTGTATGAGGATCAAGTTTACACAACATTGCTTTCAAAATTCAGAGTTTATTATGATTATTTTTTAAAAATACACAGATAGCTAGCTAGCTAAATAGGTAGGTACAAAGATGATAGATCCACAGATCAACCTTTTCTAAGTTTAGATAATGCTTTCTAGTTGGCATCGGGTGGTGTTTCTTTATCACACTGAGGAAAAAATTAGAACTGTGTTTTGGTTTTGTTCTTTCTTAAAAAATGAATCTAATCAGGATGGATCTAGTCTGCATTGGTCTCCAAATATGATGAAGTAAGACTGGCCCGGAGATTGCGTTTTTCTTGTACCACTGACTGGGTCTGAAAAGGTAGGTTGCTTTTGTGGCCAGGTGAGCAGAAGTTTTCAAAAAGGGAAAGAAGCCTGTATCAGACACTGATCATTCTTCAAATACACATAATAGACCCCCTGCTCAGCCTTCTTTGGGGATCAGATTTTTTTTTAATTTAGCTATTTGTTGTTGTTTTTTTTAAATTTATTTTTGCCTCATCATCTGTCCTTATTAGAACTTGTATTCTCTGAAGTCTGGCTGGCCTAATGTTAAATGCCCATCCATTACCCTTTTATGAAGGTCAAATGCATCATTTCAGGTTGGTTCCAAGTTATGCTCTGCTGTGGAAAATGGTCAGAGGTCTTTTCAACATTCTGGTCTGTTTGCTTCCAGCATACTCCCTGTGGCTTCTCAGAGGTTTCCATCATCCGGTGTTTGACATACTGTATCTAGAACATTTGTTTCTAGTGAATAGCCCAAGCTGCTCTCATGATGGATGGAGATGAATGCCGGCCGCTACAGGAAATTGCCATATTTACTAGGGTGGGGATGTTTCACTCCAGTATATCAGATCTGCCTCAAGCTTTCTCTGTGCTGTCAGGAAAAACAAAGTCAATGTCAATGAGCCTTTAATAAAACCACTTTCTCCCCCCTTGGAGAAATTAAGAGAATACCACCAGCCTCAGAGGCTAAATCGCTTCCATTTAAACATTCCTTCTTCTGACCTGACCTTTCTCTTAACCAAATCTTTTTCTGTTGGTTTTGTTCCTCTGTTCTAGGCATCCACCTCCCATTTTACTGGGTCCCTAACTGCTCGTGTACTTCTCATTCCCTAACCTTCCAAGTCAACTACTGAAAATAACTTATGCAGAAAAAATACTGTAATTTGTAGGTAAGAGGATGGGCTTAGATCTTCGGAGGTAAAAAGGCCTGCACTATGGGATATACATTTTGATGACTGGGAGAGAGAAATCTCTCCTTCTGGCTTTCTGGGGCTGTGTGTGTGCATGTGCGCAGGTGCGTTTGGGGGCTAGAATACTAAGTATTTCCTTGCCTGACAACTGGCACCCTGGAATGAGCATTCCTGTAGTGAAGAAGAGGATGATGTGGATGAATCCAAAAACTAGAGTTAGGAAAAACGAAACCTCCGAATACACAGTCTTTCACAGATAAAAGAAGAGGTGTAGGAGGAAAGGCATAGATGTCAACCCAAGAGAGAAGGTGGCAGAGACGACTGCACAGCATTTAAAGTAACAAAGCATTGATGAGAGAAAGCTAATACAAAGCACACAGTGAAGGCATAAGTTAGAAGAAAAAAATATAATAAAACTATAAATGTTTTCAACAGTAGATTAAGAATCTCTTGAGATCTCTCAGAGAGAGGAAGGCTAATTTACTGGGAACTTATTAAGACTTTCCAAGGGAGTACAATTTAGGCTTATCTCTCTGTTCTTCCTGAGTGCTTTCAAAGGGGTAAAGGATGTTGATGGCTGTGGCCGAAATTGGTTTTGCCAGAAGGGAAAACACAATTATGACTCAAGTGTGGGGGAGTAGGAGGCCTCGATCAGCTCCCCAGCTCCCCAGCGGCAGATTCAAATATCACTGCTGCCGCCCACAACTTAATGATTTTTTGTCCTTTTAATGCCGCCTCTCTTAGCTGCTCCCCATCCCTCTGTGTCATGGCCTCTTCTATTTACATGGACACCTTGTGATTTCTGCACTTGTCAGGTGTTCCAGCTCAGCACCTATTTACAGTCACGGTGGAGCTACATTTTGTCATTTGAAGGTGGTCACTGTAAATTTTTGCCTTGTGGAATCATTAGTTGTGGTATAATGGTTCATGTAATGGACCCTGGAGCCAGTCTGCCTGGCTTTAAATTCCAGCCAAGCCACATACTAGTTGTATGCCCTTAGACAAAGCTTTATTTGTTGGTGTGTGTGTTATTAACCTCTCTGTGATAGTTTCCTCATGTCTAAAATAAAATAGAATGATGAGTCAATATCATAAGGCAGTTGTGAGAAAAATCAAAAACAGGCAAAGAAGAACAGTGCCTGACACATAGCAAGTGTTCAATAAATGTTAGTCTCATTGTAACCACTATTATCGCCTTCAAATGACATGGCATTGCCTACACTGTCATTTGTCAACTCAACCAAAATTATTAAATGTCTATTTTGTGCCAGATCTTTTTAAGAGCTAGGAAGTACAATAAAAATATAAGACATTGTCCTTTCTCTTAAGGATCGTGCAGTCCAGTAGAAGAGATGAATGTATAAACAGTCAACTACAGTACAGAACTTACGTATCCTAATAGCTGTGTACATAGAACTCTGTCTTTGGGGATTCAATGAAGGCTTCACAGAGAAGCAAATATTTGTCAAAGGAGAAGGGAGAAAGATGAAAACTGTCTTTCATTGTATGTCTTGAGAGAAACCAGTGTTCATAGACCACAGTGCATACATATAGCTTTGATTGGTTTGCAGATTTTAAATGAATAAGCATGTGCCTATTTTGACTCTTAAACATGCTAATTTCCATTTCCATCTGACTATATTGACTAATTAGACCAAAAAAAATGCTTTCATGACCCAGCTGAATTTTAATTCTAAAATAATAACACAATGTCTTTTCAATTGTTATAAACCTTTTTCCTGTCTTGCTTATGAAATCAGTAAATGGCCAGTGGTGACATTATTAAGATTGAATTAATAAAAGTAAATTTTACCTTATTGTAGTTGATCAATACTGATATATTCAGCATTTATCTTAACTACTTGTCATTCAGAACTACTGATGAGATTTGGAGGTACAATTTTAAGAAATCAATTTACACATTTCATTGAACACTTGGCTTGTGCCCAGTTCTTTGCAAGCACATTGGTGAATGTTAAAAAAAAAAAAAAAGAAGTGTGAACCTTGCATTGCCCTTATGGAATTTACCATCCTGCTGCAGGGATGCAATTAAAGAACAGTGCGAGTCAGAAGATGATGGATTGCATGGTACAAATGACAAAGGCTCTAAGAGTTTAGAGAGGAATGTAGTCTGGGATTGTCAGGAAAACAGCATAAGAGGGGCTTAAATTGCTCCGTGAAGCAGACTGGTATGATGCAGGGTCCTGACATTTACAACAGAAAAATGTAATCGAGTTGAACCAACATTATTTAGTGCTAGGTGGTGGAGATACACACGTGCATAAAACAGGGCACTGTCTGCAAAAATGGAGATTGAGGGGAGAGGTACGTTAGGTAGAGATGAATGTGGGTTTACATTGGCACAGGTACTACACCTTTTATTTCCTGAAATCTTAATAACTGGATAATATAAATTACACATCCTACTCTTTTGCATTCTAAAAGTGCTCCTCAAAGTGGTCCTTTGCTTATCTGAATTGTGGATTTCGAAAATATAGTGTCTTTAAATGTATTAAATGCTTAGGAGAGCGCCCAGGTTAAGGCAGTAGGTGACTGTCAGGGATGACAGGGAAGTGAGAAGTATCAAGTGAAACAGTGCAGTAAGAGAACCAGTGTAGCATTTGTAGGGGGTTGGGAGGGCGATCCCCTTCCCACTGAACACTTCTGGTGTTCATCTTTTCCAGGGACAGGAACTCATCCTTTCCCCTACTACTGCTAAGAGGGATGCGGTTTTCTCTCGAGAGAGGGAAGAGTTACAACTTCTTAGCAAAATGCTGGTGTTCTCTTTCAGCAAACCCAAATTTCACTCGGATGAAGTAGCTTTAGGAGCTAAGCCCAACCAGCTTGACTCAAGAATCGGTAGAGTTTGAATTTCAGAGGACGCCCGGGAAGACAGCCGAACTTCTGCCAAGGAAAAAGATGTTGGGTCTTAGGAAGGCACTTGTCTGATAGGGGAAGCAGTCTGCTTTATTTTGAATTTATGTTATGTGGTATGTTTGTGTGTCTCTGCCCCTTATGCTTTATTAATTCACTATTTCACCGACAGACTCACATATTTTCTCCGACAGCTAATGCTGTCTTTGTTCCTTGGGCCCAACACCTTTGTGCTTCCATGTGGAAGTGTGTTATCGACATTTACAAACTCCCACAGAGGACTCAGTCAGTTACCACCATAGATATCCATTGTTCCAAGAGAGCTGACCTTTACCCCCAGGCACCAATTAAAATCTACTGCTACTCACCCCTGCAGTGCTTGCCGTAATTCTGGCTGACTGCCCAGTGTAACTGTTAGGATGCCTTCTCCTTTAGTGCCATCTTCTGCATTTTCTTCCCCAGACAGGAAGAGAATGGCCTGCAAATGGAAACGCATGCTTCTTCTGGAAGAAAAAAGAGGCAGACCACCAGAGTGGACAGCAGTTTTCAATTAAATCACCTTTTGTGTTGACACAAATGAAGACCTTAAATAAATGGTATAATTAGGCGAAATTTCGGTCACTGCCTACAGGTTTATCCCAGATTCACATATCAACAGAGCTCTCCAGTTACTTGGTGGTGGTGATTTGTTACTAATTGCAGGGCCACTGTGCCCTAAGTGTAGCTGGACCTGCTCTGTACCAAGCTGATAGAGACCACAATCCCAGCATGCAGGAAATCAGGCACCAGCCCTCTATATGTCACATTATGTGTGTTACCAGCACAGTGCCAGGATGGTCAACTTAAGTTCCTTTCTATAAAGGATTTTGAGATCAGGGTTTTTAGGGCTGGAAGTAGTTTGTATGATATGAGATCACAGATGCTCGTCATAAAAAGATTGATATTTCTGCCGGACCAGCAAATTAAGATGTGCTTATTTAGGGAAACAGGCATGGCAGTGTATTCAGAGGTGTATCACCTCCTTTGTCACTCGTTCCGCTCTTCGTATCCCCCCCTTCTGTATGCTGGGAGTATGATATTGCTGACATTTTAATGGTGTTTGAAGACAAATTCTAGTGACCCAGTTATTTCAGTAGAAATGGCTGTCGTGCAAACATAGAGACAAGTGGCCCAGGAACAAGTCTCTATACTCAGATTGAGACCAGAAGTCCCGATTTGCTGAGAGTAAATGGAGCTTGAAATTTGCCTTTCCCTGTTTAGTTTAAAATTCCAGAGGTAAGCAAGTTAAAGCTTGATGGAAAGCACTGTCCTCTTCTTGTAGAAATGGCCTCTCCCTCCCACCTTCTCCCTGCACGGACAATGTGAACCACACTGAGAGAATGCAATTAATTCTTGCATCTGCAGAGCAAACGGTTCCTGCAGTTATATTATGCTCCCCCCTTCTCCTCTCCTTACTATTTGAAATTTTATAGACTTGTAAAGATTATATTTGTATGAGGGCTTAAAATTTCCCACGAGCCACCACATTTCACTTTTCCCGCCCCGCAGACCTTGGTAGAGCCTGGGCGGGGGGGGGGTGGGGTGGGGTGGGGGGGGTGGGGGGGGGAGTAACGCAGCAAGTGGGAAGCCATCTGGCTCCCTGGAGATCCATGTCAGCATTTCATTACCCAGAAACCACTGGAAACTGGTTAAGCTCATATGACAAAACCCAGAAGATTATCAAACCCAAAGCATTTGGCTCCACTTATTACAAAGTTTCATCCATGGTTCATTATGTTCCTCCTATACAAACCCAACTCAGGGGAATTACAAAGAACTCTGAAATAAATACGTGGGAGAGAGCGGTGTTGAAATGGGATATTACCTGTCTACAACTGCTTAGTTTGCTGCTGCTTTCATTTCCTTCACTCCCAAACCTTCCCTTTCCACCTTCCTTCCTTTCATATTCTCTCTCTTTCTTTCCCAAACTCATTTATATGGAGGAGAGAGAGACAAGAGCACCTTGGGTATTTGACACAGAATATATTCTCAAAATGATTACAAAATGTGTGTGTGATCGTCTCATCCATACAAAAACATTGGGTGGGTGGAGAAAGTATTTACTACTTGAAACCTTGTTAGTGACTAGTAGTCTTTAAGCAGAACCCAGGTCTTTGCATTTCTGGTCTGTGTTCCTTCTTTTCTAAATTTATTTGTGAGAGGGAGGGTGGGAAAGAGGGAGAGACAGAGAGAGAGAGAGAGAGAGAGAGAGAGAGAGAGAGAGAATGAATCTCATGCAGGCTCCACACTCAGTGCAGAGTACGATGTGGAGCTTGATCCCACCACCTTGGGATCATGCCTTGAGCCAAAATCCAGAGTTGGACACTCAACTGACTGAGCCATCCAGGTACCCTGGTCTACCTATGTTCCTTCTATCACCACTTCCTAAGTATTTCTCCAGTTGTCTTGTCTGGGAGGTTACTTTTTAATAGTATTCTTGAGACTAAGTGCTGATTCCTCTATAGACCTTTAATAAATTTTGTGTTTGAAGTATGAATTATATAATCTCAGATAAAATGTGAAGCACGGAGAAAATGTAAAGGCAAGCCATATGTCACATTTGAAGTCAGCTTGTATAAAATAATTCAGCCTCCTGCTTATCATTTCATGATAATAGCCTTGACACCTTTACAGGCTAAATCTGATACTTTCAGAAATCTGAAAAGGACTCCATACAGGGTCCCAAGGAAGTTTCATTTTAACCCCAGGTCCCAGTACTGCTTCCCAGTTCGAACTCAGGAAATACTTGCTAATAAATGACAAGGGAATGAATAGATAAATGAGTAAATAAAAGAAAGGTTATGAATATATTTCTTCCTAAATATTTCTCTCCCTAAATATTTCTAAGATGAGAGTGGCCAGCAATAATCAGACTAGATTAGCTCTGGCAGGAGGATGGACAGAGTAACCATTTTAGCACTTGTTAGCTCTGTCCTTCCATCCTGTAACTGGCAGTACTCCTCGGGCTGGCCCTGAGCTTTCGTGGTAGCCCGGTATGCTGCCTTTGTGACTCACAGTCTGTGTGTACTCTGGGTTATTATTTTCCACTAGAGGAAATGCATATCAGACATGCACCTGTCCTGCCATCTCACCTGTGGCCAATGACCTGAGAAGCGGGACAACTAGCCAATATTTGGTGCAGGGATCTACTTAGACTCCATTGGGGGCACCTGGGTGGCTCAGTCAGTTAAGCATCTGACTCTTGATTTCACCTCAGGTCATGATCTCAGTGGCTCATGTATTCAAACCCTGTGTTGAGTTCTGCTGACAGTGTGCAGGTTGCTTGGGATTCTCTCTCTCTCTCTCTGTCCCTCCCTGATCATTCTCTCTTTCACTTTCACAACACATAAATAAACTATAAATAAATAAACTATAAGTAAGTAGATAGATAGATAGATAGATAGATAAAAGTAGACCCCATTATCCTAAAGGGTGGTCCTTGGAGAAATCACACCTTAGAAATGGTTCTAACATCATTGCATATGCACACTGGGATGGACTTGGTCTTCCCCTAGCGTGGGCTGTGATTAGACCTTGTGACTCCATCATTGTTTTTCAACTTTGAAATACATCATCATTCAATCTCTCGACACCAGCTTTTTCTGCAGAGGCCACTACTCCCTTTCAATTCCTTAGAGATCCTCTTCTTCCAAGCAATTTCCTCTGTAGCAGCATTGCCAGCAAAACGAAACAAAACAAAACAAAACAACAAAATTACCTTGTTAAGAGTTGACACATGGGCCCAAGTGAATAAACTTCCTGGCTGCCCCCCACTTTTTTTTTACATTTTTTTCTATATGAAATGGATAGTAGAAAGTGTAAAAATTATAAGAGCGAGAGATGTAAAAGAAGCATTAGAAAGGAAGTTGTTCCAACTAGACCTAAATTGGAACTCGAAATTTCCCTTTGCCTCTTGGGCTAAGTGGCATTTGAAATAACCCAGGCTCATATTTGCCAGAGAAGTAATAGAGCAGTATGGTTCCTGTTTCTCAAATGCATGCGTATAATAAACTGTAAACTGTAAGATAATCACATATGAATGAAATGTACTGAGAATATTCCCATGCGTGATGATAGTTGATGTGGAAACAAACAAAAAACAAAAACAAAAAACAACTCTGAAATCAACAGGGAAAGCACCGTAAACTCCATTTTGACATTGACATATGTAAAGCTCAAAAAGTGGGCTGTCCAGGTCCTGTAGGAGGTAACCACACATAGAGTTGGCAAGGAGCATAAACATCTTCGGAAGCTTCTTAGTTAATATTCACCTTCCCTACACACTAACTAAAGAGGATAATCTCCCTAGAGCTACAGTTATTTCCTCCAGGGGACGTGGAGGGCAACAGCATCTGCTTGAGGAAGCGAGCAGTAACCATATCTCTGGGTTTTAGCCGTTTATAGAAGAATGCTGTTAGCTTGAATGCGTTGCTATCTGTAACCTGATATACATGCAAATCCTTCAAAGTATGTCCACCTGCCTTTCAGAAAATTCATGGAATGAAGTGGCCAAATTGGTACTGAGTTTTCTAAACCTGTGAATATATTAGATATTAGAATCACCTAGAGAGATTGTTGAAATGTAGATTCTGGGTCAGAAGCTCCGAGAATGTGCATGTTGACGAGCAGGGACTGCCTCCTCGTCTCCCCGGGATGCGGTGGCACATGGGCCGAGGGCTACACTGCTGAACAGGGAATCGCTGTCCTAACAGTGAGGTATCATTTTCCGGTGACTCCCTTGGTTTCATTTCTCTTTAGAAAAGTAAAATAAGTAGGTACAGTTCTTGGTGTTGGTGACACACAAGTATATTTAAGTTATGTGTTTGGAACTGGCTGCCCTCTGCTGGACACTGGAAGATTTGATGTGAAATGAGACTTTCTCTCCATTTGTCCCTGACGTTAGAACTGGATTCATCATTTCCCTCCCAGAAAGACAACTGTATATACATTTGACTGCTGGGTGGATAAAGGTCACAAGCACATACACGCACCCGGGGAAGTTTTGAGATTTAAGGAAATGGATTTAGGAGGCTTGGGAGTAAATTAGGAAAGAATAATATACAGGCGTGTGTCATTCTTCTTCTCTTCCACCTAAGAATGAAGTAAGCAGGGACTGGGATGGTAATTCTTAGGCACTTCATGGCACAGAGCTGCTTCCTAGCATTTCAACTTTGCCGAGCTGTGGGAGGCTACTATTACAGTGTTTGTTTAGCTCAGGGAAGGGTGCTTCTTGAAATTTTGCTTTGTGCCAGTTCCACTCCATTATCCCCGGGTTCTGACTTCATTCCTTTGCACAGCAAGTGGCTCTGTGTTGGTATGAAAAACAGGCAGCCCACACAGCCTGACTTAGTAAAAGCTGCTATTGAGAGAGCCCAGGAGAGAGAGGAACATTAAAAAATAATAATAAATGAGGCAGGTATTTTTTGAAAAACAGGTTTGGGTATAAACTCTAATGTATGTCATTGTAAGACGAGTGACAGGAGGAAGTATCCTTGCTTTGAGTTTGGACCAAGGAAAGCATGGTTTTATGGAAGCATGGATGTGTGAACTCTCACCTGTCAGTGAACTTGAACCCTCCCCAGCTCCCAAAAGAAAGATGGTAGTGAACATGAGGACTTTTTATTTCACGTCTCTGATGCCTCCCCTTCCGTACCCACAAACACTAGGTAAGTGAAATAAAAAATAAAGAAAAGGACCAATGTGAGTTGGAAAAGAGACAGACACAAATGCCCAGAGGGTTCTCTTACTTTAGAACCAGACACTCATACAGATTCTGGAGCTCTCGTTCATATTGAAGGAGAATCTATGAAGGCCATAGAACGAAAGGAAGAATAAATTGTTCAGAGACCACCAGATGCCCCCCTTCTAGCCCTTTCCTTTGTACCAAGAAGCTCAGCCTTCCCGTGCCCCAGCATTGACAAAGCTTAGCTGTCACTCATCTCCATCTTCTAGTTTGACTGTCATGTCTTTCCAGCTCCTGCAGTGACAAGTGGAACTGAACAGGGCTGGGAGGGGGATCCTGGCACAAGAAGGCCTTCCTGGGAGACCAGTGTAAGGCTGGAGCCTGCTATCTTCTCCAAAGGGCAGCCCAGCTCCAGAGCAAGCGTATCAGCCAAGGGATGAGTAAGTTCCTTCATCCCTGGCACCTGCTGTCTCTGTGCCAAGACCCAGTCCAGCTTCATTTCCCATGTCCAAGAACTTGGAGGAGACTTTTAGTCTTGGGGGGATTTGCTTGTTTTAATTGTATACCTCTATAGTCTCTCCCTCCCCTTTCCCCACACCCGACTCCCACCCTTGAAAGCAAGCAAACAAGGTCAGAAAGAAAGAAAGAAAGAAAGAAAGAAAGAAAGAAAGAAAGAAAGAAAGAAAGAAAGAAAGAAAGAAAGAAAAGAAAGAAATGGAGAGAGAGAGGAAGGAAGGAAGGAAGGAAGGAAGGAAGGAAGGAAGGAAGGAAGGAAGGAAAGAAGAAAATATGCCTTGGCTAGGAAAAAAAAATATGCAAAGATTGAATTTGAGTCTGATGACTTGGCTCAAATCCCATATCTTGTTTTCTTTACAACTGGCAGTAAAACAGACAACTGCTTCAAAACTATCTCAGCTTTTCTCTGAACAAGTTCAATATCCTTTTTATTTCCTTTTGCTCTTCTGGGTTAACCCTTAAGTCCTGTCCAAAAGCAAGAAGCAGTGTGACTAGTGTATGTGACATGAGAGCGTGTGGAATAAATCAGGGGATGTGGTATGTTCGTCCCACTTAACGCTTAGGCAATGCTGAAGGGTAGTTAAGAGTGCAGCTCCTGGAAGCAACCAACCTCCACCAATAACCCAGCTTTAGTGACGCTGGTGTGTGTGCCTCAGGACGTACTTCTCCGTGCAATAGGGAAAATGAGGTAGGTGAGCTGTGTGCTGACCATCAAATGAAACAACACACACAAGTATGTGGTGAATACCCCTGACTACTAACTTTGTTCTGTATCCTCTTCGTCTTTCAAGGTGCCAGGCTTTGCCTTCTGTGAACTCAAAAGCCAATGGGACTTTCATTCCGCTGTACTTTTTGTAAATAAACTCAAAGCGCAATTGCAAAGGAGAATTGTCTTCCTATTGTTTTTTTTTTTTCCCTGTGTGTGTGTACATGTGTGTGTGGAAGACAGACGATACCTGCTATTGCAGGGCACTCTTGCTACGGGGTGCAGACGGTCCTAGTTTACTATTCTAGACAAGTACAGACTCGTAGGACCAGCCTTGGGGAAAGTGAAGACCAGAGGGATTATAACCATTCATTCTGAGTTCTATAGTTGGTTCATTTCAGAACCAGCAAAAGAATCCCAAGCATCTTATTCCATCTCGAAAATGGAGAAAGTACTAATTCTCCCGCCTCAGGATTAGTGAAAGAGTAAAATGTAATCATACATGAAAAGATAGCTTTATGTTTCAAAACTAAGTTTTAGAGGTACAAGATCAGTGTTTTTATAGTTATTTCCAAGACAATGTCTTGGGGAAATGATGGAGAAGGTTTATATGAAAAAGGCATTCTTTGAGGTATGGAGAAACGTGTATGTGAGAAAAAAAAAAAAGTAGGAAGCAGATTCCTCTATGATCACATCTGGCAGTCTTTTCTCTCTCCTCTCTCTGTCTCTCTCTCTGTCTCTCTCTCTGTCTCTGTCTCTCTCTCTCTCTCTCTTTGGCAGGGAGAGACAAGAGGCTTAGTTTTTGCAAAATTGTGAAAATGCCACCTACAGAGCAGAGGGGAGTTTAGAAAGAGAACAAAGATCCCTAACTGGGATGGAAGCCTCAGACTCTTCTGATTTTAATTACCACCCGTATAACATGGCACCCTCTCACCACTTGGCCTTAAGTATTCTTTTGTGTGATGTATACGCAAAACCACACAATGTTGGGTGCTACTATTTCTTTATTTGTGAATAGGGATAATAGCACAGATCCTCCTAGCTGATTGCATTGGAGCAAGGACCAGGAAATTACAAACACAAAGGGATACATATTTTTTTGAGCTAAATTCATTATTTTAAAACTGTGTTAATACCACAGGGAAGAAACTTCGGAGAGGGTGTGATCAATCCCTCCAGGCAAGCTTTAGAAGGACTCTTGGGAAAAGAAAAAGTTTTGAGCCTGGACCTTGACAAAAAGGGAAGATTTAAAGAATGTCCTGACACTGTAAACTGATGAAGGAATCATGGCCGATGACAAAGGAGGCTGTGATGATCGGGCACACTGTACATATTCTGTGCATCACGTAACTCCAGAAACTGCTTTGACCCAAAAGTAGTTGGAGCCCAGCAGCTGGTCTTTTATTGGCAGAGGGGCCCAAGAAGACAGCATGGGGAGAGGCTTTTGTTACAAAGTTCCTGGTGGAATGCAATTACTTGGAATGGAATCTGGCCAGGGCAGTTGCTGTTAATATCACTTACCCTTGCAGAAAGTTTCCAGGGAGCCTTCATGGCTCTGAGTGGTCAGGACCTCTCTTTTACATCTCAGTGAAGAGCCTGCAAAAGGACACAGCCGGAAATCACCAGCCAAGAGAAATCACTGTTGGTACCTAGATCTGCAAATTCAACATCTGAGCCCACAGGTGAGGAGCAGGCTGTCAGGCAGTTTTAGTGCTAAGCCAGTGAAACAGTTTATTATAACATGTCTTAAGTGTCATTTCAACAGAAGTTTATATTTTCAAGAGGGGCACCTTCTCATTCAGTGTTGCTCTTTGGTCTCTCTCTCCACACACACAAAAAAAAGGTTTTTTGTTTGCTTGTTTGTTTTTGTTTTAATCCAGCCCTACATTCTTCTTATTGATAGAAGTCCTCTCTCCCTCGCCTCCCTTTCTTCCTTCCTCCAAAGCGGATGGTCATGTTAGCAGAACACCTTTGATAGTGTCACTGACCTATACTACAGTACAAGCTAAGAGGCTACGGGAGTAATCTCAAGAGAAAGATGGGAAAGAAAGGGAAACCTAGTTGGGTTCCCTTGAGTTAATCTCATTGTGCTAACGTTCCAAGGGAAGAAGGATGGTAAACATATGTGCCTTTCTCCCATGGCTTTATTGATATTCCGTTCAGGACTTTGAAAATTAAAATACAGTTTCTCAGCTCCATTTATAGCATGATGGTAAGTGAGTGGGACAGGATGTTGAAAAGAGCCAAGCAATTATGCATTTGTCATGGGTAATGGGGAAGGAGGAGTTGTCTTCTTTATTTAAAGGGCTTCCTCTTCCATCAAATGGGCTGTAGTCCCACAGGACTTTGCCTGCTTTAAATGTGTAGTTTCAGTGTTGTTCTGAATACCCAAACGTAGACATATAAATCAGTGCTCTGATGGCATGAGTTCACTGTTGGAAACTCTGAACGACAAGCCTGTCAATAGGCTGAGTGGCCTTGGGCAACTTGTCTTATCTTCCTGGCATGTGGGAATAAAATAGCATCATAAGATTCTTTTTTTTTTTTTTAATAAGTTAAATGGATAGTAACCTTAAGATCTCATATAAATGCCATGGGGTCCTTTCTACTTAACATATTCCAGTTCCTTTGATGTCTACTACAATCTGCTCTCTTTACCTGACCTTTACTTTGTAAGACTAAGTAGTAATTTGTAGCTTCTGGCTTCTGCATGGGGTTCCTGAAGGTAATAGATTCCAAGCCTTACCTATTCCAGGAGTAAGTTAATCCTTTAAAACCTCCACAGTTAGTGCCTTATCATCCTTATCAGGCTTTCTGATACTTGTTAGATAATATCCTTTAATCTAACCAATTGATTTGTTATCTCTGAACACCATTGTAGTCTAATTTGCAGCAGTGATGTCCATTAGCAAGTGATTACAGTAAATAAACGTAAATTGAGATAAAATACCTTTTCAAGTCCTTTGGATGGCCTGGGGAGTGATAAATCTGTGGTGCTCAAGAAGGCTTAAAAGGTTATGACAGTTGGATCCTGAGGTTGATACAAATGGTTTTGAAATTCAATTTCTCATATTTATAGTTTGCACATAATCTTAGGGCATCAGCGAGAGGTCATTCTGAAAACACTGAATAGCTGGAGCTAGTTTGCAAAGTGAAAATATAAATGAATCCTCTTTTCTTAGTGCACTCATATCCCACAGAATGGGTTATCTATCTTCAAAACAGTGATGTTTTTCCCTAGAACTTTAATTCTGAGTACACCTCTGTGCCGGGATCTGCCGTAATATGCTATGTTCATGAAGACATCTGTGTATTTCAGTATTGTTTGTGGGTGTACCATGCTGGGAGATTTCATTACTCTGTTCAAGTGGAGTTTCTACATAACTGTAGCTTATCTTTACAAGACAGTACTGCCTTCCTTCCCTTTAGTTTACCTAAAAATATTTCAAAATTATATGCTCACCTTCCTTCTTAAACAAAGTATTCTAGATTTGTTATTTCCTTCATTGTATGAACTTTAAATGTTTTTTTATCTTTGTAATAGTAGTATATGAATTTTCTCTTTTGATTCAATTTTTTTCTTTACCTTTGTTGTTGTGGTTAACTTACTTTACTTGTTTCTGTTTACCATATGGAAAAAAAATTGTCCTTGGATAAATAATGCCCTGTCAAGGCTTCCATTTTGCTACTTTTAATAAGGAATTTTCCGACCCTAAATGGGAAAGAAATGAAAATTTTATAATGGCTTAAATTGAAACAATTGTATTTTGATTAGCTTATTATAGAAGTCAAGGACTTCTGTGGCCCTTTTAACTAGTACTGATGAATGGATAAAGAAGATGTGTTATACACACACATACACATACATGCAATGGAATATTACTCAGCCGTCAAAAAGAATGAAATCTTGCAATTTGCAAGGACATAGATGAAGCTAGTGTGTATTATCCTAAACTAAATAAATCAGAGAAAGACAAATATATGATTTCACTCATATGTAGAATTTAAGAAACAAAACAAAGGAACATTAAGGGGAAAAAAAGAGGGAGGCAAGCCATAAGAGACTATTTTTTTATTATTTAAATTTTTTAATGTTTATTTTTGAAAGAGACTGACAGAGAGCAAGCAGGGGAGGGGCAGAGAGAGAAAGGAAGACACGGGATCCAAAGCAGGCTCCAGGCTCCGAGCTGTCAGCACAGAACCCGATGTGGGACTCGAATTCACAAACCATGAGATTGTAACCGAAGCTGAAGTCAGATGGTTAACCGACTGAGCCACCCAGGCGCCCCTAAGAGACTCTTAACGATAGACAATAAAATGAGGGTTGACAGAAGGTGGTGGGTAGGGGATGGGCTAAGTGTGTGATGGGTACTCAGGATGGCACGTGTTGTGATGACCACTGGGTGTTATATGTGAATGACTCACTAATTTGTACTCTTGAAACTATTATTACACTATATGTTAGCTAGCTAAAATTTAAATAAAAACTTGAAATACAAAAGCAAGCAAACAAACAACTAGTGCTTTGTATTCTAGCCTGTAGCAGCTCTCTAGCAACAAGTTGCATGCTTTTTTTTTTAATTTTTTTATGTTTATTTATTTCTGAGAGAGAGAGAGTGGGAGGGAGAGAGAGAGATAGAGAGAGGGAGAGAGAGGGCAAGCGGGGGAGGGGCAGAGAGAGAGAGAGGGAGACACGGAATCTGAATCAGGCTCCAGGCTCTGAGCTGTTAGCACAGAGACTGATTCAGGGCTCGAACTCACAGACCGTGTGATCATGACCTGAGCCGAAGTCAGACGCTCAACCGACTGAGCCACCCAGCACCCCAAGTTGCATGCTTTCTAAATGACATAAATTTCCCTTGCCTGACTTTTCATTTCTATCCTATAACCCTTTCAGATGGTGGTATTTGCTTATCACTAATGCATCAGAGGTGAAATTCTAGCTTGATTCACCCAAACTTCAAGGATGCAGCTTTGTAAGAGTGATATCTATGTTTGAAGGTCCATATAGGCTCTTCAGAGTAGAGTCATCACATGTACTTGAAGCAAAGAAGAAATGGGTACCTTCTGAGTGTGTGTGTGGCGGGCGGGGGGGGGGGGGGGACAGGAGGTGACAGGAACCATCTCCTTGCATGTACTTCCATCCTCCCTTTTGCCTCCAAAATGAAAGTGGCAGGGCTCCACCGAGATGGGTCTGACTTCTATTGGTATGGCATTCTTAGGCTGGGTAAGAACCTTCTGTTGAAGAAAGAACATGGCTCCAAATCACAACCCATTCCTCTACTGCTGACACTGGGCTAGATGACTTGATGTGGCTCCCACTCTGGGGTGGGGATGTTCGTGATGGGCTTGGAAGGGCAATAGAAAATATATCTGAAGAAGGGAGACACATTCTGCCATGGGTTTTCAAATTGTTTTCAGGCCACTCAGCTCTATTTGTCAAGGTTTTATTGGCCTCTGCCAAGCTCCCAGCTCTGTCATAGACAAGGTCATGCTCTTTAATTGATTCAGCCATCACTTATTGAGCATCTATATGTGAGGCAATAATCTAGGTATAGGATAAGATGGTCAGGATACTTCTTCTCCATAGTTTTAATTCTAGTAAAAAAAATGAAGATTATAGAATAAATAGTTACTAAGGGTTTTGCCACATATAGGTCAGGGTTCCTTAAATAAAAGCCCATGGAGAGTACTTGAGCCAGATTTAAGGTAGGCAGAAGGTCAGGAAAGGTATTCCAAGGATAGAGGTGTCAGATTAAGAAATTAAAGAATTCAAGGAGATAAGAAAGCATGTCTAGCTAAAAGTATGTATGTTAAACACCAATAGGAAGGATCACTCACAGACTCAAAGACAGTTTGTGACAAGATTTTGAGTTTGGGGGGGGGGGGATAGTTATTCAAGGCTAAAGAGGGAGGTGGGAGTAAGATCATGAAAGGTTTTGTGTGCCATATAAAGGAGTTTAAATATCATACTGAAATGGATGGAAATACACTGGAAATTTTAGGTGGAAAAAGGACACGAACAGACATTTATTTTGGAAAATCAGAGAGCGCAGGGGTGAAGGCAGCACAGGATAAGATTTAGGAGCCCAAGGCAGCAATGTTTGAAAAAGATGATGCATTTCTAATCCCCAGGCAACTCAACCTGAAAGAAATTAGCTAATGTAACCTACTACCTAGTGGAAACACCAGTCTACAATATGCACTGTGTATGAGACAGGAAGAAATACGTGTAAGGACTAAAACCAGAGACTTGATCAAAGAGTGAAAGTCCAAACATACTGAGATATGAAAACTTGAGATTTGAGAAAACCAGGAAGAAAATACCATTATATTCAGTAAAGTCCTGATTTAAAAGGCCAAGAGACAGGTGGAATTTGCCTGAAGAATTTCAAGAATTCCTACGTTCGTACATTGTCTTTCAGAGATTCTAAGATTTTTTTTTCCATTTAAAAACTTTTTAAATACCTAAGGTTTTACTCAGAGACTTCTGGGAAAAGATTTTGCTTTGGTGATTTAAATACACAGTCTTCTGAATTTGAGAATAGTATTACCTGACCTTAGATTTCCATGGGATTTCAGGGCTATCTATAGATGTTTTGCTTTCCTAAAATAGAATTATTTTAGGATTTTAGAGTGTGTCTGTAGCTAGCATACCTTCCTCTGGCATCCCAGAAACACGCAGGCTGTATCCATGATGTCACTGACATCTAAGTAAGCATTGCTTCCAGATGTCCAGATTCCAAATCATCATCCTCCATTGTCCCTTCTGAAAAACAGCATTTCACTATACATTTTCCCCAAAAGCATGAGATTAATTATTTCCATACACATGGTTGGTAGTTATGTTTCCAAACTACTGCTGATCTGGCATCTAGTGGAATTAGTCTCTGGGCAGTGTCCTCTTTTTTGAATAAGAGATTTTCTTTGATGAAGCAAATATGACAAATACTTTCTCACTCTTTCCCATCAGTTTGACTGACCTGTGCCTTGCCCAACAGACTTCCTTTTTCTAATGAAACCCCAGGTTTCTAAATACCCTCCTTTTTTCACAGTCGCCACAAATTGGTCCTGTATTCTCCTCAAATTTAACCTGTACGATAGGCCAATTGTGAAATGGTTGCATGTCAGTTTCACTCACACGAATCATCTATACAGTAGATATTTTGAGATTTTGATATGAAAAATGTCCTTGTAGAAATCAGCTATAATAGGGAACTTTCTGTAGCCATTCTCTGTTACAAACCCAGATTGGGAGCCAGGGAGAGGATGTGAGGCCATCCGTCTCATTGCATCCCTTGGCTGTTACGATTCCATAGATACTGCATTCAGGACTTCTTTTATCAGTTGTTCATAACTTTCAGAGAATGTTCTTCCCTTCCGTCCTTATTCGCATCAATCAATAAACAATATACTAGCTGGAGATAAGCCAAGATGTGTCATTGAGATAAGGAAGGCTAAAGAGCTGATAGATGTTAGAGAAGAGATACTGAGTGTTACCAGTACCCACTACAGCTTGGATTCTCACAACTGCAGCCATGCTACCAAGAAGACAGAATCTAACCATGCAAACATACAGAGTATTATGACAGTGAAAACCACTGTTAGGCATCAGGCTTGTGTGTGTGTGTATGTTTCTGTGTGTGCATGTGTAGGTGAAGGAGCATATAGCGTCCTGTAAAACATGCACTGGTAAGTTAGGTGCCCCAATTTTGCATATTTCCCCACTGTTCAATATTCTCTAAGTAAGCATGTTCTCCTCTTCTAACATAAAATATACTTCTTTGTAAAGGCATGGGTATATCCTGGAATGATGTGTCATTAAATCTGTTTCATCAAGGGGGCCTGGGTGGCTCAGTCGGTTAAGTGTCCGACCTTGGCTCAGGGCATGATCTTGCGGTCTGTGAGTTCGAGCCCCACTTCGGGCTCTGTGCTGACAGCTGAGAGCCTGGAGCCTGTTTCAGATTCTGTGTCTCCCTCTCTCTCTGACCCTCCCCCATTCATGTTTTCTCTCTCTGTCTCAAAAATAAATAAACGTTAAAAAAAATTAAATCTGTTTCATCAAGAATACTATCCCTCATTGTCAAAACCGTGATTTTTATCTACGGGCACATTGCTTAAGCCTCTGCTTTTAAATCCTGGAATCTGGGTGATTTTGCTTTGGTGAACAAAGGTCTGGGCCCAAGATCTGTGCTCTAGGTTGGCTTCAACTTATGTTGCAGATGGTAAGGCCCTTGCACATGATCAGGTAAAAAGAGAAGTGGTCCAGTCCTCCTTATCAGAAGGGACAAAATTATCCACAAATAAAGGATGATTCTTTCCTTCCTGTGTCATCGGCAGTTATTACATTTATTATTATTTTTTTTATTAAAAAAATTTTTTTAACATTTATTCATTTTTGAGAGACAGAGAGAGAGCATGAGTGGGGAAGGGGCAGAGAGAGAGGGAGACACAGAATCCGAAGCAGGCTCCAGGCTCCGAGCTGTCAGCACAGAGCCCGACGTGGGGCTCAAACTCACGGACCATGAGATCATGACCTGAGCCGAAGTCAGACCTCAACTGACTGAGCCACCCAGGTGTCCCCTGTGTCATCAGTATTTAAAGCAGCATTTCCCTACAGGACTTTTTTTTTTTTTAATTGTATAACGTCAAGTTTTGCTGAGTATCTATGCCATTGCACATGCTTTGCTTTGCCTCCTCTACAGGCAAGGCCTCCCCGAAGCCAGGCTTAAATTGCCTGCCTCGTGATACTTTCTGCCACTAGCCAATCTTCCCACATTTCTTCTAACCCTTGGATTCTATAGTATCTGCACCCCATTTGAGATTTTGTCTTTAATCTCAGGTTGCTACTTTCTATTTTAGAAAATGTGATACGCACTCAGTAAAGGAACTTCACTATTCTGAGGCAGTGACTTAGACGTATCTACCCCTCATGTGCCTGACTGAGTGAGTTGACCTTTGAAGGTGCTCAGTACATGCTTCTAACTTCACAGTGAGGCCGTATAGCATAAAGGATGGAAACATATTCTGGAGCTAGATGTTTACATTAAATCTGGGCTTGGCCACTTACCATGTGTGATTTGGGGCTGGTCATTTAACCTGTCTGTGCTTCAGTATATTAATCTGTAAAATGATAAGGCTAATAGGAGCTGCCTCGTAGCATTTTAGATGTACATGAGTTAAGATCTAGAAAGCCCTTAGAACAAGTCCTAGCAGATACGAAAGGCTAGTACATATTGCTATTAATATGACGTCTTGTGAATTAGTAAGATATCAAAATTACAGTCTAATTATGGTTAATACATAACATGTATACAGGGATTCAGTTTAATGCCCCAAACAATTCTGTTTAGGGGCATTCTTCCTTGTCCTTCTTGTCCCCCTTCCCTCTCTCCCTATTCTGTTTCCCTCCTCGTTTTCTTCTTTCCCTTTCTTCCTTTGTCCCAACTGTCTTCTTTAGAATTACAAACAGTGGCACATATATTAGGCAGTGTAATAATATGTGAATATTAAGTGCTCATTTAAACACTTTATGAGTTATGAGTACATTATTCTAAAATACAAAACAAAATTCTGTTCCTGTGCATTCCGTCACCATATTAACAACTTACTGTTCAGAAGACACTAGAAGAGGATGAAAGATGCTGTGTGTGCCATGGATACCCCAGTCTGTAAAGGAGACACACGAGTGAAGCAGCAACAACACTGAGTCATTGGTTTGGGAATAGTATTACATCCAGTGTGGTTTTGAAGGACGGAGGAAAGTCACCCAGCCCAGTCTACTGGGAGTATAGGAGACTCTCTTTCTTCTCAAGGTTGACCTATAACCTGTTTACGTTTTGGCCTCTCAGTTTGTGGTGTTAGTGGTTTGTTGATGAATGTGAACATGTAGACACAGTAACCTCTCATGGGTAGCTTTGTTTACAGTCCTAGAAGTGTTCTGGAAAACAGAGATTCCAACCTCCAGGAAGTCTTGCATTCGTATGGTGGCTTTATTTAAGTATTATTTAGGGGAGCACTTTTTTGTTTTCAAAATGATTCATGGATGTGAGCAATTACTTTCTCTGGCATGTGAGTCCTCTGTGCATCTCTTCACTCATAGAGCATCATTTCTTGGTTGGGAGATTGGAGCTGTAGCTCAGAGCTGAAGTGTTGGGAGACAGTACTCACTGTAGGTCAGTTACAAATGAGATAACACATCCAGTGCAACAGCGCATCATCATCAGAAGCTAGGTCTGTGTTAAGATGCAGCACAATAGGGTTGGCAGCCGACTCTGATTGTGTGTAAAAGGGCCTGCTTGATCCCTTTAGTCAATGCTGCATTTGAGGAAGTGCATGTAATGGTTCTGCCCTCGGTCCTATAGATCTTTGCCCGAATCTAGGAATTGCAGGATTCCGTGCAGGAAATGGAAAAATAAGGTGACTGAAGGCATTTCTCCCTTTAGGACCCTTAAGAAATGGTACCTCATATTTCAAAGAAAGGTCAAATAAACTTTTTGTGTCTTATAGCTTTACTTCTTGGCTAATCTGCCTACTGTTCTTTAAAAAAAAAAAGCGCGCGCGTGTGTGTGTGTGTGCGCGCACGCGCGTGTTTTGGAGGCTTGTGCGATTAGTTTTATTTTGTACAACCCTACACCACTCTGGGGAAGTACCGTTTCCCTAGGTGTGCAGACTGCTCATTCAGAGTCCCAGCCCGCCAAAGCCATCATCTGAGTATGGTTGATTGCATGGACTTGAAGGTGGTAAAAGCAAACTGGCCATCTGTCCGGGGCCCGTGTAGACACATAGGAGAGATGATACTGGATAATATTCAGATTGATGTTTTACCCCAAGGGTGGTTGGAGGGGGGTTTGTTTTGCATGTTTTTCAACAGACCTGGTTTAAAAATTCATGGATGCACCTGGTTGTTTGTTCCTGTTCTCTGTTTTTCACATATTGTGGTACAGCCAAAAACCTCCTCAGCAAGAGACTAAATTGGAAAAGGGTTGTATTCAGAGCTTAGAAGAAAATCTGTGCAGTTCTCATGAAAATCACCTAAGCATAGTGCTGTAAACTGAAAAGATGGGGTATTTTTCAGGTCAAGATTCCCAAGAATTAGCAGCACCATGCAGTTTACTTTTCAATCAGTCTTAGAGTAAAACATCCTTTAGCCAAATGCTATATTTGAAAAATGGAAATTTGGGTTGGATCCTATTGCCTTTGAATTCCAAAATGCTCAGAGGTATTTGATGCACTAGATGAGGACAAAAAGAGCCAGAACAAAATGGCACTGTTTTTTTTCCAGTAGGTAATCTTACTGAATCTCTTAGAGTGAAGGTGATAGATCAGTGAGCAAAGTGGTTATCGGATCAAAAAAGAAAAAAAAGAAAAAGAAAAAGAAAGGTGCTATCTCTTATATGTATGATTTATTCTCGGTTCAAAGTAAAAATTCCGGTTCAACTGTGGATGAGCCAAATTAAATTTGGTTGGGATCCAGGGAACCCAGTTTCACATCAATTAATCAGTAAAAAGTTTCTATTCCCCATGCTTCTTTGTCTCTGTCTCCCGCTCCCTCCTTTACACCAGGAAAAGTGAAGAAAAATATTTAGCCTCAAGGCTGAGCTTTAATAAACAGAGTGACCTTTACATTTTAGCTCAAAGAAATAAATATAATCTTATAGGTATCATTGACAACTGAGCCTGGGTGGGATGGGACTTAAGGGGAGAAGGCAGCACTAGAATTTACCTTCAGGGAGAAAACAAATTTGATAAGGGGACTGGTGAGAAATGCCGTATGTCAAGAAGATATACATCTTCTTAAAAATCTGTGATCTTAGATATAGAAGCTTGCTGAACTTTCCACAATTTAAAGCTCCCATTTAGCACAAACTTCTTTTGGCTGTTTTTGGTACCATAGGTTTACCTTGATTTCAGAAAAATCTGAACTGCCAACATGTTAATTAATCAATTCTTCACTAGACACAAACAGCACTGATTTGTTTTAAATAACAGGCGATCCTTATACGTTCTACTAAATAAGAACAAAATTTAAGACTCAAATGCCAGGATCTAGTGCCAAGAAAAGATCAGTTAAAGATAAAGAATGGTATTTCTGGAAAAGGCAATGCCATATAAAGGTATATAGGTTTTGATTGACTAAAATTTGATTTGCCCATAATCTCACTAGAATGTTCCTTTTGCCCCAGAATGATTATGTTATGTTTGAATCAAAAGAGACACTAGAAACTGTATTTCTTTTCCAACCCAGACTTTTAAGAGGTGAAATTACGGCTCAGAGAGGTTAAGTATCTTTCCCAATGCCCCAGAACTGTACAGTGGCAGAAATGGAGCCCAGTTTCCTATCCAGCTAGACGCTGCCTTTCCCCATGACCTCTCCTGCAGCTCCCTTACCTTTACAGAACATTCTGATCGGGAACAGCGGACCTCTTTCCTAGTCCTATAGTTGTAGCATTCTTTTTAACACCCTCATATTGGATAACCTGAGTACTTGTAGCAAACATCTCGCTCCCTACAAATGCCAAAGGTAACGTAAAAGTTCATTATTCTAAGGGCTCAGAATAGATGTAGATTTGGTCATCTCTTCAAACAAGAAGGATCATCAAAGCCAGGCCTTCTTTCCACGTCTGTAGCCAGCAACAATATCACCGGATCTGTTCCTCAGTGTTCCCATTCTGATTGTTTTGTTTCTTGTCCTCACAGATAAATTTGAAAGTCCTGAGATTGATCTAAAGCCACAGAAACTGGAAGGAGTTGTAAGAGGGAACTAACACCTGCCATGTATCATCTCAGACCAGTAATGTAGACAGTGGATCAGTACTTCCCAAAGTGCTTTCACAGAGTTCTGCTTCTCCAGAACCACCATGAACAAAAACGGTTTCTGTCTTCTAATACATTTGACAGATGTTACAAATCTCCTTCATTTTGATTCAGAACGTGCTCTCTAGAGACTTTATTTAGTTAACCAAAGAAAGGAAATGTAAACATTTTTTTTCTTTACACTAGTATTTCTCAGATTTACATAACAATTGCATTTTTATAGTATTATAACAATTTTGCTAAGAAAATGCTGTGCTCCTTGCTTTGGCTCCCTTTAATAATCATCATGAACACCTACTCTGTGTAGTGGGCATTTTTAGCCCCATCTCGTAGCCATGGACATAAAGGATCAGACAGAAGAGGTGGTTTCCCACCTCTGCTAAGAAGCAGCCCACCTGGGACTCAAAGCTAAGTCTGTATTTTTGGTTCCTACATAGGAGTCTCAATTTAAATACCTGTTCGCTTGAACCATTAATTATTGATGAGTTAAGTGGCTAGGGACTTTTTGAGCACATGCACTTTATTTTAAGGAAAAAAAAATTTAAAAAGAGCATATGAGTTGGGGGAAGTGAGGAATAGCTTCAGTATCTAATGTGCTCCCTGGCCTCACAGTCTGTTGTTTGTTGTCCCATTTTGAACAGCAACAGTGATGCTATACTTCTCTTTTATTTTAGCTCTGAGTTTATGCTGTTTTCTTTTTCTTATATTAATGGCAAGGGCCAACAGAGGCTAGTTTTCAGTGTCGAGAAGTCAACAAAGGGTGAGGTGAAGTGTGGTAAACTGGAAACCATATGACCTCTCTCTGTAGGAGATGACAGCTCTAAAGCTCTTGTTGGTTATGGCCACTTGGGAATAGGGTCTCTGTAAGTCTGGAAGTTATTAGAAAATAGGCTGATAAACATTATGCTTTAGGCTAACATTATCTAAATCAAATGGAAGTTGGGTGCTGGTCAGAGTCAGCTTGGGACCACGGAGTTTTAACCTCTGCATTGCACTGTGCTACTTGCCAAGGGGGGAAAAAAAATCTCGCTGAAATGATTCTTTTTATCCTGATGGTTTCCTTTGTGGCAGTTCCACATTCTGTGGCTTGAGGAATGTGTTGAACATTGAAAAGGCACATGTGCTCACTTACATCGGCAAGTGTTAAATTGGGGAGACATATGTTTATTCTCCCCTCCTGTTGGATCCTTGAAGAGTGTTGGTTGTCAGATATAGCTATAATTTCCTAAGTGGTGTGCTTCTAAAAAGTCTTTTTTTCATAATCTGCAGTACTTAAAAATATGTCTGGAAATAACTATAAAGTATGATTGGGATCCCAGTGGATTGGAATCCTTGTAGAAATGCTTAAATGCCCAGTTTTAGGACTACTTTTAGTTGGTCTAAGATTGTCTGGGTATGTTCCTGACAAACTTTTCTTAGATGAACCATTGCAATAACCTCTCAAGTGAGTTCCTTGACTCCACATTTTCGTCGCTCTTTTTTTAAAAATTATATAATGTTTATTTTTTTTGAAAGAGGGAGAGAGAGAGAATGTGTGAGTGGGGAAGGGGCAGGGAGAGAGAGACACACACACGGAACTCGAAGTGGGCTCCAGGCCTCACATTGCCAGGCCAGAACCCTATGTGGGGCTTAAACTCTCATGAACCATGAGATCATGACCTAAGCTGATGTCGGGCATGTAACCAACTGAGCCAGCCAGGTGCCCCAATGTTTTCTTTTCTCTAAGCCAACCTCTTTATTACCTCCACGGTAAAGATTCTAAGTAAGTTATAGTCTTTGTGTTGTCCTGTATTGAATCTGTATGGATGACTCAGAATAAAGAGATTCTCTTGCCATTTAAGTCATAATCCCTTTCCATGGCTAATGAAGCTATGGAACTTGGCTGTAGACTGCTTGACCTAGCTTCTGCCATCGTGAGGGACTGGCTATTTCCTGAACATGTCATGTGTGTTCGCATTTCTCTGTCCTTGCATGCTGACTCCTCTGCCATGAAATCCTTTCCGCCCCTTCTATCAAATACCTACTCAGCCTTCAGAACCCCTTTTAGTGTCACATGTTCTGTGTCTCGTTCCCTCATTCCAAGAACAGGAGCACAGCTGCTTTCCTGTTCCCTCACGTTACTTTGTACATCCCAGGACCTATACACCTGTGTGTTTTCCCACTGAATTTTGTCTGTTGTTTCTGGATCAGAGCTGGGTTGTAGAAAATTTCAGTCTAGTAAGGCATTCAGTGTCTCATTCATCACTTCCTCCCCAGTCTTAAGCCTAGTAGCTAGCACTTGGTACCTAAAACTACCTAAATAAATTAGAGAGAAGAAAAAGAAAGAAGGAGAAATAAATGGCTGAATGGTGAGCATCTGGCCACCCTACAAGGAGTGACAATTTTCTCTCTCTCTCTCTCAAAAAAAAAACCCCTCTATATTCCAAAAGTCATATTTTTTCTATTCTTGAAATGCCTAAAAAAGGATTCTAAGCATTTTAATTATTGAGAGTATTTTTTACATTTTTATTGAAATATCTTATAAATAAGATTATAATGTTCCATTTAGTGCCTCACTTATCATTTGAATGTAAATTGTACCAAAGAGGAAAAAATGCCGAATTTACATTTTCTCATACGTTTGAGACAAAGTTGGTTAATACTCAATCCCAGCTCATGCTCACTGGATAGAAAGTCTGCTTATTATGTGGTCTCATGTTTAGAATACAGTCCTGGGAATTGGGTCCTTAGCTATGAGCCATAGAAATGCCAAAAAATGCTCTGGCATTATCTTGGTGAAATCCTCATACCCTCCCTGCCTAATTTCACCCCCTTGAGTTTTGCTTCACTTTCTAGTTGGAATATCTTAATTCACATTTGTAAAGTGCTATATCATGCTTAAATGGAAACATCGTGTATGTATAAAATCTTCTTAAATAGTAGTTTAACAAATTTGAATCTCTTTGTGAGTGAACTATTTTTTAACATCTTATGATTTACGATAAATGGGTGACAAGAAAGGCTTGCCTGTGAATTGATGGCATAGTAAAAAATGGAGAAATAATGTTTTTCTGCAGCTTCTTTATTCAGGGAACACAATTCCTGAAATATTGTGCAGTGTAGAGTTTCTAATCTCTTTGGAACTTGTCTTCAAACTTGAAATACTCACCTGGGATCACCCTTGTGTATGTGTATAGTATGTGCAGAATGATAGTACAGAGTGTTTTCCAGAAACTTAGATAAGGATAGGAAATATGTATAAGCACATTAGGCACTGTTACAAATAGATAATAAGGTAGGAATGGCAATTTATACAAATCAACAAGAAAAAGAGGCATGATCATGATTTAAAATGGAGAAAAGGGGCACTTGGGTGGCTCAGGTAGTTAAGCATCCGACTCTTTCCATGGTCTTGCGGTTTCATGAGTTAGAGCCCCGCATCAGGCTCTGTGCTGACCCTGTAGAACCTGCTTGGGATTCCCTCTCGCTCTCTCTCTTTCTGCGCCTCCCCTGCTCGTGCTGTCTCTCTTTCAAAAATAAATAAACTTTAAAAGTATTTTTTAAATAATAAAATGGAAGAACAAATCCTAAGCTGGATTTCATTATTATTAAAAACTGCTTTGGGGAACATAGGTGGCTCAGTCGTTAAGTGTCTCTTTTTTTTTCCTTGTTGTTTCAAATTTTTATTTAAATTTCAGTTAACATACAGTGAAATATTGGTTTCAGGAGTAGAATTCAGTGATTCATCACTTACATACAACACCCAGTGCTCATCATAAGTGACCTCCTAATACCCATCATCCATCTAGCCCATCCCCCACCCCCTCCCTCCATCAACCTTAAGTTTGTTCACTGTCATTAAGAGTCTTTTATGGTTGTGTTTTGGTGTCGTATCTAAAAATTCATTGCCAAATCCAAGGTCACCAAGATTTTCTTCTATGTTATCTTCCAGAAGTTTTATAGCTGCATGTTTTACATTTAGATCTGTGATCCGTTTGAGTTATTCTTGTGAAAGTGTAAAGCCAGAGTCTGATTTCATTTGTTTGCATGTGGATGTCCAGTTGTTTTAGCTATCTTTTCTCCATTAAATTGTTTTGCTTTAAAATACTAATACTAATAAATAATAAAGTGGAGAAAAAATATGAACCAGCAGTCTACCAAATGAGGATATTCAAATGTCTAAACACAAATGACAAAAGGAAGAGAGGGAGGAAGGAAAATTGACTATCATTAGTAATGTGTATTGATGCAAAACATGCCTTTTCACCCAGTCAGCTTAGAAAACATTATAAAAAGAGAGAGAAAAATCTCGCGTTGGTAACAGGTACTTCCCAAGACATGCCAAGGAACTATGAATTAGGACTTTCTTTTTCTGAAAGACATTTGGTCATATGAATCGAAAGAAGTTACAGAATTCATGTCTTTCCTCCATAAATTCTACATTGAGGAAACGACTTGAGGAAATAATAATTGATGTACAGAAATATTAATATACTTTGGTTCATAAGATTATGAACCAGTGAAGTTTGGGTACCTTCTAATAAGGGATACATTACGTAATGGCTTATCCATACAATCAAATTCTGTGTAGCCAAAAAAAAATGATAACACGGAAGAATATTTAATAGCCTAGAAAATGTTTGCAGTGTAGTTTTAAAGTGAGGAAAGCAGGTTAAAAAAGTATCACACGTACTCTCTCGCTTTATAAATCTCTTTTCTCTCTCTCTTTTTCTGTCTCACCCCCTGTCCTTTCTTCTCCTCCCCCATTTGTATGTTTGTGTGTATCTATGTTTGCATAGAAACAAAGATTGGGAAAGCAGATATCAAAACATTAGTGATAATTATCTCTGCCTCATGATGATTGAGTGATTTTTCTTTTCTTTCTCTTAAGTATGTTTTAGGGGCATTTTTCAAAATTTACTGTAATGCATACATGTTAATTCTTGCTCATATTTGGAAAAAATTACTAAGTTTTAAAAAAAGATGAATAATAATAAAAAAAACCCAACATGTTCATACCATTGGCACATGCATATTTAGCACACGCTAGACACCTGCCAAGTAGGTTAACAACCTGTACTCCTATCACCTTTGTCTTTATCCTTTTCTTCTGAATTGAAGGAATTAGGTCCAGGACCAGCTGTTTGTGAATTGAAGAGAGACCAGGTTTGAGGGGCTCCCCAGTAGCAAGACTGAGCTGCAACTTGATAGTTAGAAGTGTGGCGTTTAGAGGAAAAGAACATGATTGGTGGGGATACTAACGAAGAACCTGTTAGTCTTGTCAGCTGTTCCACAGAGGCTGAAGCAAGTAGAGAGTATCTAAGAACTGGGAGGTAGTCACTCACTATTTCACAGGTGAGGCTTCGCTTAGTGATCAATATATTTGGGTAAGGTTTCCAGAAAAACATAAATTTGCTTTAAGACAGGTTTAACTTGGGAAATTCGTTCCTAATTTAATAAATATATGTCATTGGGAGAATTATTTAGACTGAAGGTGGAAGAGAGGTTTCTATTATATTAGCAAGAGCCTGTCTGACAGTGGAAGGCTGGGGGTGAGTTAAGAAAAATGGTCGGACTTCAGAAAACTATTTCATGTTCAGCAGAGAGCTCGGCACACTTCAGTAGTTCTAGAAAGCATTATTATATCATAGTAAAATGAATTAATTGAGATATATTTTCATGACCCCGAGTTTCAGAGAAAGGTAAGTAAAGGATATGTGGTGTAGTTCTGTTAAGGAATGTGTTGGTCTACCCATGTGTTTGAAGATTTTTTTTTCCTCTCATTAAGTGTAGTAACTTTTTTTTTCTTTTGTTTGTTTTTGATTTGCTTGGTTACCTACTTTTGGAATAATGTTTTGAGGGTTTTAGATAAATCTTTGTCCCATTAGGTTGAATTGTAATTTATTGCCCAAACAATACATTTTTGGGTGTCAATAACAATATTTATGATGATACAACATGACTAAACCAGGACTGTCTAGGACAAAATCTGTCCAGGACATATGTTCACTCTCCCTGGGATCCATTCAGAGAAAGCCAAACTGGCTGTGAACTGTCATATGGTCAAAGCAGCTCTGAAATCAAGATCAGCCAACTTTGTAAATGGTAGTGTCTTTATAGGTGTATTCAACTCATCACATATCTGAATCCCAGTCTAAAAGTACTTTGGTACAGTCACAAAAGAGAATTGCACCATTATAATTGGATTGTATGGTAGCACCTTGATTAAAGAATCAGTCTAATTGTTAAGCGTGGTAACTTCTGAGCAATCGTGATGACAAGACTCGTAAATGATGTTGGCACAGACCCATAAAAGATCACATGGTTTGCAGAGGTTCTATGATGGCAAGATTTGTGTTCTTTTTGAACACTTTTTTAGAGCCCTTTTGTTCCTTTTGAATTGGGGTGCTGAGAAATACCACTGAAGTCAAGAGAGTTGACTTTGTGGTTATTTTCTTAAAGTGTGGATTCCCTGTTGGTAGTATCTTGGAGCAGATGAGTGTTTTACAGAGTTGGCATAGTATCAGTAGGAATTGAGTTATGCGGCAGGATGCATATAAAATAAAAAAACATAAAATAAAAATTTTGGATGGTTTTACACGGGCCTGCACCATGATAAAAATTGAAATTTCTGTATGTGTCTGAGACACATTTACCATTCATCCATTCACCCTCAGACACAAATGGTCTTGTGTTGTTTTTGTTAGTCCGAGGTTACCTAAAAGTCACTTGTTATTTTAAGACCCAAGAGAACAGTAAGTATCTTAGTTCCAATTGCTAGGTTATATTGTAATTGGTATTGGTGCTTTTGTTGTCAACATAAAGAGACAAAGAGTATTTTGCTCCTAAGAAACTCATTTTTTAAAAAGTATCGTATCCTTAATTAAATGATGAGACTGTAATACCTAGATATGGGCTCCCTTAATAAAGACTTAGTTATGCACACTATAATGGACATTTAACAGATTTATCCTTCTGTAATTTAATCTGGATAATTTATACACCCTAAAAAATCCACAGCCTGGAATTCTGTGACCTTGGGTCTCTTGATGTCTCTGTGACTAACAATAAAATTCATTTGGTCTTCAATAAATATTCACCTTGAAGTGATACCAGATTAGGAATGTACTGCATTCAAAAAGTTTAAGGTAGCTGAAACCCAATGAAAAATCTGACAACTTCAAATCATCTGTATGTCAAATATGCTCTGATCACAAGAAGACCTTAGTATTCATATTGAATATAACAATAATAACAAACTTTGAATCATATTCTCCTTTTAATTTTAAGTGTCAAATTGTACAGAAAATAGTTGTCATCATGTATCTCCAAAATGGCTGCCACCAATTCTTGCCACTCTTTCCTCTGTATAAGTATTCTTCCTCCCTGAAGAGGTGGAGTTATTCCCCACCCCGCCTTTACATCTCGGCCAGAATTGGTGACTTGTTTATCCAATAGAACATGGCAAAATGGATGTGCTGGGACTTCTGAAGCCAGGTCATAAGAAGCATTGCACCTTCCACTTGAGTCTCTTGAATTACTTGCTTTTGGGATACTCACACTTTGAGGAAGCTGGTCACCAATTAAGAAATCCAAGAATGATGAAAATTCAATGCTTTGTGAAGTTCAGACAAGATGGAGAGAATGCCCTTCCATGTAGAAAGAGAGAGATGCTAAGGCCAATTACACGGGTGAAGAAGCCATCTTGGAAGTAGAACCACTGGTTCCAGACTCACTGTTGACATCATGTGGCTTTGAAACCAACTACCTCGCTGAGCTCTTCCTGAATTCCTGACCCACAAAACCATGAGCAAAATAAATAGTTGTCTGAAGCCACAGTTTTGAGGTACTTTGTTAAACAGCAGTAAGTGGAACAGAGACCCTTTTCTCTTTAATATATTGTACCCGTTCTGCTATTTATGAGTATGCATTTTCAAGTGGAATTAACCTGAGATATAGAAGGGCCTAGAAAATGCAGTCTTGGGGGGAAAAAACCACATCATCTTAAAACACTGCACTGCTATACCACCTGCTCTGAAGGAAAGGAAGAAAGTAGGGAGGAAAAGCAGCAGATCGTGTAATTATCCCCAGGGGCATGTCAATTAAGCATATTCACCATTTTCTCCCTCTCAAAAACAACTCGAAATGATCAGTGTCTGTCGTTAAATAACTGAAGACCTAAGGAAAAAAAATTTACATGAAGCAGATCTCTGTGTTAACAGGAGGCACTTCTTCCTGGATGTTCCCTTTCCGCCCCATCTTCCTGGGAGCTCTGCAGTGATGCTGCAGGGGAGATTCTCACTTCACTAATCTGCAAATCCTGTTTGAGAGAAACCCCTGGTGGTCTCCACAGTCTTCTCAGGAAAGCTTTAATAGCCAAATGCATTAGCGGGGTCTCGTGTGGCTGAGACCTCATTAATCTTCCCCGATCCACCCTGGTATATTTGCCCATTTACCATGAAGCATTAATAGAAGTAAGTAAAACTGAAACATGCTTGTCAGGATGATGGTACGGTAAAGCAAGGGATGAAGAACGTGGGCACATTCTGTCCACTCGTTTTTAGAATAGGTTCATTTGTATGGGCTCTTCTTTTCATTCTCTTGACTTTCAACTTGACATTTATTCAAACTCTAAAATCAGATGCACAACTTAGAGATTTAACCAAAAATGGTGTGTCCCTCACCTAAATCAATGTTAAAATATACCGATAGCTTCTCTTTCTTGCTCTCTTCCTCCCCACCTCTTCTCCTTTTATCGTTTCTGGTGGAATAAAGAGATTTCTTATCATTAAATGAACATTATATCTTGTAAAGTTTCCCAGGAGCAAAGAAGATGAATGTCCGTTTCTCCCAGCATCGCTCCTCTGTCTGATAGCAGCTAACATTTTAAAATGATGTAACCTTTTGGCATTTGTAGATCTTTGGGGATTTAAGAGAGAAGTTACTCTGGGACTTGTAATGACCATGGAAGTGTGTTCTGATTGAGTTTGAGTGGAGGCTATGGGATAATGCTGGAATTTTGAAGGAAGCTCAAATATTCTCAAGGTATTTAATCAGTCTCCATAGTGGCTGCAATACTAAAAATATCTCTCAAATTTGTCCATCATTCTCTTCCTTTAAAATCTTATTTTTTGGGGCGCCTGGGTGGCGCAGTCGGTTAAGCGTCCGACTTCAGCCAGGTCACAATCTCGCAGTCCATGAGTTCGAGCCCCGCGTCAGGCTCTGGGCTGATGGCTCAGAGCCTGGAGCCTGTTTCCGATTCTGTGTCTCCCTCTCTCTCTGCCCCTCCCCCGTTCATGCTCTGTCTCTCTCTGTCCCAAAAATAAATAAACGTTGAAAAAAAAATTTAAAAAAAATAAATAAAATCTTATTTTTTAAATGTTTTTATTTATTTTTGAGACAGAGAGAGATAGAGCATGAGCAGGGGAGGGGCAGAGAGAGAGGGAGACACAGAATCCGAAGCAGGCTCCAGGCTCTGAGCTGTCAGTACAGAGCCTGACGCGGGGCTCTAACTCACAGAGTGTGAGATCATGACCTGAGCTGAAGTCGGACGCTTTAACTGACTGATCCACCAGGTACCCCTAAAATCTTATTTTTTTAAGAACCAGATGATACAATGCTAACTGTTCGTGAATATTCCATATTCCCTCCTTTCCCCTTTGTATGACAATAGCTATTTCTCTGGCAAAAAGACTTCATTTTTTAGGTGCCAATGAGTCATATGATCTCTTTTTCATAAAATCAGTTACACTGTTAACAATTTTTATTGGCTTTAGCATAAATTTCTTCGAGAATCTACTTGTGAGGGAAATGTTTGTTTCCCCACCTGTGCTATGATTAAGTCAGGCCTTGTTTGCTATTTCTGTCATTTTTTTCTAACCTATACTTGTGATAAAGCATAAAACCAGTCTTCCGGAGGAATGATGCTAGGAGGGTGAGAAAAGAAGGCCAGGGTCATTATTAAAAATCTGAGTGTGAAGCAGGTCTGGGTATTTTGATTTCATAGATTTGTATTTACAGCAAAACATTACCTTTATTTCTTCAGGAATATCTCATCAGTCATTTTGTTATTGAGAGTCTCCATTACCTAACTCTTAATTGCTTGTTGCCAACCCCCTTTCCTCATCTAGGCAATATTTCTGTGAGATACTTAAAATATAGTCCGTCTCTCTCTCTCTCTCTCTCTCTCTCTCTCTCTCTCTCTCTCCCCCTCTCCCTCTCCCTCTCCCTCTCCCTCTCCCTCTCCCTCTCTCTCCTTCCTTCCCCCCTTCCTTCCTCTCTCCTCCTCCCCTCTCTTGAACTCAACTCCCACATTTTTATAAAACATATAGTACTAAATGTGCCATTCTTTGTGAAGTACTAATATTAACATTAGCATAAAACTTAGCATTGCTTTCACACAGATGAACTTAATCTACACATAAACCCTTGCAGCATATGCCATAGACAGCTTTACCACTGACTAGCTGTGTGACCTTGAACTAATCACCTCATTTCTCTAAGCCTCATTTCCTCATGTGCCAAATGGACATAGTATCTACCTGAAGTATATTTAAACAATTTAAGGAAGTAATATTTTAATGGCTTAGTAGAGTGTCTTGTACACAACAGATACTCAGTAAATGTAAACTTTTTTTATATAGTGTTACTACTCTCAACAAGAGAACAAGTTCATAGAAAGATTAAGTGAGCTATGAGCTTTTCAGAGTGGCATAACTGATACATAGCAGAGATGAAACTCAAATCCATCTTTGGAGTCAGTCCCCTTGTTATTTCCTGTGATTATAATTTATGTTTATAGTTTCTTTTTCCTTCTTCTCGTGACATGAATGACCTTCACAACATGTACTCTCTTTCTTTGTTTTTTCTGAGAAAGTACACACATTCACAGCAACATTGACTGGGGTCAGGTTTAGGATTTGATCATGACTCTTCACATGGAAAACAGATCTGTGGTTCACGATCCCTATGCTCAGCCCTGGAGATCAACCTGTCCGTGTACATGAACATATGTTTCCTTTGTAGGACGATTAGTTTCATCCACGGTAATGGAAGCAGATTCTTGCCATGAAATGGTGTTTTTTAGTTCGATATTCTCTAAGTTGACTCAAAGGAGAGAATTATGTTCAATAGTTCCAAGAGAAATAAAAACTCAATCGTAGGCTTTTTTTCTTGAATTGTCTTCCAAGGAGTGTAACCTATACATTGTCATTCCCGGTGAACATCATTAATTTCCTGTGTACTCTACACGGTTGGGCAAAAGGAGCACAGTTTATTGTTACGTAATAATTAAGAACTGGAGTTTTCTGACAAGGCTAGTAATAGATGTATGAAGGACTGGAATGATAATATTCTATATACTTCTTGAAAATACTTTTTGCCCCTAAAAAGTCAAAGCCTTTGGGTCCGCATTAAGAACAATAAAATTGAGGGGTGCCTGTGTGGCTTAGTGGGTCAAGTGTCTGTTACTTGATTTCTGCACCAGTCATGACCTGGTGATTCTCGGGATTGAGCCCCCATGACAGGCTCTGTGCCAACAGAACAGAGCCTGCTTGGGATTCTCTCCCTTCCTCACCCTCTGTCCATCCCCTGCATGTGCATGCTCTTTCTCTCTCCACCCCTGCTCTCTCAACATAAACAAAATAAAAGTAAGGTCACAGAATAAACTGTTTAGAATATAATGCCACAGTTTCCCTGCAATTTCATTGAATCAACTTTCAGGTCAGGAGTAAACGGTCTGTTGCCCAAATGTTCTCTTTGCCTCTTAGTATTTAATGACCATACTTTGTGTTAATGAACATGGATTGTGCGTTAGAGGAGCTTCACTGAGTTTGGGGGCGGGGGGGGGGGGCAGTGGGTAGGAGTCGGATTGTATACTGAGTCCACCTTTCTACAGATTCTATCAGTGTATACTTATTTGAGCTTTTTTTTTCTATTTAATCACTTCCCTCTCCTTTTCTTGCTGTTGTTTGTACTTCAGTGACTTCCTTTTCATGGGTCACTCTAGGATCCTGTATAGCTTTCCCTAACACTGTCCTCCAAACGGCAGCCACTTGGTAAGCACTTATTGTTGTCACTCTCCACTCATCTGGTAAGGATAAATGCTCAGCTCGCCTTGGGAAAAGGCAGCTTTTCCACCTATATTGATAGCACATCATTTACTTGCTCCGATTCAATTTTACCTAATTTGTTTTTAATATTGAAGCCAGAGGTTTGCAAATAGCCTCTTATAGTGTTTATAGACAGATTCTTGTTTCAATATAGTGGTTAGGTAACTGGAGTGCCCAATCGCTATTATCAGTATATTTTTTTGTCATTGTCATTATCATTATGGAAAGTATTTGTTTTGCACCTGTGATACAGGCGTCTAAATCTCAGTTAAGCCTTAAGCAAAGCAAAAGAGATACCCCCAGTATATTACCTCTTCATGATTAGAGTCCATGAACAACAAGGAGTAGACAAATGAGCAAACAAATAGTGAACACCTAAAATAAATTCTTTGTGCTTTAGGACCAGAGGAATGGTAGGAACAGGTGTATTCCTGGAGGTGGTGAAATTGCCCCTTATTAACTACCACTTTGTCTAAATGGGTAAATGATGGAATTCCAAGAACAAAACATCTAGGAGAATCTGGAAAACTAAATAGTAGGGGGATGTCCTCAGTAGGCACCTGGAAGAATCAGAAGGCTGCCAGGCAGACTTTTGTAGAATTGCATCATGTAGCCATATGTTGAGTCTGAAGCAAGTCAAAGAGAATAAAGATGCATTTAATTTCTGATGACACTGAGTTGTCAGAAGGACTAATACCAAAAAAAAGAGAGAAGTGACATATTTTAAATCTATAAATTTATTTCGTGTTCATTTGTCACCTCTAGGAAAAGCAAATAAAGTTTCTTCCTTCTCCCAGAGTGGATGATGAATGATTGCTTAGGGTTGGGTGGCGGGAGCCTGTGTCACTGTTATTGACTTTCTATGGAAAACAATTCATCTACAGATGCAGTCAGCGTGGTATGTGTGCACCCCCAGCAAGGCATACGTAAACTGGTTCTAATCATTCACGGGCTGCTCTGAACAGAGAATAATTACTCTCCTGTTAAAGACAGGCTCTTCCCCTTGTCTCTACTGTCCTTACCTCCAAGTACAAAAGCAAGGATTTGTTTGAGAGGACTCAGACTCATAATGTCACTGGGGTCCAGGGACTGCATTCAGCCAAAGTCAGGTGTGAAAAGAACCTACTCATTTACTCACTCATTTATTCATTCATTTGTTTATTTACAAAGATCTATGGACCTACTATGGACCAAGCTTTATGCCAAACAAACAAGGTCCTCTCTGGTTAGAGAACTGACTTGAGGAACTGTACAAAGTTTAGATTCATGCCTTTTACAAAGTCCTCCTAAAATTCCCTCATTATGATCCTATTCTAGAATGCAGAGGATTAAACATTAAAAGCCAAAAGGGGCCAGAGAGCCAGCATAAACCAGCAAAACCAGGGATCATTGAACATATTTAAGAAATATAATCTGTTGAGGCACCTGGGTGGCTCGGTCAGTTGAGCATCCAACTCTTGATTCCAGCTCAGGTCATGGTCTCATGGTTCACGTTTGATCAGGTCATGATCTCATGGTTCATGGGTTTGAGCCCCACATCAGGCTCTGCCTGCACTGACTGAGTGGAGCCTAAGTGGGATTCTCTGTCTCCCTCTCTCTCTGCCCCTCCTCTACTCATATGTACAGGCATGTACTCTCTCTCCCTCTCAAAATAAATAAACTTAAAAAAAGAAGTGCAATCTGTTACTTTTTGAGGAGTATTAAGTAACTTGAAGGTATTATTTTGATAATATTTCCTAGGAGAACACCTTTTGAGAAGATAGGACTTTATTTATAAATGCCATCATTTATGTCTAAAGATTGGATCACATTTATTTTTACATTGTTTCTTTTTCTCAAAAAGGTTAAACATTTTTCTATTTAGATGTTACTTAAATTCATTATTTACTTCTTAACTTATTTACTTGTAATAACCTTCAAAAGGATACCATAAACCTCAACCCATTTGAATAAATTACTAAAAAAATTTGAATTTAATGACTGAAATAATAGGATTCTATGTATTCAGTTAACAGTAAATTGTCAAGTACTTATCGCTACTCAACCACTGCACTGATTGTAACCTAATTATGTTGAAGGCTATGATTAAGTAATTGAAATATTTTATACACAATGGTACATATTCGTGTGTGGATATGCATTTGTGTGTTTCTGGTTCAGTTAGAAATGAACATAGGCCATTATATTAAGTGGAAAAACCCACTACATCCATGATATTATATATAGATGCGAATAAAGAAGTAGAGGGAAGCACACACATGGTTTGACTTGTTCAAGGAATAGGGTCATGAGCAATTTATTTTTCTTTTATTTTAAATTCTTCTGTCAGCCTTACAAAGTTGTTTGTGCAATAAAAAATGGCTAAATAAAAATGGGTCCAGATTGACCTGTTTGTTTTGCCTGGATTTGAGCAGAGATTTGAGAGAGGAACCAATGGAAGGTTTGTGTCATACAGATACACCTATAAATCTTACAGGGGAGAATTTCCTGACATCTTCCATCATTTCCAAAATGTCAGATTTTCAGATTAGGGTTTCAGGTGAGGACTGGAGAGAGAAGCTGAGATTTGGGTCTATATACTTTTAGCATTCAGAATAAAAAACCAAGGGAGTCAGGAGTTTTGTTTATTTAATATTAAGTATCCTTGCGTTTGAAAATGCTTGTGTTGTTCTATCTCCCCTCAGCCAGTATTATCTGGAATATCTCATATGGTCTCATGACTTACACCATTAGTGAGTCTCAAAAATATTTTAGATGACACATGAAAATCAGCTTGATTTGAGGATATTCTGTAGGCCTACTGTTTTTATTTTGGTGAAACAGTCTGCCAGGGGAAGCAGGTGGTGCAATCTGCTCTCATGGGAAGAAAGGAAAACATATTTTGGTTGACAGGGAAATAGAAAGTCAGAGGAGGACAAAAAAAATCACCTTGCCTGAGACAATGGCCGCTCTACAGAATCGATCCTCTTCATACTATCATGGAAATTACTTTCTGGCGGTAGAGCCGAAAGGTTGTTATGTATTATTGTCGACTGTGGTTGGAGACACAAAGCAGTGCGATCATTTGATGACTTACTTGTTATTTGGAAAATGACAGCTTTTATGTGCCAATAAATATGAAATCACCTGCAAGTATTCTTGTGAATTTAGGAACCATCCGAATGTCCTTTCTTAGTGCATAAGGTAGAGTTTAATGAAGCCACGTGACTTGTACTTAGTCAATTATCTGGCGGTTCTGTCTCCGCCATCCGATGAGGGAACCCTGTCTGCTTGGTGAGTGCAAGACAGAGAGGCCCGTGTAACTTTGTCAGAATTTCTGGTTGCTGGACAGCGGCTTCCCCGGAACATGGAAGGAGGCAATTAGTCTCCAGTTTTAGGTGTGCTTTTCATCTTGTGCAGAGTGTGGCTGATGGCCACAGCATCCCGCTTACTCCACCACATCCCTTTTTCTCCTTCAACAAGGGCGGGTTGAAGGAATAGCAAGGAGCTTTAAATTCATCCTGGGTTACAGAAACACAATCCAGGCTGAGTGTGTCTGGCGTGCGGTGGTCATGTGCCATTGGCGGTGACAGGACACCACTTGCAAAGATGACGCTGACTATTCTGAGGTTTTAATATGATTGCCTCCGCACGCTTGAGAAAGCCCCATGTGTTTGATCTTTTATGACATGACCCTATTTTTTTTTCTTTTCCTTCCTCTCTCTTCTTTTCCTGGAACTGCTGCGTCCTCAGCTGGCAGTCTTTAAACCCTGGGCTGCAGTGATTTCTCTTCATACGACCACACATTAAGCATATCTTTCATGCTTCTCTGAACCAAACTCAGAAAGTGCCAATTAATAAGTTGATGGGGAACAAGTTAATGGGTAGCATTAAGGCCACCTGTCCAGAGGCATTAGGTGTGCCCGTTGACTGAGTGAAAGGAGACCTGCAGAGAGTCGGGAATGAAGTACTTTATCACACATTCCTAGAGGCATAAAATGAGAGAATAAAAGTCCATTTTCAGGGCAGCCCCTCCATCTTGTTGCTCTTGTGGATTGTTCACACTGCTCTGGCCAAGGTTAACCATCCTCACGAGAAAGGACAAAGCATCTGAAGCTGTGAGTGTTTACACATGTAAAGCATATTTCTTGGTCAGTAGGCTAAAGATTGAGAAGAACATCCGATACTTTTCCATGGCACTTCCATTCATATCTGCTCCAACTATTCTGGGCATCTTTCTATTGGACGTGACTGGTCTGAAAACTCTATTCATTCATTCATTCATTCATTCATGTATACATTCATTCATTTATCCATTTATTCATCCATTCATTTGGAAAGTACTCACTGAGTTTATAAAATACGCTGGGCCTTACTCTAGCTGCTGGGAGTATACTTGTGGGGGAGAAAAAGAGAGGAATATCACAGATCCCTGTTTTCATTGAGTTGATGTACTAGTAGGGAATATGTAGATGAGAAGCAAAATAAATCAGCAAATTATAAAATAGGTTTAAAGGTGATAAAATGTGGCCTTTATACAATTTCCAGAGGGGGATTTAGAAAGCTCAGCCTTTGAGTCAAGACTCAGAAAATCAGATTAAAGGTAGGAGGACACAGAATATTGTTGGTGTGAATAAGAGGGCTTATGATTAGAGGAAAAAAGGAATGGGCCCCATCCTCTTTCTCATTCTTTCCACCTTAACCACAGCAGACTATGACAAGTCTTGAATGGAAAGTAGACAAGGCCCAGTAGGAAAGAGGGCTGAGGTTAGGGGAACAGTAGGGCATATTTCAGATTAAGGACATAACCTTGAAAAAATACAAGGAGACCCATAGAAGACAATAAAATGCACTTCATTCTTTCCTCTCCCTTCCAGCTTGTCTGCCTCTTTGATTTTTTAGTGAAAACAGTTTCATGGCATTGGTCCAGGAGAACAAAGCGACAGAGCCAATGTCCTTGTTTAGCCAAGCATTCTTTAGTCCTTCTTGCTGTCTTACCGAACTGTTAGCTCCTTTCTTTAGTTTTTGTAAGTTTGAAAACGTAACATTTTGTTGTCTTCTTTCCCCAACAATTCTCGGCTGCAGATCATGTTACTCACAGACCCGGAGATTGAGAGCAGCTTACTGATCAGCTCAGATGAAGGGGCCACCTATCAGAAGTACCGGCTGAACTTTTACATTCAGAGCTTGCTTTTCCACCCCAAGCAAGAGGACTGGATTCTGGCATACAGCCAAGACCAAAAGGTGAGCACAATTACCTCATTCGAGACAACAGTGCCTGGTTTTCCAGGGAACGGACCAGGAGTTGATTGTCTCTACCTTTCTTCTCAGCAGTGACTTTTGTTCTGTGCAGTAGCCTGAACTCTGAACCAGTGGGTCGGGAGCAGGCAAGGAAGAAGATCAAGGTGCTTGCTTGAGCTGTGTAAATATCTGAAATAACATACAAGGGAAGAGCCTGACACTAAGGAAGACATGGTGGAGAGGCAGTTATTAATAGATGCCATGGGCCATCAGGGGCTCCTACCCCCCATGGAATTTGAGACAGTGTTTTGTGCATGTGGAGATGTGAACATTTTTCTGGATTAAGGGCCCAGAGCTTTTTTTCAGAGCCTTCTTGGGAAGGAAAACTCTAAAAAGGTGAAGAACACTAGTGATTTGCTAAAACAGTGAGAGACATGGCCAGAGGAGCAGTGATAATGTTCATAGAGGACATTATTCAGAACCAAGTCATTTCACACTGACAAGACAACTCTGTCTTCTCTTGGTGGTTGTGCTGAAGGAGAGGTCTACTTTTTAAGAACATTGACTGAGGTTGTGCTAGTGTGTGTGTGTGTGTGTGTGTGTGTGTGTGTTTGTGTGTGTGTGTGTGTGTGAGAGAGAGAGAGAGAGAGAGAGAGAGAGAGAGAGAGAGATGTGTATATATTTTATGGGATATATACTATATACTACATATACACTATAAAATATCTCTAGTCCCTGCTTTTAAGAAGCTTCAATTTTCAGGTAGAATATAAGGTGAGCAACAGCAGATACAATTAAAGAAACAAAGGATTTACAGGCAAATATGAGACTCTAGCTATAAAAGCCAATGAGAAAATAGGTGAAATATTGCAATGCTCTTTGTGAAGTGAATGATTCAGTGAAGTTATTCTGCAAAATCTTTTTATGGGAATCTTGTGCTAGAAATTACATATATTTAAAGAGATACCGAACTTCTGTGAGTGAGGAGGTTATTCTAGGGTTTGTTTTTTTTTTTTCTGTCGAGCAGATGTAGATGTGCGGGGTTCTTCCTGAAGGCAGGGGAAGGGTAGACGCAACCTTCCAAGATCTCTACTGACTCGGGCATTTTGGAGGTGGCAAATTAAAATTCTTAGGATTGGAGTTTTATTCATGCTGCCCTTACTGCCAAACAAAATGCACATTGAGCCTAAAAATAGAAAAGATTTACAATTAGTATCTTCTTTTTCTCTTGAGCAGCCTGGCTACCCTTTCAGCAGAATGTAAAATTTCATTCCTGGAGTCAGGCCACAGTGCATCTGGTCCAAGATGGTGCAGTTACCAGAGGCGAGGCTGAGCAGCTTGGGACACAGAGAATTAGTCATTTAATCCACTGGGTTGACTGTATTTTATTTGACAGTTGGTTAATTTTCCCCCTGATGCCAGAGGCACAGTGAGGACCAGATTTACCTGGCTAAGTAGAAACTCTACAGTTGTGCTGGAAGAGATGCCCACACATGTAACCCTTCATGTTCCAGCACTTCAAACAGGGCCTCCCACAGCCACTGTTGCAGAGTGAACAACGCTGGAGGAGTGTGGACATCTGAGTTGTGGCCCCAACTCAGCCACAGTACTTGGTGAATGGTACTTGGTGTTGGTCTTTGCCTTAACACGTGTTTACACAAATAAGTATGCTTGCAGGTGCACTTCCAATGAGATGGACAAAAATACATTAGACTCCAGCTCTGTTGTAGATGCTCCTCATGGTGCAGTGTTGGTCTAAATCAGTTTATCAAGGAGCATTCAGTCCATGCAGGGAGAGAAGATAAATGTACATGAGTTCACTAACAGCCTAAGAGAAGCCAAAAAGGCAGTACCCTCATTCACACATAACAGATACCCAGTTGAAGTAGCTGGATGGATTATACGAAATTGGCAGCCCAAAGTTCAGGAGATAGAGGTCGTATGAAATGATTTCACCTTGACCTTAAAGAATATATGTCATATTTCTGTTTGGAGGACCACACTGTACACAAGAGGAATGTCCTAAGCAATAATATAAAGTTAGAAAAACAGTGTTCACAGGGTTGAGAATGCGTCCATTTGACTGAAACTGAAATTTAGTAAAGTTAATTCTGTATATATTTTTGGAATCTGATCTTGACTGCTTTTTGCTGTTTTGACTGCCTGACTCCTAGGCAAAATAAGTTTTGTTTTCATAATTAGGACCCTTTTGAAAAATTTGGCCAGTGTGATGATGTCTTCAGAGGTATACACTACAAAGGTTATTCTGGTAGCAAAGTTAGGATGAACTGGGATAATATGAGGTCAAAAGCAAGAAGACCGGTTAGGATTATATGGCAGTAGTCCTGGTCTGGACCAAAAATACCTTCTGTGACCATGGACCAAATGAATTCTATCACTTTAGAGCTGGAAGGAGCCTTAACAGTCTTTGCTGGTATGTAGCTAACAAACCAAAACTATGAGAAGTTAATGAATTTCCCCCAAAGAGAAAAACCACTCATTGGTATCACATGTCAAAGTTCAGTGAATGGAATAAAGGCTTATATGAAATTTGGTAGCATTCTCATCCTTGATTATGACATCTAGAGATTAGCAGTTAGGCAGAAAGATACCAACCTTACCGTTGAGCTCTCTGTTTTTCCTAGAGAGAGTGAAGGAGAAATCATCCTAGAAAAAAAAAAATTGTAGATAGCCTTCTAAGATGAGTAGGGGATAGAGTACTCCATATCTTAGGGCTTAAGTCACAGAATGAGGAGTGGGGCATTTGCTGGGAGGCAAGTGGGCTGCAGCCATAAGATGAGCCATTGGCCAATGAGGTTGGCTGGAAGTCAAGTGTAAAGGGTGTGTGGCCACTCAGGTGGGTCAGTGATATGAAAATAATAGCCAGCAAACACCCATGAATCATGGAGCTTTTAACACTGATGAGATGCTGCACTGAGCATCAAGGAGAGCCCTGTGCTGGTGTTGGCAGGCCAATGACTATATTTGCCCAGGAAAAGGGAACATTTCTTCTTTCATGTAAGGATTGCTCATCAGTTTTTCTGTGACAACTACTATTGCTACTGCGGCAGAACTCCCCATGAAGATCTTAGTCTCATTGCTGGTCCTCGCGCTGCTGGATGCTTTTCTACGCCAGCCTATGGTGAACAGAATCCTCAAGTAAAAGGTGCTGTCCCTTTGAAAGAATCTTCTTCAGGTGGCCACTCCTTGAGAACTCACCCGTGAACAGAGTCCTCCTCTCCCCACTCTTCCTGGTCTCCTGCCCCCATTGTCTTCTCAGACGTGCCCTCCCTCTTTTGAATACATACTCTCCCTCTTTCGCCACCCTTATTTTCCCCTTACTTCCCTGCCGTTGCTTTTTCTCTCCTTCAGTACAGGAGACTTTTAAGGCCCTGAGGACAGTCTGGAGCCCTGGCTTGCAGGACAGAGCCCATATGAGCTGCGGTGTTCTGCTCTGACTGCATTTCATCTTGTGTGCCTCAGTCCCGAGAGGATGTTTTTTGATGTGCGCATTTTAAAGGACCCAAAGTGTTTTGTTGAGCCTGTTGTCCTTTCTGGCCCAAGAGAGAGTTTTACTGGCCACCAATTCCATAGGAAATCAGATTTATTTTCTTAAAAATAGCTTTTCATCACAGACAAATGTGTATGGACCAAGGCCCTCAGAATTCATAAAATCAGGCCTTCTGATGTTTCAGTCTTTTTTTTTTTCTGAGAGAAATCTGACTATGATATTCAATGTCTAGATGGTTGCCAAGAGGTGAAAGCTTTCTTGAATGAGCATGCGGCTTTCCAAACACCACAGGAATGACTGCAGCAGAAAGCAGTACCTTTTTTTCCCTTTAAGGTCCTGAAGTACCCTGGCTACTTAGGGAGCCCTGTCCAGGGCCTAATGCAGTATAGACAAAGGAGTTAGCCTCCTTGGCTTCTAATGGGTCTTTGTGAAGGTGTGCCTTTGGAAAGCCCTGAAATCTCCAGAAATGTAAATATAATAGATACTATGGAAATTTTGTCAAATGGACAGAGGGATACTGGTCCCATAAAGTCACACTACTAAGAATTCTTACAAAATAGCAGTCAGTCACAATGGACACAACGAAGAATGCATAGCATTTAGTACAGGACCACCAAGATCTTGCTCTCCTTTATTTATTTATTATCTTTTTTATTTCCGTAATTAAGCAGTCCGCAAAGCAAACATTCTGTACATTTGGTTGGTTGGTTGTTTGTTTCTTTGCATTCGGAAATGGAGCCGGCACCGGAAAGCAGAGAGAGAGTTCTTCACTTCCTTGCTAGTTTCCCCTCACTTGCTTGCCTCAGTGCAGGAAACCACCCAAGGAAGGCTTAGCAGCAGGCTGAGTCTGCCAGATTACATCTTTATTTTAATTTGGCAATAAACTAGTGTACAAACTGTGCTGTAAAACATTGCCTCCAACGGCATCTCTCAGTCTGTCTTAAACACCTCACTAAACATGATGTGTTGGGAAACATTTGAAATGAGAGAAAACAAAACGCAGATGTGACTGAAAGAGAAAAAAAAGAAGAAGAAAATTATAGGAATGTGCATATACTTCAGCTTTGCAGACCACCGTGGCACTGGGCTCCCGGCCTCTCCCTTAGGGATTGCACTGGGGGACAATTTTTAAAGGGGGGGGGGGTCTGCAGTGTTGGGAAAGCAACATGACCACTTGGGGCTCAGGCCAGTGAGCAGCTCTAGAGGAAAGGCCCCCTCACTTGCTTGCTCCACTTAACCCCCTGGCAAAGATCTGCAGGGGGGCCTGCTGGCTCTGACCCTTTTTCTCTGGTCCCAGGAGGTGTACTTCCACTTGCCGCCCTTATGGATATCCAAGTTCATTGAGGCCATGAACGACAAGCAAGAAACCGTACCGAACAAAGCGGCTGGGTCTGGGCTGTGAGGTGGAGAGCAGGTGTTCATGTAGACATTTAGAGGGGTGGGGGTGGGGAGGTGTTGGGAGGCTCCACCCTGTTGCTCTTGCAGCCTTGGGTGGCTCGTCCAGTGTCACCAGACCTTCATATTTTCTCAAGAGAAAGAATCTTGGTCTATTAGATATGGTATTTTCATACTTTTAAGTATTTACAACTAACTCAAATTTAAAAAAATAATGTTATTTATTTTTGAGAGAGAGAGAGATAAAGCATGAGCACGTGTATGGGTGGGGTGCAGAGAGAGAGGGAGACACAGAATCTGAAGCAAGCTCCAGGCTCCAGACTGTTAGCACAGAGCCTGACATGGGGCTTGAACTCATGAACCGTGAGATCATGACCTGAGCTGAAGTCGGACACTTGACTGAATGAACCATTCAGGCACCCCAACAAGCTCAAAAACTTAAAACAGAAAATGGTGAGGGGAGAATAAATCTCATCTTGCTGCCTTGCATTAGTCCCCAAATCACTTTTCTTTCCCTTCTGTCTTTCCCATCAGCTTTCTTTTTCTCCTGTTCATGGATCTCCCTGTCAGTTTTATTTCAGACGTTAAATTGTTTTGTGATTTTTTTTATAAGTTTTATTTATTTATTTTGAGAGAGAGAAAGAGCATGGGAGGACAGAGAGTGAGGGGGAGTGAGAGAGAATCCCAAGCAGGCTCTGCACTGTCAGCTCAAAGCCCAGTGCAGGGCTTGATCTCACAAACTGTGAAGTCATGACCTGAGCCAAAGTCAAAAGTCATCCACTTAACCGCCTGAGCCACTCAGGTGCCCCTGTGTTGTGAATTTTTAAAAAAATGCTTCCAAATTGGGTGATCAATTCTGTGGCGGTAAGACAGAACCTTCAGGACAGTTTGGTGGGCTACCCTTCATTTTGTGGCAGTTCTAGAATATTCACCAGTTTATATTGTTTCATTTATTCTGGAGCTTGATGATTCAGCATTCCAAGTAATATCACATGAGAGCCTTCTCGACTCCTCTGTATTCCAAAGAATCACAGTTTATGAAAGAAGCAAGAAATCCTAAGGGTTGCATGTTACCTCACCTTCGATATTTTGGCATTTATGTGTATGTGTGAGATATACACAAAACCGAATCATAGCTCTGAAGGGGGCGAACATGTTTTGATAAGGAGGCTCTTTTCACACATAATTGAAACCCTAAATATTAACAGTCGGCATTCTCTGCATGAGTGAAGACTAACTTTGAGCTAAAATGATATATTGATAGAAAAGGAAAATTATACTGCCAATGTGTTCAATAGCATACGATAGAATTTTAGTAACCTGTATAAAAGTAAATAAAAAAAAATACTCCTTTTAGTTTCATATCCATTCCTAAAAACCAAAAAAAAAAAAAAAGCAACAACAACAAAACAAACAAAAACAAAACACCTCCCTCCCTCCATTCCTTTTTAATCTTTCCTACGTCCTAACAGAAAGCCATTGCTGATCTTGGTTGTTCTGGATCTTGGCAAACTGTGACTGCTTGAAAAAGGAATAAAGGTCAGCATTTTCCAAAACTCAGTCGTAGTGCCTTCTCGCCAGTAGGAGACAATACAGCAAGCCAGATAAGATCATGAGCTCTCTACTCTGTCAGGTCCTACCAATGCCAGGGTGACCTTTGGCAGGTCACCGTATGGGTTCTACAACTGTAAAGTAGAAGTAACAGTAAGAGAATGTGCCTCACGGGACCGTGTGAGGATGCTGATATAACGCGTGTAAAACACTTACCACAGAGCCTGGTGAAGAGTAAGCATCGTAGAACTGCCAGCCAGTGTATGATTCAGAGGCCTGAGAGCGAGCTGACCTGGTGTGGCGTCGCTGGATTTAGACACGGGGCTGCCTTAGCAGCAGTTCGGTGTCTCCCCAGTACCTGAAGTCGTAGACATTTAGGTCAATGTCAGATGCCCCCTTAGCATTCAATCGCTGAAAGGTACCATGGAACCAGAATGAATGGAGCAAGGAAGAACCGATGCGCAGTACTCAGAAAGTATTGATTATAATAACAGTAAACCATTAAGTATTAAAGCATTTGTCTTCACAGTAACTCTGTTTGTTTTTTAATAGACCTGGTAGCCCCTAAATGTCAAAAGGGCAAGATTGTAATAAATGATAAATAGATCCTTGAAACTCAGCTCCCCGGGGATAGTCAAATAATTTCTGCACAAGTGCACTTAGCAAACAGATAGCTACCTAATGCCATCTTGCTTCTCCAAGGCACGACAGTAAGTAAAAAGGCACTCAGTTATGTATATGAAATATGTTGAGCATTATAGTCCTTGCTGATTTGGTAGGATTTCCATGTGCTTGAAATTTTCCAATGTCAGAGCTGATTTCTATTCTCATGAATATGTAAATAATGTAAGTATCCAACTACAAAACTGGCAATTAGAGTGGAAACCAGGGAGCTTGCTAAATGTCATCCCCAGTGCTTGTTTATAAAACAAATTCTCTAGCTGAAATGCCATAATATGTAAACAAGAGAGGCCTCTGTTCACCTTAGATGCCTTGTTTAACTAGGTGATATCGTCATTTTTCACTTGCGACCTGGAACACTTTGAGCTACCTGTTCCTAACCATTTGAATGGAAGGGGCTGCTAGAAGGAAAACTGGGACATATCGAAAGGAGGTGCTAGGATTAAGGTTTGGATAGGCACAATTATGCTATCTGGTAGCTATTTAAGCTTTGAAATAAGGTCAACATTTTTCCTTGTGCCGCTTTTTAGCCAGCTCTTTTGATCTGTCTGTCCACCAGTACTTGTCTGAATGGAGTTTGTCACCTCCTTAAACCAAGTCCCAGTCTGGAAAAGTTTGGAGGACATTAGACTGCTTAAGAGAACCTGGATTTCTTTCCTTAAAGAGCTCATTTGTAAGATGCCCAGAAAGCCCTGCCTCTCAGGGGGGCCCTTTAGAAATCTTATAATGCTAGGATTTTCTGCATTCTTCCATGTCAAGAGTGGTTGCAAGCAGTGATGTTGCCAAGAAGGGCAGGGCTTTGGGGAGAAGGAAAGCTTGGCCTTGTGAGTAGACACATTTTGTGAATTTATGACTATGATTTTCATATTTAAAAAAAATGTGATCTTGGCCAACCTTTTACCATGATATTGTAAGTACATATTACAAATGGCATAGTCATTGTTCCCAGGGACTCAGAGGCCAAGATCACATAGCTGGCAAGAAGAAGAAAAACCGGAAGTTACACACCCTCCTAAAATTGCCAGGTTCCTAAAATCAAATGAAAAGGCACTGATACAGACCTTCAAGACTCTCATTCTCCCCACTTACTTAACTCCAATGCCTGCCTGGCCAACGCAACTACAGGCATGTCGAGAAAATATCCCAGAACAATAAGACTTGTGATCCAAAGCCAAATAGCTTCTGTTGCCCTAGGAAAGACCATGATAAAAAAATATTCAGCCTCAGAGGCTGGGAACTTGGAATTCTTATCTAAGACCCTTCCTTGCTTCCAGAAAGTCTGGAAGAAAAAGACAGTCACATCTGCCTCTCCCTGTCATTCCTGCCTTCCTCAGGGTCTGTGGATACTGAAGCTTGATGGCAATAATCCGTAGCAGAAAGAGGAGCGAGACAGAACTAGCACTGACCATTCATTCATCCTGTAGCAAGCCTTCTGCAGGGTTTTTCACACCAACTGCTCAACTTTATTCTTGCAGCAAGCATTAGTGATGTTATTATGCTCATTTAGCATTTGGGGACTCTGCGGGTCTAAGGAGTTAAGAAAATTTCCTAAGATGGCCTGTCAAGCAATTGCTAGAACCAGAGTATAGTCGTTGTTTGAATGTCTTCACGCTCTGTCCTCATTGCATTAAAAAATCCAAACCCCCCCAAAAAAATGTTTGCCTCCCTGGAAAAGCCAGTATGGTTTTTAAATTTTCTTTAATTGCCATTTCCCTCCCCCTGTTTTTATGTAATTGTCTCTTCTCTGTCCGACCTACCACATATCCCTCTGACAGATACTGCGGTGCCCATATCAGGAGCTGATTTCACAGCAGAGGGAGGACTGTTGTTTGAAGATCACGAGGGAGAGGAAGCGAGGGGTGGTGGGACCTGTGAGCCGGAGGGAAACCAGCCCTCACTGGTTCCTAGGCACCCACACCCCTTGTGACAGAGAGGAGTCTGCTTGTAAAATTTCCCCCTGCCCAGGCCAAGCGATGGGGCTTTCAGAAGTGACCCACTCGATGGGGACGCCTGGGTGGCTCAATCGGTTAAATGTCTAACTCCTGATCTTGGCTCCGGTCATGATCTCAGGGTTTATGAGTCCACATTGGGTTTCACGGACTTTGTCCTGACAGCACAGAGCCTGCTTGGGACTCTGTTTCTCCCTCTCTCTGCCCCTCTCCTCTTGCTTTCTCTCTGTTCTCTCTCAAAATAAATAAATGAACTTAAAAAAAAAAAAAAGAAGAAGTGACCCACTCTAATGTTCCACTTCTGGTCAGATGTTTTTCTTTTTAAATGTTGTTTTGTTTGTTTATATTTTTTAATGGCCTCCCCTTCCCTCCTTCTCATACCCAGGGGCCCTGTCTAATCAGGCACTCACTGGTCCCCTGCCCTGGTGCAGCACCTTCCAGCTGGCCTGTCTCCCCCATTCCATCTTCACGGTCCTAATGCATTGGTCTTACAGAGACACAGCTCCAATTACGTTCCAAGTGACAATTTTCTCCTGCTTATTTTTATGTTTCACAACTTCTGAGCTTTATCATCTGTGCATTTAAAGAATGGTATGATCGTATGGCTATGGAGGGCTACTCCTTTTATCATCAGTTGCCTTGATATTATGGGATTTGTCACATAGATTCTATTTCAGCATCTAATTATTTTATTTATCTTATATTTATTTCTCCATCTATATTAGATCATCTTTAAGGCCAAGATTCCATATTACACACACACACACACACACACACACACACACACACACACACCTCCAGACTCAAGTGCACAGGAAGTATCTATAAATGAAAGTGGCCCTCGGTCACATATTGAACCTTCCTTCCCAGACAGCCCCAGCTCCATATGTCTAATCTCCCAAGCCTGCCTCAAAGTGCCAAACCCAACTGTGGGGCATGTGACAGACTTCAGTGACAGCTGGGGAATGGCCAGTGACAGATTTGATAAATCCAGCCACAGGAGAGATTGATGGAGCCAGTGATATGCCACCATTCCTGCTCACTGTTCATCAGCAAAGGCTGAATCCACAGCCTTGGTGCTCTTGTCTTTTGACCTTGGTGACATTTGGATCCAGTCTGTATTAGCTCCCT